>NC_136058.1:68347195-68947195 GCF_964261635.1 Lissotriton helveticus
TTGATGCACTGGGCCAGGGACAGACTAATTTGCATGTAGCCAGGTTCTGAACTGGGATGGTGCAGTGAGCTAAAAAACGGTGATTGATCAAGCCCTGAACTTTTGACTGGGTATGTGTGTTCTTCTTAATTCAGATGCTCTGTCCATCACCTCCCCCTTTTCTGAATCGTTTTGGCCACCACAAGCGTGGAAGGGTATGCTCAGATGTGAGTCCCTTGCTCACTGCACCATCAGGATTCTAGCAAGTCGGGCCGAAGACGGCTGTAATGCCAGAAACCGGTCCCCGGAAGCTTGTTTCCTTTCCAGTAAAGAATTGGCTTGGTAGTTTGGTCTGCACTGTTCCCATGATGCACTGGGCCAGGGACAGACTAATTTGCATGTAGCCAGGTTCTGAACTGGGATGGTGCAGTGAGCTAAAAAACGACGATGGAGCAAGCCCTGATCTTTTGACTGGGTATGAGTGTTTTGCTTAATTCAGATGCTCTGTCCATCACCTCCCCCTTTTCTGAATTGTTTTAGCCAGCACAAGCGTGGAAGAGTATGCTCAGATGTGAGTCCCTTGCTGACAGCACCATCAGGATTCAAGCAAGCCGGGCAGAAGACGGCTGTAATGCCAGAAACCGGTCCACGGAAGCTTGTTTCCTTTCCAGTAAAGAATTGGCTTGGTAGTTTGGTCTGCCCTGTTCCCATGATGCACTGGGCCAGGGACAGACTAATTTGCATGTAGCCAGGTTCTGAACTGGGATGGTGCAGTGAGCTAAAAAACAGTGATGGATCAAGCCCTGATCTTTTGACTGGGTATGACTGTTCTGCTTAATTCAGATGCTCTGTCCATCACCTCCCCCTTTTCTGAATCGTTTTGGCCACCACAAGCGTGGAAGGGTATGCTCAGATGTGAGTCCCTTGCTCACTGCACCATCAGGATTCAAGCAAGCCGGGACGAAGACGGCTGTAATGCCAAAAACCGACCCCAGAAGCTTGTTTCCTTTCCAGTAAAGAATTGGCTTGGTAGTTCGGTCTGCCCTGTTCCCATGATGCCCTGGGCCAGGGACCGACTAATTTGCATGTAGCCAGGTTCTGAACTGGGATGGTGCAGTGAGCTAAAAAACGGTGATGGATCAAGCCCTGATCTTTTGACTGGGTATGAGTGATCTGCTTAATTCAGATGCTCTGTCCATCACCTCCCCCTTTTCTGAATCATTTTAGCCACCACAAGCGTGGAAGGGTATGCTCAGATGTGAGTCCCTTGCTCACTGCACCATCAGGATTCAAGCAAGCCGGGCCGAAGACAGCTGTAATGCCAGAAACCAGTCCCAGGAAGCTTGTTTCCTTTCCAGTAAAGAATTGGCTTGGTAATTTGGTCTGCCCTGTTCCCGTGATGCACTGGGCCAGGGACAGACTGATTTGCATGTAGCCAGGTTCTGAACTGGGATGGTGCAGTGAGCTAAAAAACGGTGATGGATCAAGCCCTGATCTTTTGACTGGGTATGAGTGTTCTGCTTTATTCAGATGCTCTGTCCATCACCTCCCCCTTTTCTGAACCATTTTGGCCACCACAAGCGTGGAAGGGTATGCTCAGATGTGAGTCCCTTGCTCACTGCACCATCAAGATTCAAGCAAGCCGGGCCGAAGACAGCTGTAATGCCAGAATCCGGTCCTCGGAAGCTTGTTTCCTTTCCAGTAAAGAATTATTTTGGTAGTTTGGTCTGCCCTGTTCCCATGATGCACTGGGCCAGGGACAGACTAATTTGCATGTAGCCAGGTTCTGAACTGGGATGGTGCAGTGAGCTATAAAACGGTGATGGATCAAGCCCTGATCTTTTGACTGGGTATGAGTGTTCTGCTTAATTCAGATGCTCTGTCCATCACCTCCCCCTTTTCTGAACCATTTTGGCCACCACAAGTGTGGAAGGGTATGCTCAGATGTGAGTCCCTTGCTCACTGCACCATCAGGATTCAAGCAAGCCGGGCCGAAGACAGCTGTAATGCCAGAAACCAGTCCCAGGAAGCTTGTTTCCTTTCCAGTAAAGAATTGGCTTGGTAATTTGGTCTGCCCTGTTCCCGTGATGCACTGGGCCAGGGACAGACTGATTTGCATGTAGCCAGGTTCTGAACTGGGATGGTGCAGTGAGCTAAAAAACGGTGATGGATCAAGCCCTGATCTTTTGACTGGGTATCAGTGTTCTGCTTTATTCAGATGCTCTGTCCATCACCTCCCCCTTTTCTGAATCGTTTTGGCCACCACAAGCGTGGAAGGGTATGCTCAGATGTGAGTCCCTTGCTCACTGCACCATCAGGATTCAAGCAAGCCGGGCCGAAGACGGCTGTAATGCCAGAAACCGGTCCCCGGGAGCTTGTTTCCTTTCCAGTAAAGAATTGGCTTGGTAGTTTGGTCTGTCCTGTTCCCATGATGCACTGGGCCAGGCACAGACTAATTTGCATGTAGCCAGGTTCTGAACTGGGATGGTGCAGTGAGCTAAAAACGGTGATGGATCAAGCGCTGATCTTTTGACTGGGTAGGAGTGTTCTGCCTAATTCAGATGCTCTGTCCATCACCTCCCCCTTTTCTGAATCGTTTTGGCCACCACAAGCATGGAATGGTATGCTCAGATGTGAGTCCCTTGCTCACTGCACCATCAGGATTCATGCAAGCCGGGCCGAAGACGGCTGTAATGCCAGAAACCGGTCCCCGGAAGCTTGTTTCCTTTCCAGTAAAGAATTGGCTTGGTAGTTTGGTCTGCCCTGTTCCCATGATGCACTGGGCCAGGGACAGACTAATTTGCATGTAGCCAGGTTCTGAACTGGGATGGTGCAGTGAGCTAAAAAACGGTGATGGATCAAGCCCTGATCTTTTGACTGGGTATGAGTGTTCTGCTTTATTCAGATGCTCTGTCCATCACCTCCCCCTTTTCTGAACCATTTTGGCCACCACAAGCGTGGAAGGGTATGCTCAGATGTGAGTCCCTTGCTCACTGCACCATCAGGATTCAAGCAAGCCGGGCCGAAGACAGCTGTAATGCCAGAATCCGGTCCTCGGAAGCTTGTTTCCTTTCCAGTAAAGAATTATTTTGGTAGTTTGGTCTGCCTTGTTCCCATGATGCACTGGGCCAGGGACAGACTAATTTGCATGTAGCCAGGTTCTGAACTGGGATGGTGCAGTGAGCTATAAAACGGTGATGGATCAAGCCCTGATCTTTTGACTGGGTATGAGTGTTCTGCTTAATTCAGATGCTCTGTCCATCACCTCCCCCTTTTCTGAACCATTTTGGCCACCACAAGCGTGGAAGGGTATGCTCAGATGTGAGTCCCTTGCTCACTGCACCATCAGGATTCAAGCAAGCCGGGCCGAAGACAGCTGTAATGCCAGAAACCAGTCCCAGGAAGCTTGTTTCCTTTCCAGTAAAGAATTGGCTTGGTAATTTGGTCTGCCCTGTTCCCGTGATGCACTGGGCCAGGGACAGACTGATTTGCATGTAGCCAGGTTCTGAACTGGGATGGTGCAGTGAGCTAAAAAACGGTGATGGATCAAGCCCTGATCTTTTGACTGGGTATGAGTGTTCTGCTTTATTCAGATGCTCTGTCCATCACCTCCACCTTTTCTGAATCGTTTTGGCCACCACAAGCGTGGAAGGGTATGCTCAGATGTGAGTCCCTTGCTCACTGCACCATCAGGATTCAAGCAAGCCGGGCCGAAGACGGCTGTAATGCCAGAAACCGGTCCCCGGAAGCTTGTTTCCTTTCCAGTAAAGAATTGGCTTGGTAGTTTGGTCTGTCCTGTTCCCATGATGCACTGGGCCAGGCACAGACTAATTTGCATGTAGCCAGGTTCTGAACTGGGATGGTGCAGTGAGCTAAAAACGGTGATGGATCAAGCGCTGATCTTTTGACTGGGTAGGAGTGTTCTGCCTAATTCAGATGCTCTGTCCATCACCTCCCCCTTTTCTGAATCGTTTTGGCCACCACAAGCATGGAATGGTATGCTCAGATGTGAGTCCCTTGCTCACTGCACCATCAGGATTCATGCAAGCCGGGCCGAAGACGGCTGTAATGCCAGAAACCGGTCCCCGGAAGCTTGTTTCCTTTCCAGTAAAGAATTGGCTTGGTAGTTTGGTCTGCCCTGTTCCCATGATGCACTGGGCCAGGGACAGACTAATTTGCATGTAGCCAGGTTCTGAACTGGGATGGTGCAGTGAGCTAAAATAAACGGTGATGGATCAAGCCCTGATCTTTTGACTGGGTATGAGTGTTCTGCTTAATTCAGATGCTCTGTCCATCACCTCCCCCTTTCCTTACTGATAATACGACAAATACAGCAGTTGAACAGTGGGTGGAATTCACTAAGAAAATAGTGAAACCCCAAACCCAGGTTAACCCCAGCAAAAGGAATGTAAAATGGAAAGAAGAAGGAAAGGACTCAAATATGAATCTTCCGTATACAATAGCGAAGTTAAAAAGAGACCGAAACAGAATAAGAAGACAAATAAAAACCACAGTAACTAATGATGAAATCTTGAACAATCTAAAAACAATAGATCAGTCCCTGAAGAAGTTAATATGGAATAAGAAATACCAAGCTAAACAGGAAATGTGGTCCAAGTTATTTCATGCTAGCAAACAACCAAACGCAAGAGAATTTTGGAAAATTATAAATAAATTAGTACGGCCGAACAAATTGGTAGTTTCATCAACTTTAACCGAGCAAGAATGGGCTAATTTTCTTGAAAAACATCTAAACAGTAAGGGAGCTACAAAAATCATTGTGAACATACAAGAGAACTCTACAATAAGTGATAAGATGCAAGAACAATCCATAATATCAAAAGTACAAATAGCAAAACTAATAAAGAAGCAGAAAGATGGTGCACCAGGCCCCAATGGGATACCATTTGCCCTCTTTAAAGAAAACCCGGACTTTTTGTCTAGCTATTTGGAAAAGGTATTCAAAGAAGTTACAGAAACAGGCATCATTCCTGAGTCCTGGCGAGGATCGCTAATTTCCCCTATATTCAAGAAAGGCAATTGGGTACTTGCGGAGAATTACAGACTCATCACTTTACAAGATACAGATGCCAAGCTGTTTGCAGGAGCACTGCTAATTAAATTAAATGAATGGGTAACAGATCTTGCCATTAAATCAAACTGGTTTTATTAAGGGGATTGGAACAACAACAAATATCATGGCATTATCACTAATAATTGAAAAATCACTCAGAGTAAGACAGCCCTTGTATCTGTGCTTTGTAGATTTTAAGTCTGCTTTTGACTGCGTGCAAAGGAACCTATTGTGGAAAAAACTTATTGAAAAAGACATTCCAATTGAACTACTAAGGCTGATTATATTGTTACACAGTAAAACCTGGGTAAGAGTAAGGATGGGGGACGGCCGATCATTAACAAAGGAGATTCCAGCAACAGAAGGGCTAAAGCAGGGATGTGTGTTGGCCCCACTCCTTTTTAATCTATTCCTAGGAGATCTATCAGGGAACCTTGACGAACTGAATGCACATGCATGTATGCAGATGACGTCATCCTTCTAAGCCGTACTAAAATCCGTCTTTGGCGTTTAATTAACAGAACGGCTTTGTATGCTAAGGAAAATGGAATGGTGATAAATGAAACCAAAACAAAAATAATGGTTGTCACCAGGAACATAAAACTGAGACAAAAAAATAAATGGTATATGGAAAACACCCAACTGGAACAAATTGAAGTGTACAAGTATTTGGGTGTACTTTTTGACCAGAAAGGAAACTATCAACTACAAAAACTGGACATACAAAGAAAAGCCAACTCACTAACTGCAGCATTCAAGATAGCACAGAAATCACTTGGAAATCTGACCTATCGGCCACTTTTTAAAATTATAGGGGCTAACTGCTCCCAACAATAACATATGGTATGTGAGGCATTAATGGGAACGGATGCAGAATTGATAAACAAGGTCCTTTCCAAAACATATAAAACTCTCTTCTACCTCCCAAAGAATGCCTCCCCAGCACAAATTAGACTGGAGTTCGGGTTAAATAATCAAGTTCCTGCAAGAAAAGGCAAATTTATAAAAATGTGGTATAGGATCAAAAATGACCATGACAATCGTATATCTCAGCTACTTTGTCAAGAAATAAATAAGAACACGAGATCAGTTGCATGGAAATATCTCAAGGATGCATTAGAAGAGTTTGCACTAACGTCAATCTGGAATAATGTGATAAACAATGGATCCTTTAAAACAATAGTAAACCGAACAACAAACCACCTATCACTTGTAAATGATAAAGATACGCTGGCTAAAAGAAAACATACTTGGTCCGTAATAAATGGATACGAAAAAAAGAAAGTACAAGAATACTTGGAGATACCCTGGTCTGAAAAAAGTAAACCTATGTCTTGTGAGAGCAAGATTTGGAATTCTGCCAGGCCTTAGTCACGCCCCGCCGTGGAAAAAAACCAACAGCAGCACATTGTGTAGACTTTGTAAAGGTGGAGAAGAGAATATTGTCCACTTTGTATGTATCTGCCCCGGACTCCGTAACGAAAGATGCACAATACTTAAACCTCATTTTAATATGCGTGGAACAAGGACATGTAGACAGGCATTGAAAGTCTGTCTACATTTGAACGATATAGTCATGAACGCTGCCTTTGTAAAATTCCTAAAGATAGCATCTACAAAACTGGGAGAATAAATTAGAAAAAATGCTTTTATGAATACTTTTAAAGAAACTTTTTAGGATATAATTGCTTTATTGTATTGTATTTATTGAATATGTCATTGTACTGGAAATATTGTAAGATTTTAAATAATCAAACAATAAAGAATTACTTACTTACTTACTTACTTACTAATTTAGTGAAATCCTCTACAAAAAAAGAAACACTGAAAATGTTGATGAACTGCCGTAATGTTTGACAAAGTCACCTATCAAAATGTTCCTACATTGATGACAACTGCCACGACTGGTGTGTATGGCAATGTACAGTTGTTTCTGCAGGGGAAGCAGACCTCACATGGTTTCCCGGTTTAATATGTCAAAACCTAATTTTGACTGCATTAACATTGAATTCTGGGATTTACATTTACTAATAAACGGTCCTCTCAGAAGGGTTTTTAATTCTGTTGTTAATCCTGTTAATAAATCAGTGCTACAAATCTCAGAATGCCACAAAAAATGGACTGCATCATATACACACAAATCCACTTAAAGAAGTTCAAAGATCTTCATCGGAATACAGAGACAATTCCATTGATGTAGATGTTCCTACCATAAAAGTTAATGGTGTCTGTGCCTTCATTTGGGGATAATCGCCCTTCCATTTGTCAGGTGTAGCTCTAACTGAAGAATATATACGTCTTATCACTGCTGACTTCAATATAATGAAAGTAATTTGTGCAAAATGTTTATCCTGAGAGTAGAATAAAAATGAACATTACTTTCCGAATTGATGTTCATTGAGTTATAGCTTGAAGAAAGAGGTTGCTGTTGGGTCAGCAATAGCCCAGTGGTTCCTTCAGAAGTTTACATGATATATCGTGTTCAACCATTCAAAGGTTCAAGTCCCGCGGGTGCTCTCTGGCCTTTTTTTCCCATCATTTGTCAATTAAAGAACTACGCTTCTTTTCTTGCTTAATCCACTCTACATAGTAAATATCGCCTACTTCATCTTTCTGTTTCTACAAATGATCATTAAAGCATTGCCTACTAGCACAGTGGATTCTCAGCTTCATCATCCAGCCTTTCCAGTGCTGTGAGATTGCCCTGACCCATAATAAAATATTGAAAAAAGTAATTCAATGAGGTAAAGAAGGCATTTGTCCATCAAAACCAAACATCACCTTTTTATTGCTTTAGGTCTAACATTTTAAAACTCTGTTAACCTGCAAGCCTTTAGCAATAATGATGATAATCTGGAAGACAACATTTTAAATCTCATGACTCTAAATTCCCAGATTGTCAGTATTTTAGCTTAAACTAGAATGTATAACTATGATGACATTACCCTTTCACCATAATACACTAATACACTAACATCAAGTAAAGTAATTCAAGAAGACTGATTATAGAGTGATGTAAGAAAAACTCTTGGAAATTACCTTTTTATGAGTTGACATCATTTGTTCGAATATATATGTATTAGGTATAGAATAAGCGAGTGATGTAGTCCCCTTTAACATTGTTTGAGTGAACCGTTAGTTGGCTTTCTGTTTTTTTGACTGCACATCTCTACGAGGTATATCAGTGCAGTGATGAACTGGAAAAATGTATGTAACCCCACAGCATGGTGTTGGAGACATTTGTGTTTCTTTTAAAAACATAAAATCCTAATTTAGTGAAATCCTCTACAAAAAAAGGAACACTGAAAATGTTGATGAACTTCCGTAATGTTTGACAAAGTCACCTATCAAAATGTTCCTACATTGATAACAACTGCCACGACTGGTGTTTATGCCAATGTACAGTTGTTTCTGCAGGGGAAGCAGACCTCACAGGGTTTCCCGGTTTAATATGTCAAAACCTAATTTTGACTTGAATTAACATTGAATTTTGGGATTTTCATTTACTAATAAACGGTCTTCTCAGAAGGATTTTTAATTCTGTTGTTAATTCTGGGCTACAAATCTCAGAATGCCACAAAAAATGGACTGCATCATCTACACACATCCACTTAAAGAAGTTCAGAGATCTTCATCAGAATACAGAGACAATTCCATGGATGTAGATGTTCCTCCCATAAAAGTTAATGGTGTCTGTGCCTTCATTTGGGGATAATCACCCTTCCATTAGTCAGGTGTAGCTCTAACTGAAGAATATATACGTCTTATCGCTGCTGGTTTCAATAGAATGAAAGTAATTTGTGCAAAATGTTTATCCTGAGAGTAGAATAAAAATGAACATTACTTTCCGAATTGATGTTCATTGTGTTACAGCTTGAAGAAAGACGCTGCTGTTGGGTCAGCTATAACCCAGTGGTTCCTTCAGAATTTTACTTGATATATCGTGTTCAACCATTCAATGGTTCAAGTCCCGCGGGCGCTCTCTGGCCTTCTTTTCCCATCATTTGTCAATTAAAGAACTACGCTTCTTTTCTTGCTTAATCCACTCTACATAGTAAAAATCGCCTATTTCATCTTTCTGGTTCTACAAATGATCATTAAGGCATTGCCTACTAGCACAGTGGATTCTCAGCTTCATCATCCAGCCTTTCCAGTGCTGTGAGATTGCCCTGACCCATATTAAAATATTGAAAAAGTAATTCAATGAGGTAAAGAAGGCATTTGTCAATCAAAACCAAACATCACCTTTTGATTGCTTTAGGTCTAACATTTTAAAACTCTATTAACCTGCAAGCCTTTAGCAATAATGATGATAATCTGGAAAACAACATTTTAAATCTCATGACTCTAAATTCCCAGATTGTCAGTATTGTAGCTTAAACTAGAATGTATAACTATGATGACATTACCCTTTCAGCATAATACACTAATACACTAACATCAAGTAAAGTAATTCAAGAAGACTGATTATAGAGTGATGTAAGAAAAACTCTTGGAAATTACCTTTTTATGAGTTGACATAATTTGTTCGAATATATATGTATTAGGTATAGAATAAGCGAGTGATGTAGTCCCCTTTAACATTGTTTGAGTGAACCGTTAGTTGGCTTTCTGTTTTTTAGACTGCACAGCTCTACGAGGTATATCAGTGCAGTGATGAACTGGAAAAATGTATGTAACCCACAGCATGGTGTTGGAGACATTTGTGTTTCTTTTAAAAACATAAAATCCTAATTTAGTGAAATCCTCTACAAAAAAAGGAACACTGAAAATGTTGATGAACTGCCGTAATGTTTGACAAAGTCACCTATCAAAATGTTCCTACATTGATAACAACTGCCACGACTGGTGTTTATGCCAATGTACAGTTGTTTCTGAAGGGGAAGCAGACCTCACAGGGTTTCCCGGTTTAATATGTCAAAACCTAATTTTGACTGGATTAACATTGAATTTTGGGATTTTCATTTACTAATAAACGGTCCTCTCAGAAGGATTTTTAATTCTGTTGTTAATCCTGTTAATAAATCAGGGCTACAAATCTCAGAATGCCACAAAAAATGGACTGCATCATCTACACACATCCACTTAAAGAAGTTCAGAGATCTTCATCAGAATACAGAGACAATTCCATGGATGTAGATGTTCCTCCTATAAAAGTTAATGGTGTCTGTGCCTTCATTTGGGGATAATCACCCTTCCATTAGTCAGGTGTAGCTCTAACTGAAGAATATATACGTCTTATCGCTGCTGGTTTCAATAGAATGAAAGTAATTTGTGCAAAATGTTTATCCTGAGAGTAGAATAAAAATGAACATTACTTTCCGAATTGATGTTCATTGTGTTACAGCTTGAAGAAAGACGCTGCTGTTGGGTCAGCTATAACCCAGTGGTTCCTTCAGAAGTTTACTTGATATATCGTGTTCAACCATTCAATGGTTCAAGTCCCGCGGGCGCTCTCTGGCCTTTTTTTCCCATCATTTGTCAATTAAAGAACTACGCTTCTTTTCTTGCTTAATCCACTCTACATAGTAAATATCGCCTATTTCATCTTTCTGTTTCTACAAATGATCATTAAAGCATTGCCTACTAGCACAGTGGATTCTCATTTTCATCATCCAGCCTTTCCAGTGCTGTGAGATTGCCCTGACCCATATTAAAATATTGAAAAAAGTAATTCAATGAGGTAAAGAAGGCATTTGTCAATCAAAACCAAACATCACCTTTTGATTGCTTTAGGTCTAACATTTTAAAACTCTGTTAACCTGCAAGCCTTTAGCAATAATGATGATAATCTGGAAGACAACATTTTAAATCTCATGACTCTAAATTCCCAGATTGTCAGTATTTTAGCTTAAACTAGAATGTATAACTATGATGACATTACCCTTTCACCATAATACACTAATACACTAACATCAAGTAAAGTAATTCAAGAAGACTGATTATAGAGTGATGTAAGAAAAACTCTTGGAAATTACCTTTTTATGAGTTGACATCATTTGTTCGAATATATATGTATTAGGTATAGAATAAGCGAGTGATGTAGTCCCCTTTAACATTGTTTGAGTGAACCGTTAGTTGGCTTTCTGTTTTTTTGACTGCACATCTCTACGAGGTATATCAGTGCAGTGATGAACTGGAAAAATGTATGTAACCCCACAGCATGGTGTTGGAGACATTTGTGTTTCTTTTAAAAACATAAAATCCTAATTTAGTGAAATCCTCTACAAAAAAAGGAACACTGAAAATGTTGATGAACTTCCGTAATGTTTGACAAAGTCACCTATCAAAATGTTCCTACATTGATAACAACTGCCACGACTGGTGTTTATGCCAATGTACAGTTGTTTCTGCAGGGGAAGCAGACCTCACAGGGTTTCCCGGTTTAATATGTCAAAACCTAATTTTGACTTGAATTAACATTGAATTTTGGGATTTTCATTTACTAATAAACGGTCTTCTCAGAAGGATTTTTAATTCTGTTGTTAATTCTGGGCTACAAATCTCAGAATGCCACAAAAAATGGACTGCATCATCTACACACATCCACTTAAAGAAGTTCAGAGATCTTCATCAGAATACAGAGACAATTCCATGGATGTAGATGTTCCTCCCATAAAAGTTAATGGTGTCTGTGCCTTCATTTGGGGATAATCACCCTTCCATTAGTCAGGTGTAGCTCTAACTGAAGAATATATACGTCTTATCGCTGCTGGTTTCAATAGAATGAAAGTAATTTGTGCAAAATGTTTATCCTGAGAGTAGAATAAAAATGAACATTACTTTCCGAATTGATGTTCATTGTGTTACAGCTTGAAGAAAGACGCTGCTGTTGGGTCAGCTATAACCCAGTGGTTCCTTCAGAATTTTACTTGATATATCGTGTTCAACCATTCAATGGTTCAAGTCCCGCGGGCGCTCTCTGGCCTTCTTTTCCCATCATTTGTCAATTAAAGAACTACGCTTCTTTTCTTGCTTAATCCACTCTACATAGTAAAAATCGCCTATTTCATCTTTCTGGTTCTACAAATGATCATTAAGGCATTGCCTACTAGCACAGTGGATTCTCAGCTTCATCATCCAGCCTTTCCAGTGCTGTGAGATTGCCCTGACCCATATTAAAATATTGAAAAAGTAATTCAATGAGGTAAAGAAGGCATTTGTCAATCAAAACCAAACATCACCTTTTGATTGCTTTAGGTCTAACATTTTAAAACTCTATTAACCTGCAAGCCTTTAGCAATAATGATGATAATCTGGAAAACAACATTTTAAATCTCATGACTCTAAATTCCCAGATTGTCAGTATTGTAGCTTAAACTAGAATGTATAACTATGATGACATTACCCTTTCAGCATAATACACTAATACACTAACATCAAGTAAAGTAATTCAAGAAGACTGATTATAGAGTGATGTAAGAAAAACTCTTGGAAATTACCTTTTTATGAGTTGACATAATTTGTTCGAATATATATGTATTAGGTATAGAATAAGCGAGTGATGTAGTCCCCTTTAACATTGTTTGAGTGAACCGTTAGTTGGCTTTCTGTTTTTTAGACTGCACAGCTCTACGAGGTATATCAGTGCAGTGATGAACTGGAAAAATGTATGTAACCCACAGCATGGTGTTGGAGACATTTGTGTTTCTTTTAAAAACATAAAATCCTAATTTAGTGAAATCCTCTACAAAAAAAGGAACACTGAAAATGTTGATGAACTGCCGTAATGTTTGACAAAGTCACCTATCAAAATGTTCCTACATTGATAACAACTGCCACGACTGGTGTTTATGCCAATGTACAGTTGTTTCTGAAGGGGAAGCAGACCTCACAGGGTTTCCCGGTTTAATATGTCAAAACCTAATTTTGACTGGATTAACATTGAATTTTGGGATTTTCATTTACTAATAAACGGTCCTCTCAGAAGGATTTTTAATTCTGTTGTTAATCCTGTTAATAAATCAGGGCTACAAATCTCAGAATGCCACAAAAAATGGACTGCATCATCTACACACATCCACTTAAAGAAGTTCAGAGATCTTCATCAGAATACAGAGACAATTCCATGGATGTAGATGTTCCTCCTATAAAAGTTAATGGTGTCTGTGCCTTCATTTGGGGATAATCACCCTTCCATTAGTCAGGTGTAGCTCTAACTGAAGAATATATACGTCTTATCGCTGCTGGTTTCAATAGAATGAAAGTAATTTGTGCAAAATGTTTATCCTGAGAGTAGAATAAAAATGAACATTACTTTCCGAATTGATGTTCATTGTGTTACAGCTTGAAGAAAGACGCTGCTGTTGGGTCAGCTATAACCCAGTGGTTCCTTCAGAAGTTTACTTGATATATCGTGTTCAACCATTCAATGGTTCAAGTCCCGCGGGCGCTCTCTGGCCTTTTTTTCCCATCATTTGTCAATTAAAGAACTACGCTTCTTTTCTTGCTTAATCCACTCTACATAGTAAATATCGCCTATTTCATCTTTCTGTTTCTACAAATGATCATTAAAGCATTGCCTACTAGCACAGTGGATTCTCATTTTCATCATCCAGCCTTTCCAGTGCTGTGAGATTGCCCTGACCCATATTAAAATATTGAAAAAAGTAATTCAATGAGGTAAAGAAGGCATTTGTCAATCAAAACCAAACATCACCTTTTGATTGCTTTAGGTCTAACATTTTAAAACTCTATTAACCTGCAAGCCTTTAGCAATAATGATGATAATCTGGAAAACAACATTTTAAATCTCATGACTCTAAATTCCCAGATTGTCAGTATTGTAGCTTAAACTAGAATGTATAACTATGATGACATTACCCTTTCAGCATAATACACTAATACACTAACATCAAGTAAAGTAATTCAAGAAGACTGATTATAGAGTGATTTAAGAAAAACTCTTGGAAATTACCTTTTTATAAGTTGACATCATTTGTTCAAATATATATGTATTAGGTATAGAATAAGCGAGTGATGTAGTCCCCTTTAACATTGTTTGAGTGAACCGTTAGTTGGCCTTCTGTTTTTTAGACTGCACATCTCTACGAGGTATTTCAGTGCAGTGATGACCTGGAAAAATGTATGTAACCCCACAGCATGGTGTTGGAGACATTTGTGTTTCTTTTAAAAACATAAAATCCTAATTTAGTGAAATCCTCTACAAAAAAAGGAACACTGAAAATGTTGATGAACTGCCGTAATGTTTGACAAAGTCACCTATCAAAATGTTCCTACATTGATAACAACTGCCACGACTGGTGTTTATGCCAATGTACAGTTGTTTCTGCAGGGGAAGCAGACCTCACAGGGTTTCCCGGTTTAATATGTCAAAACCTAATTTTGACTGGATTAACATTGAATTTTGGGATTTACATTTACTAATAAACGGTCCTCTCAGAAGGATTTTTAATTCTGTTGTAATTCCCGTTAATAAATCAGGGCTACTAATCTCAGAATGCAACAAAAAATGGACTGCATCATCTACACACACATCCACTTAAAGAAGTTCAGAGATCTTCATCGGAATACAGAGACAATTCAATGGATGTAGATGTTCCTCCCATAAAAGTTAATGGTGTCTGTGCCTTCATTTGGGGATAATCACCCTTCCATTAGTCAGGTGTAGCTCTAACTGAAGAATATATACGTCTTATCGCTGCTGGTTTCAATAGAATGAAAGTAATTTGTGCAAAATGTTTATCCTGAGAGTAGAATAAAAATGAACATTACTTTCCGAATTGATGTTCATTGTGTTACAGCTTGAAGAAAGAAGCTGCTGTTGGGTCAGCTATAACCCAGTGGTTCCTTCAGAAGTTTACTTGATATATCGTGTACAACCATTCAAAGGTTCAAGTCCCGCGGGTGCTCTCTGGCCTTTTTTTCCCATCATTTGTCAATTAAAGAACTACGCTTCTTTACTTGCTTAATCCACTCTACATAGTAAATATCGCCTACTTCATCTTTCTGTTTCTACAAATGATCATTAAAGCATTGCCTACTAGCACAGTGGATTCTCAGCTTCATCATCCAGCCTTTCCAGTGCTGTGAGATTGCCCTGACCCATAATAAAATATTGAAAAAAAGTAATTCAATGAGGTAAAGAAGGCATTTGTCCATCAAAACCAAACATCACATTTTGATTGCTTTAGGTCTAACATTTTAAAACTCTGTTAACCTGCAAGCTTTAGCAATAATGACGATAATCTGGAAGAGAACATTTTAAATCTCATGACTCTAAATTCCCAGATTGTCAGTATTGTAGCTTAAATTGGAATGTATAACTATGATGACATTACCCTTTCAGCATAATACACTAATACACTAACATCAACTAAAGTAATTCAAGAAGACTGATTATAGAGTGATGTAAGAAAAACTCTTGGAAATTACCTTTTTATGAGTTGACATAATTTGTTCGAATATATATGTATTAGGTATAGAATAAGCGAGTGATGTAACATGATGCACATAGTCCCCTTTAACATTGTTTGAGTGAACCGTTAGTTGGCTTCCTGTTTTTTAGACTGCACATCTCTACGAGGTAAATCATGGCAGTGATGGACTGGAAAAATATATGTAACCTCACAGCATGTTGTTGGAGACATTTGTGTTTCTTTTAAAAACATAAAATCCTAATTTAGTGAAATCCTCTACAAAAAAAGGAACACTGAAAATGTTGATGAACTGCCGTAATGTTTGACAAAGTCACCTATCAAAATGTTCCTACATAGATCACAACTGCCGCGACTGGTGTTTATGCCAATGTACAGTTGTTTCTGCAGGGGAAGCAGACCTCACAGGGTTTCCCGGTTTAATATGTCAAAACCTAATTTTGACTGCATTAACATTAAATTCTGGGATTTACATTTACTAATAAACGGTCCTCTCAGAAGGATTTTTAATTCTGTTGTTAATTCTGTTAATAAATCAGTGCTACAAATCTCAGTATGCCACAAAAAATGGACTGCATCATATACACACAAATCCACTTAAAGAAGTTCAAAGATCTTCATCGGAATACAGAGACAATTCCATTGATGTAGATGTTCCTACCATAAAAGTTAATGGTGTCTGTGCCTTCAATTGGGGATAATCACCCTTCCATTAGTCAGGTGTAGCTCTAACTGAAGAATATATATTATCTTATCGCTGCTGGCTTCAATAAAATGAAAGTAATTTGTGCAAAATGTTTATCCTGAGAGTAGAATAAAAATGAACATTACTTTCCAAATTGATGTTCACTGTGTTATAGCTTGAAGAAAGATGCTGCTGATGGGTTAGCTATAGCTCAGTGGTTCCTTCAGAAGTTTACATGATTTATAGTGTTCAACCATTTAATGAATCAAGTCCTGCAGGCATCTCTGGCCTTTTTTTCCCATCATTTGTCAATTAATTAAATACACTTTTTTACTTGCTTAATCCACTCTATATAGTAAATATCGCCTTTTTCATCTTTCTGTTTCTACAAATGATCATTAAAGCATTGCCTACTAGCAGAGTGGATTCTCAGCTTCATCGCCCAGCCTTTCCAGAGCTGTGAGATTGCCCTGACCCATAATAAAATATTGAAAAACAGTAATTCAATGAGGTAAAGAAGGCATTTGTCCATCAAAACCAAACATCACCTTTTGATTGCTTTAGGTCTAACATTTTAAAACTCTGTTAACCTGCAAGCCTTTAGCAATAATGATGATAATCTGGAAGACAACATTTTAAATCTCATGACTCTAAATTCCCAGATTGTCAGTATTGTAGCTTAAACTAGAATGTATAACTATGATGACATTACCCTTTCACCATAATACACTAATACACTAACATCAAGTAAAGTAATTCAAGAAGACTGATTATAGAGTGATGTAAGAAAAACTCTTGGAAATTACCTTTTTATGAGTTGACATCATTTGTTCGAATATATATGTATTAGGTATAGAATAAGCGCGTCATGTAACATGATGCACGTAGTCCCCTTTAACATTGTTTGAGTGAACCGTTAGTTGGCTTCCTGTTTTTTAGACGGCACATCTCTACGAGGTATATCAGTGCAGTGATGGACTGGAAAAATATATGTAACCCCACAGCATGGTGTTGGAGACATTTGTGTTTCTTTTAAAAACATAAAATCCTAATTTAGTGAAATCCTCTACAAAAAAAGGAACACTGAAAATGTTGCTGAACTGCCGTAATGTTTGACAAAGTCACCTATCAAAATGTTCCTAAATAGATAACAACTGCCGCGACTGGTGTTTATGCCAATGTACAGTTGTTTCTGCAGGGGAAGCAGACCTCACAGGGTTTCCCGGTTTAATATGTCAAAACCTAATTTTGACTGCATTAACATTGAATTCTGGGATTTAAATTTACTAATAAACGGTCCTCTTAGAAGGATTTTTAATTCTGTTGTTAATCCTGTTAATAAATCAGTGCTACAAATCTCAGAATGCCACAAAAAATGGACTGCATCATATACACACAAATCCACTTAAAGAAGTTCAGAGATCTTCATCGGAATACAGAGACAATTCCATGGATGTAGATGTTCCTACCATAAAAGTTAATGGTGTCTGTGCCTTCATTTGGGGACAATCACCCTTCCATTAGTCAGGTGTAGCTCTAACTGAAGAATATATATGTCTTATCGCTGCTGGTTTCAATAAAATGAAAGTAATTTGTTCAAAATGTTTATCATGAGAGTAGAATAAAAATAAACATTACTTTCCGAATTGATGTTCACTGTGTTATAGCTTGAAGAAAGATGCTGCTATTGGGTCAGCTATAGCCCAGTGGTTCCTTCAGAAATTTACATGATTTATCGTGTTCAACCATTTAATGGTTCAAGTCCTGCAGGCATCTCTGGCCTTTTTTTCCCATCATTTGTCAATTAATTAAATACGCTTTTTTACTTGCTTAATCCACTCTATATAGTAAATATCGCCTTTTTCATCTTTCTGTTTCTACAAATGATCATTAAAGCATTGCCTACTAGCAGAGTGGATTCTCATCTTCATCACCCAGCCTTTCCAGTGCTGTTAGGTTGCCCTGACCCATAATAAAATATTGAAAAAACGTAATTCAATGAGGTAAAGAAGGCATTTGTCCATCAAAACCAAACATAACCTTTTGATTGCTTTAGGTCTAACATTTTAAAACTCTGTTAACCTGCAAGCTTTAGCAATAATGACGATAATCTGGAAGAGAACATTTTAAATCTCATGACTCTAAATTCCCAGATTGTCAGTATTGTAGCTTAAACTAGAATGTATAACTATGATGACATTACCCTTTCAGCATAATACACTAATACACTAACATCAACTAAAGTAATTCAAGAAGACTGATTATAGAGTGATGTAAGAAAAACTCTTGGAAATTACCTTTTTATGAGTTGACATAATTTGTTCGAATATATATGTATTAGGTATAGAATAAGCGAGTGATGTAACATGATGCACATAGTCCCCTTTAACATTGTTTGAGTGAACCGTTAGTTGGCTTCCTGTTTTTTAGACTGCACATCTCTACGAGGTATATCAGTGCAGTGATGGACTGGAAAAATATATGTAACCTCACAGCATGGTGTTGGAGACATTTGTGTTTCTTTTAAAAACATAAAATCCTAATTTAGAGAAATCCTCTACAAAAAAAGGAACACTGAAAATGTTGATGAACTCCCGTAATGTTTGACAAAGTCACCTATCAAAATGTTACTACATAGATAACAACTGCCGCGACTGGTGTTTATGCCAATGTACAGTTGTTTCTGCAGGGGAAGCAGACCTCACTGGGTTTCCCGGTTTAATATGTCAAAACCTAATTTTGACTGCATTAACATTGAATTCTGGGATTTACATTTACTAATAAACGGTCCTCTCAGAAGGATTTTTAATTCTGTTGTTAATCCTGTTAATAAATCAGTGCTACAAATCTCAGAATGCCACAAAAAATGGACTGCATCATCTACACACATCCACTTAAAGAAGTTCAAAGATCTTCATCGGAATACAGAGACAATTCCATTGATGTAGATGTTCCTACCATAAAAGTTAATGGTGTCTGTGCCTTCATTTGGGGATAATCACCCTTCCATTAGTCAGGTGTAGCTCTAACTGAAGAATATATATGTCTTATCGCTGCTGGCTTCAATAAAATGAAAGTAATTTGTGCAAAATGATTATCCTGAGAGTAGAATAAAAATGAACATTACTTTCCAAATTGATGTTCACTGTGTTATAGCTTGAAGAAAGATGCTGCTGATGGGTCAGCTATAGCTCAGTGGTTCCTTCAGAAGTTTACATGATTTATAGTGTTCAACCATTTAATGAATCAAGTCCTGCAGGCATCTCTGGCCTTTTTTTCCCATCATTTGTCAATTAATTAAATACACTTTTTTACCTGCTTAATCCACTCTATATAGTAAATATCGCCTTTTTCATCTTTCTGTTTCTACAAATGATCATTAAAGCATTGCCTACTAGCAGAGTGGATTCTCAGCTTCATCAACCAGCCTTTCCAGAGCTGTGAGATTGCCCTGACCCATAATAAAATATTGAAAAACAGTAATTCAATGAGGTAAAGAAGGCATTTGTCCATCAAAACCAAACATCACCTTTTGATTGCTTTAGGTCTAACATTTTAAAACTCTGTTAACCTGCAAGCCTTTAGCAATAATGATGATAATCTGGAAGACAACATTTTAAATCTCATGACTCTAAATTCCCAGATTGTCAGTATTGTAGCTTAAACTAGAATGTATCACTATGATGACATTACCCTTTCACCATAATACACTAATACACTAACATCAAGTAAAGTAATTCAAGAAGACTGATTATAGAGTGATGTAAGAAAAACTCTTGGAAATTACCTTTTTATGAGTTGACATCATTTGTTCGAATATATATGTATTAGGTATAGAATAAGCGAGTGATGTAGTCCCCTTTAACATTGTTTGAGTGAACCGTTAGTTGGCTTTCTGTTTTTTAGACTGCACATCTCTACGAGGTATATCAGTGCAGTGATGAACTGGAAAAACTGTATGTAACCCCACAGCATGGTGTTGGAGACATTTGTGTTTCTTTTAAAAACATAAAATCCTAATTTAGTGAAATCCTCTACAAAAAAAGGAACACTGAAAATGTTGATGAACTGCCGTAATGTTTGAAAAAGTCACCTATCAAAATGTTTCTACATTGATAACAACTGCCACGACTGGTGTTTATGCCAATGTACAGTTGTTTCTGCAGGGGAAGCAGACCTCACAGGGTTTCCCGGTTTAATATGTCAAAACCTAATTTTGACTGGATTAACATTGAATTTTGGGATTTTCATTTACTAATAAACGGTCCTCTCAGAAGGATTTTTAATTCTGTTGTTAATCCTGTTAATAAATCAGGGCTACAAATCTCAGAATGCCACAAAAAATGGACTGCATCATCTACACACATCCACTTAAAGAAGTTCAGAGATCTTCATCAGAATACAGAGACAATTCCATGGATGTAGATGTTCCTCCCATAAAAGTTAATGTTGTCTGTGCCTTCATTTGGGGATAATCACCCTTCCATTAGTCAGGTGTAGCTCTAACTGAAGAATATATACGTCTTATCGCTGCTGGTTTCAATAGAATGAAAGTAATTTCTGCAAAATGTTTATCCTGAGAGTAGAATAAAAATGAACATTACTTTCCGAATTGATGTTCATTATGTTACAGCTTGAAGAAAGATGCTGCTGTTGGGTCAGCTATAACCCAGTGGTTCCTTCAGAAGTTTACTTGATATATCGTGTTCAACCATTCAATGGTTCAAGTCCCGCGGGCGCTCTCTGGCCTTTTTTTCCCATCATTTGTCAATTAAAGAACTACGCTTCTTTACTTGCTTAATCCACTCTATATAGTAAATATCGCCTATTTCCTCTTTCTGTTTCTACAAATGATCATTAAAGCATTGCCTACTAGCAGAGTGGATTCTCAGCTTCATCACCCAGCCTTTCCAGTGCTGTGGGATTGCCCTGGCCATTAATAAAATATTGAAAAAAAGTAATTCAATGTGGTAAAGAAGGCTTTTGTCCATCAAAACCAAACATCACTTTTGATTGCTTTAGGTCTAACTTTTTAAAACTCTGTTAACCTGCAAGCCTTTAGCAATAAGATGATAATCTGGAAGACAACATTTTAAATCTCATGACTCTAAATTCCCAGATTGTCAGTATTGTAGCTTAAACTAGAATGTATAACTATGATGACATTACCCTTTCACCATAATAAACTAATACACTAACATCAAGTAAAGTAATTCAAGAAGACTGATTATAGAGTGATGTAAGAAAAACTCTTGGAAATTACCTTTTTATGAGTTAACATCATTTGTTCGAATATATATTTATTAGGAATAGAACAAGCGAGTGATGTAACATGATGCACGTAGTCCCCTTTAACATTGTTTGAGTGAACCGTTAGTTGTCTTCCTGTTTTTTAGACTGCACTTCTCTACGAGGTATATCAGTGCAGTGATGGACTGGAAAAATATATGTAACCCCACAGCATGGTGTTGGAGACATTTGTGTTTCTTTTAAAAACATAAAATCCTAATTTAGAAAAATCCTCTACAATAAAAGGAACACTGAAAATGTTGATGAACTGCCGTAATGTTTGACAAAGTCACCTATCAAAATGTTCCTACATTGATAACAACTGCCACGACTGGTGTTTATGCCAATCCACAGTTGTTTCTGCAGGGAAAGCAGACCTCACAGGGTTTCCCGGTTTAATATGTCAAAACCTAATTTTGACTGCATTAACATTGAATTCCGGGATTTACATTTACTAATAAACGGTCCTCTCAAAAGGATTTTTAATTCTGCTGTTAATCCTGTTAATAAATCAGGGCTACAAATCTCAGAATGCCTCAAAAAATGGACTGCATCATCTACACACACATCCACTTAAAGAAGTTCAGAGATCTTCATCAGAATACAGAGACAATTCCATGGATGTAGATGTTCCTACCATAAAAGTTAATGGTGTCTGTGCCTTGATTTGGGGATAATCGCCCTTCCATTTGTCAGGTGTAGCTCTAACTGAAGAAGATATACGTCTTATCGCTGCTAACTTCAATATAATGAAAGTAATTTGTGCAAAATGTTTATCCTGAGGGTAGAATAAAAATTAACATTACTTTCCGAATTGATGTTCATTGAGTTATAGCTTGAAGAAACAGTAAGCGCTGAATACAAGTGCTTCATTAGACACGAACCTCCTGAGGCGGAAAGCCGGGAGTTGCGCTGCCTAAATAATTTTAAAAATCTTGTCTGATACTTTGTTTTAGCATTCTGCACAGACCCCCAGCACTCACCTAGCATTTCCCGAACAGCAGATTGAACACTGTCACGGGTAGAAATTGTTCTCCTGCCGCCATTGCCTGCATCGAGGAGCCACGAGGCACGCCCACCTCTGTTGGCCACGCCCACCCTCGTCAGGTATAAACAGTAAGCGCTGAATACAAGCGCTTCATTAGACACGAACCTCCTGAGGCAGAAAGCCGGGAGTCGCGCTGCTTAAATAATTTTAAAAATCTTGTGTGATACTTTGTTTTAGCATTCTGCACAGACCCCCAGCACTCACCTAGCATTTCCCGAACAGCAGATTGAACGCTGTCACGGGTAGAAATTGTTCTCCTGCCGCCAGTGCCTGCATCGAGGAGCCACGAGGCACGCCCACCTCTGTTGGCCACGCCCACCCTCGTCAGGTATAAACAGTAAGCGCTGAATACAAGCGCTTCATTAGACACGAACCTCCTGAGGCGGAAAGCCGGGAGTCGCGCTGCTTAAATAATTTTAAAAATCTTGTGTGATACTTTGTTTTAGCATTCTGCACAGATCCCCAGCACTCACCTAGCATTTCCCGAACAGCAGATTGAACGCTGTCACGGGTAGAAATTGTTCTCCTGCCGCCATTGCCTGCATCGAGGAGCCACGAGGCACGCCCACCTCTGTTGGCCACGCCCACCCTCGTCAGGTATAAACAGTAAGCGCTGAATACAAGCGCTTCATTAGACACGAACCTCCTGATGCGGAAAGCCGGGAGTCGCGCTGCTTAAATAATTTTAAAAATCTTGTGTGATACTTTGTTTTAGCATTCTGCACAGACCCCCAGCACTCACCTAGCATTTCCCGAACAGCAGATTGAACGCTGTCACGGGTAGAAATTGTTCTCCTGCCGCCATTGCCTGCATCGAGGAGCCACGAGGCACGCCCACCTCTGTTCGCCACGCCCACCCTCGTCAGGTATAAACAGTAAGCGCTGAATACAAGCGCTTCATTAGACACGAACCTCCTGAGGCGGAAAGCCGGGAGTCGCGCTGCTTAAATAATTTTAAAAATCTTGTGTGATACTTTGTTTTAGCATTCTGCACAGACCCCCAGCACTCACCTAGCATTTCCCGAACAGCAGATTGAACGCTGTCACGGGTAGAAATTGTTCTCCTGCCGCCATTGCCTGCATCGAGGAGCCACGAGGCACGCCCACCTCTGTTGGCCACGCCCACCCTCGTCAGGTATAAACAGTAAGCGCTGAATACAAGCGCTTCATTAGACACGAACCTCCTGAGGCGGAAAGCCGGGAGTCGCGCTGCTTAAATAATTTTAAAAATCGTGTGTGATACTTTCTTTTAGCATTCTGCACAGACCCCCAGCACTCACCTAGCATTTCCCGAACAGCAGATTGAACGCTGTCACGGGTAGAAATTGTTCTCCTGCCGCCATTGCCTGCATCGAGGAGCCACGAGACACGCCCACCTCTGTTGGCCACGGCCACCCTCGTCAGGTATAAACAGTAAGCGCTGAATACAAGCGCTTCATTAGACACGAACCTCCTGAGGCGGAAGGCCGGGAGTCGCACTGCTTAAATAATTTTAAAAATCTTGTGTGATACTTTGTTTTAGCATTCTGCACAGACCCCCAGCACTCACCTAGCATTTCCCGAACAGCAGATTGAACGCTGTCACGGGTAGAAATTGTTCTCCTGCCGCCATTGCCTGCATCAAGGAGCCACGAGGCACGCCCACCTCTGTTGGCCACGCCCACCCCTCTAACGCCCAGAACACCACCTATAAATCATGTGCCTGTGCAGGAAGCGCAGCGGACGAGCGCAGCGGGCGCGACGATGGCGCGCCGAAGGCGCGCTTAAGGCAAGCTCGTCTGCGCTCGTCCGCGCTAGGCAGAGCGCAGAGCCAGACCCTACAGCTAATACCACTAACCAGACGCGCAGATACTCAAGGGACGATCTACTACATCTTAACAAAAAGTTACAAGACCCCTGCCTTCACTGTGTACCCGGGGATCACCCCCTCAACCATCGCTCCCATTGCCCGTACAAATTTTCCCTCACTGTACCTGAAAACTCATCACCCATCCCTATACACATGGCCCTAATCAACTGTAGATCCCTCCCCAAGCACTCACTGGAAATCTACCAACTACTAGAAAATTACGACCTTGAAGCTCTCTTCCTAACAGAAACATGGCTAGGACCAGACTCTGACCCCGACATTGTAAACTCCTTACCCCCAGGCTTCCTTATCCATCACATGGACCGCCCCAATGGAAAAGGTGGGGGCATCGCCATAATCTACAAAGACCATCTCTCATGCCGTTTGCAAGGCAGTCCTCTCCTAGACTGTGAAAATGCCATGTTTTCAATTCAGGTCTCCCCATGTAAATCCATATCGGGCTTTCTCATCTACCGCCCTCCAGGACCCCTAGGTCAATTCTGTGAATCTCTTATGGAGCATACATATACACTGGCTGCTACGAACTCCACCTGTATGATCCTAGGTGACCTGAATATCCATTTTGATAAAAAGGAAGCCAAACCAGCAGTTGACCTGATAGCAGATCTCGAAACTCTCCAACTAAAACTACTAGGCCGTCTTCCTACCCACTCATTGGGACACCTGCTGGATCCGGTATTTACCAACATTAACGATCTCACTACCCTTGACCCCATCCCAGTACCTTGGACTGACCATCTCCTAGTCCCAATTAACTGGCAGCTAACTCGCACTCCGCGTCCTACTGCCCCATCTAATAAGCCTACGCGCTCCTGGTCCAAATTAGATGTAGAAAATTGGAAACACCATCTAGAGAGCTCCCTTCCTGAACTTGATACTAACCCCATTCGCGCGGACGCAGATTTCTCAGCCTGGATTGGAGATACTCTGGACAAAACTCTTCCAAAAAAAATCTCCAGCAATCCGCGGGGCAAAGCCACCTCCCCTTGGTTCACGAGTGAAATACGGCTTCTAAAAAAAGCATGCAAGAGATCAGAAAGAGACTGGAGGAAAAACTTTGATCCCACAAAAAAAACTGAATAAAAAAAACCCTCCTCACCTACAAAAAAGCACTTAAAACCGCTCAAGCCAATTACTTTGAGGAGAAAATAAGATCATCTACCAACTCATCACGGGAAACGTTTCAAATAGCTAAGAAACTTCTCAAAGTGCCGGAGCCCCCTCCCCTGGTAGAACCCTGAGCCACCCGTTGCAACGAACTCGCAGATTTCTTTAATCTGAAAATCATCAATATCATCAAATCCCTTCCTCCTATTACTTTGAACACTAACTCCGCCGCCCCCGCTACCAATCAGCCCTCCCACCCACAAATAGCAACAACTGTTCAGTTGTCAGTTTTCACTCCCCTGACAACTGACACTATTCTTCCCATACGCAACTCTATCAAAAGTGGTTGCCCTACGGACCCTGCTCCACTCAACATCCTGAAACTAGTCGCACCCACCATTCTCCCCTACCTGACCAAACTAATCAACAGCTCACTCACCCTTGGCATCGTCCCCCCTCGCTGGAAAAAAGCTATGGTGAAAGCACTGATCAAGAAACCACATTTGGACCCATTAAAGCTGGGCAACTACAGGCCGATCTCTCTGCTTCCAGGCATTAGCAAAGTAGCCGAGAAGCACGTCAACTACAGCCTATCCCATCATCTTGAAACCAATGGACTACTGGAACCTTCTCAAACGGGATTCAGGCCAGGCCAGAGCACAGAAACTGCAATATTGGCGGTAGTCGAAGAGGCAAGGAAAATCATGGACTCAGGAGGGTCAGTGGCAGTGATCCTTCTGGACCTAAGTGCGGCCTTCGACACCGTCAACCACTCTATACTGGTCCACAGGCTCAGTGACCTTGGTATTGCAGGAACGGCCCTGGCCTGGCTGGAATCCTCCCTTGAGAATAGATCCTTCCAGGTGTTAGATGGCACCTTCACGTCCAGGCCCACGGCCGTCAGCTGCGGGGTCCCTCAGGGCTCATCCCTGAGCCCGACCCTTTTTAACGTTTATATGTCCCCCCTCGAAAAGGTCGTCGCCCCTTTTGGGATCAAGCTTCTGACTTACCCCGACGACACTCAACTGGTGGTATCCTTAAGCCGGCAAGACCATTCCCTCTCCAACCTCCAAACCTGTCTTATCGAAATAACAAAGTGGATGAATCTTTCCCACCTCAAGCTGAGCAACGATAAAACAGAAATAATGATTCTAGGCAATAAATCCCTCTATCACTCCACATCCCTATGGCCATCCGCCATGGGTCCTCCCCCCGCTCCCAAACAAGAAATTAAGAGCCTGGGTATATGGCTAGATGAAGGCCTCAATTTCTCGGCCCAGGCAAGGAAAACAGCGGGAATATGCCACGGCCTCTTACGATCAGCAAGGAAAATCCTTCCCCTACTCCCGACACAGTCCCGCAAACTCCTAGTTCATGGCCTGGTGCTGTCCCGCCTGGACTACGGGAATGCCCTGTACCTGGGGGCCCCCAAAAAAGTACTGTCAAAACTCCAGACAGTACAAAACGCCGCAGCCCGCATTCTTACAGGAACCCATCGCCACTGCTCAGCCAAACCCTCCCTGAGCGCCTTACACTGGCTCCCCGTCCAGGAAAGAATACAATTCAAGGCTCTCTGCACTACCTACAAAATTCTGCACGGTAATGCCCCCCCTATACTACAAAACCTCATCTCACCTTACACCACCACAAGAACGCTTCGATCCTCCAACTGCAATCTAGCCTCTATACCTAGAATCAAGAAAGCTCGCTCTGGCGATCGACTGTTCTCATACAATGCTTCCAAATTATGGAACACTCTACCTCCAAACCTCAGAGCCAAACCCAACCTCCTCGCATTCCGCAGAGCACTCAAAACATGGTTATTCCCGTGAAATTCACCTTCAGCTGGTTCTTGTCACTTAGCGCTGGGACGCTCACGGGCAGCCATGCGCTCTACAAATCAGTAAAATAAATAAAATAAAATAAGAAAGAGGCTGCTGTTGGGTCAGCAATAGCCCAGTGGTTCCTTCAGAAGTTTACATGATATCTCGTGTTCAACCATTCAATGGTTCAAGTCCCGCAGGTGCTCTCTGGCCTTTTTTTCCCATCATTTGTCAATTAAAGAACTACGCTTCTTTTCTTGCTTAATCCACTCTACATAGTAAATATCGCCTACTTCATCTTTCTGTTTCTACAAATGATCATTAAAGCATTGCCTACTAGCACAGTGGATTCTCAGCTTCATCATCCAGCCTTTCCAGTGCTGTGAGATTGCCCTGACCCATAATAAAATATTGAAAAAAGTAATTCAATGAGGTAAAGAAGGCATTTGTCCATCAAAACCAAACATCACCTTTTGATTGCTTTAGGTCTAACATTTTAAAACTCTATTAACCTTCAAGCCTTTAGCAATAATGATGATAATCTGGAAAACAACATTTTAAATCTCATGACTCTAAATTCCCAGATTGTCAGTATTGTAGCTTAAACTAGAATGTATAACTATGATGACATTACCCTTTCACCATAATACACTAATACACTAACGTCAAGTAAAGTAATTCAAGAAGACTGATTATAGAGTGATGTAAGAAAAACTCTTGGAAATTACCTTTTTATGAGTTGACATAATTTGTTCGAATATATATGTATTAGGTATAGAATAAGCGCGTGATGTAACATGATGCACGTAGTCCCCTTTAACATTGTTTGAGTGAACCGTTAGTTGGCTTCCTGTTTTTTAGACTGCACATCTCTACGAGGTATATCAGTGCAGTGATGGACTGGAAAAATATATGTAACCCCACAGCATGGTGTTGGAGACATTTGTGTTTCTTTTAAAAACATAAAATCCTAATTTAGTGAAATCCTCTACAAAAAAAGGAACAATGAAAATGTTGCTGAACTGCCGTAATGTTTGACAAAGTCACCTATCAAAATGTTCCTAAATAGATAACAACTGCCGCGACTGGTGTTTATGCCAATGTACAGTTGTTTCTGCAGGGGAAGCAGACCTCACAGGGTTTCCCGGTTTAATATGTCAAAACCTAATTTTGACTGCATTAACATTGAATTCTGGGATTTACATTTACTAATAAACGGTCCTCTTAGAAGGATTTTTAATTCTGTTGTTAATCCTGTTAATAAATCAGTGCTACAAATCTCAGAATGCCACAAAAAATGGACTGCATCATATACACACAAATCCACTTAAAGAAGTTCAGAGATCTTCATCGGAATACAGAGACAATTCTATGGATGTAGATGTTCCTACCATAAAAGTTAATGGTGTCTGTGCCTTCATTTGGGGATAATCACCCTTGCATTAGTCAGGTGTAGCTCTAACTGAAGAATATATATGTCTTATCGCTGCTGGTTTCAATAAAATGAAAGTAATTTGTTCAAAATGTTTATCATGAGAGTAGAATGAAAATAAACATTACTTTCCTAATTGATGTTCACTGTGTTATAGCTTGAAGAAAGATGCTGCTGTTGGGTCAGCTATAGCCCAGTGGTTCCTTCAGAAATTTACATGATTTATCGTGTTCAACCATTTAATGGTTCAAGTCCTGCAGGCATCTCTGGCCTTTTTTTCCCATCATTTGTCAATTAATTAAATACGCTTTTTTACTTGCTTAATCCACTCCATATAGTAAATATCGCCTTTTTCATCTTTCTGTTTCTATAAAGGATCATTAAAGCAATGCCTACTAGCAGAGTGGATTCTCAGCTTCATCACCCAGCCTTTCCAGTGCTGTTAGGTTGCCCTGACCCATAATAAAATATTGAAAAAAAGTAATTCAATGAGGTAAAGAAGGCATTTGTCCATCAAAACCAAACATAACCTTTTGATTGCTTTAGGTCTAACATTTTAAAACTCTGTTAACCTGCAAGCTTTAGCAATAATGACGATAATCTGGAAGAGAACATTTTAAATCTCATGACTCTAAATTCCCAGATTGTCAGTATTGTAGCTTAAACTAGAATGTATAACTATGATGACATTACCCTTTCAGCATAATACACTAATACACTAACATCAACTAAAGTAATTCAAGAAGACTGATTATAGAGTGATGTAAGAAAAACTCTTGGAAATTACCTTTTTATGAGTTGACATAATTTGTTCGAATATATATGTATTAGGTATAGAATAAGCGAGTGATGTAACATGATGCACATAGTCCCCTTTAACATTGTTTGAGTGAACCGTTAGTTGGCTTCCTGTTTTTTAGACTGCACATCTCTACGAGGTATATCAGTGCAGTGATGGACTGCAAAAATATATGTAACCCTACAGCATGGTGTTGGAGACATTTGTGTTTCTTTTAAAAACATAAAATCCTAATTTAGTGAAATCCTCTACAAAAAAAGGAACACTGAAAATGGTGATGAACTCCCGTAATGTTTGACAAAGTCACCTATCAAAATGTTACTACATAGATAACAACTGCCGCGACTGGTGTTTATGCCAATGTACAGTTGTTTCTGCAGGGGAAGCAGACCTCACAGGGTTTCCCGGTTTAATATGTCAAAACCTAATTTTGACTGCATTAACATTGAATTCTGGGATTTACATTTACTAATAAACGGTCCTCTCAGAAGGATTTTTAATTCTGTTGTTAATCCTGTTAATAAATCAGTGCTACAAATCTCAGAATGCCACAAAAAATGGACTGCATCATCTACACACATCCACTTAAAGAAGTTCAAAGATCTTCATCGGAATACAGAGACAATTCCATGGATGTAGATGTTCCTACCATAAAAGTTAATGGTGTCTGTGCCTTCATTTGGGGATAATCACCCTTCCATTAGTCAGGTGTAGCTCTAACTGAAGAATATATATGTCTTATCGCTGCTGGCTTCAATAAAATGAAAGTAATTTAGGCAAAATGTGTATCCTCAGAGTAGAATAAAAAGGAACATTACTTTCTGAATTGATGTTCACTGTGTTATAGCTTGAAGAAAGATGCTGCTGATGGGTCAGCATAGCCCAGTGGTTCCTTCAGAAGTTTACATGATTTATCGTGTTCAACCATTTAATGGTTCAAGTCCTGCAGGCATCTCTGACCTTTTTTTCGCATCATTTGTCAATTAATTAAAGACGCTTTTTTACTTGCCTAATCCACTCTATATAGTAAATATCGCCTTTTTCATCTTTCTGTTTCTACAAATTATCATTAAAGCATTGCCTACTAGCAGAGTGGATTCTCAGCTTCATCACCCAGCCTTTCCAGAGCTGTGAGATTGCCCTGACCCATAATAAAATATTGAAAAACAGTAATTCAATGAGGTAAAGAAGGCATTTGTCCATCAAAACCAAACATCACCTTTTGATTGCTTTAGGTCTAACATTTTAAAACTCTGTTAACCTGCAAGCCTTTAGCAATAATGATGATAATCTGGAAGACAACATTTTAAATCTCATGACTCTAAATTCCCAGATTGTCAGTATTGTAGCTTAAACTAGAATGTATAACTATGATGACATTACCCTTTCACCATAATAAACTAATACACTAACATCAAGTAAAGTAATTCAAGAAGACTGATTATAGAGTGATGTAAGAAAAACTCTTGGAAATTACCTTTTTATGAGTTGACATCATTTGTTCGAATATATATGTATTAGGTATAGAATAAGCGAGTGATGTAGTCACCTTTAACATTGTTTGAGTGAACCGTTAGTTGGCTTCCTGTTTTTTAGACTGCATATCTCTACGAGGTATATCAGTGCAGTGATGTACTGGAAAAATGTATGTAACCCCACAGCATGGTGTTGGAGACATTTGTGTTTCTTTTAAAAACATAAAATCCTAATTTAGTGAAATCCACTACAAAAAAAGGAACACTGAAAATGTTGATGAACTGCCGTAATGTTTGACAAAGTCACCTATCAAAATGTTCCTACATTGATAACAACTGCCACGACTGGTGTTTATGCCAATCGACAGTTGTTTCTGCAGGGAAAGCAGACCTCACAGGGTTTCCCGGTTTAATATGTCAAAACCTAATTTTGACTGCCTTCACATTGAATTCCGGGATTTACATTTACTAATAAACGGTCCTCTCAAAAGGATTTTTAATTCTGTTGTTAATCCTGTTAATAAATCAGGGCTACAAATCTCAGAATGCCACAAAAATAGGACTGCATCATCTACACACACATCCACTTAAAGAAGTTCAGAGATCTTCATCGGAATACAGAGACAATTCCATGGATGTAGATGTTCCTACCATAAAAGTTAATGGTGTCTGTGCCTTCATTTGGGGATAATCACCCTTCCATTAGTCAGGTGTAGCTCTAACTGAAGAATATATATGTCTTATCACTGCTGGCTTCAATAAAATGAAATTAATTTGTGCAAAATGTTTATCATGAGAGTAGAATAAAAATGAACATTACTTTCCGAATTGATGTTCACTGTGTTATAGCTTGAAGAAAGATGCTGCTGTTGGGTCAGCTATAGCCAGTGGTTCCTTCAGAAATTTACATGATTTATCGTGTTCAACCATTTAATGGTTCAAGTCCTGCAGGCATCTCTGGCCTTTTTTTCCCATTATTTGTCAATTATTTAAATACGCTTTTTTACTTGCTTAATCCACTCTATATAGTAAATATCGCCTTTTTCATCTTTCTGTTTCTACAAATGATCATTAAAGCATTGCCTACTAGCAGAGTGGATTCTCACCTTCATCACCCAGCCTTTCCAGTGCTGTTAGGTTGCCCTGACCCATAATAAAATATTGAAAAAAAGTAATTCAATGAGGTAAAGAAGGCATTTGTCCATCAAAACCAAACATAACCTTTTGATTGCTTTAGGTCTAACATTTAAAAACTCTGTTAACCTGCAAGCTTTAGCAATAATGATGATAATCTGGAAGAGAACATTTTAAATCTCATGACTCTAAATTCCCAGATTGTCAGTATTGTAGCTTAAACTAGAATGTATAACTATGATGACATTACCCTTTCAGCATAATACACTAATACACTAACATCAACTAAAGTAATTCAAAAAGACTGATTATAGAGTGATGTAAGAAAAACTCTTGGAAATTACCTTTTTATGAGTTGACATAATTTGTTCGAATATATATGTATTAGGTATAGAATAAGCGAGTGATGTAACATGATGCACATAGTCCCCTTTAACATTGTTTGAGTGGACCGTTAGTTGGCTTCCTGTTTTTTAGACTGCACATCTCTACGAGGTATATCAGTGCAGTGATGGACTGGAAAAATATATGTAACCTCACAGCATGGTGTTGGAGACATTTGGGTTTCTTTTAAAAACATAAAATCCTAATTTAGTGAAATCCTCTACAAAAATAAGGAACACTGAAAATGTTGATGAACTGCCGTAATGTTTGACAAAGTCACCTATCAAAATGTTACTACATAGATAACAACTGCCGCGACTGGTGTTTATGCCAATGTACAGTTGTTTCTGCAGGGGAAGCAGACCTCACAGGGTTTCCCGGTTTAATATGTCAAAACCTAATTTTGACTGCATTAACATTGAATTCTGGGATTTACATTTACTAATAAACGGTCCTCTCAGAAGGATTTTTAATTCTGTTGTTAATCCTGTTAATAAATCAGTGCTACAAATCTCAGAATGCCACAAAAAATGGACTGCATCATCTACACACATCCACTTAAAGAAGTTCAAAGATCTTCATCGGAATACAGAGACAATTCCATTGATGTAGATGTTCCTACCATAAAAGTTAATGGTGTCTGTGCCTTCATTTGGGGATAATCACCCTTCCATTAGTCAGGTGTAGCTCTAACTGAAGAATATATATGTCTTATCGCTGCTGGCTTTAATAAAATAAAAGTAATTTAGGCAAAATGTTTATCCTCAGAGTAGAATAAAAATGAACATTACTTTCCGAAACGATGTTCATTGTGTTATAGCTTGAAGAAAGATGCTGCTGTTGGGTCAGCTATAACCCAGTGGTTCCTTCAGAAGTTTACTTGATATATCGTGTTCAACCATTCAATGGTTCATGTCCCGCGGGCGCTCTCTGGCCTTTTTTTCCCATCATTTGTCAATTAAAGAACTACGCTTCTTTACTTGCTTAATCCACTCTATATAGTAAATATCGCCTGTTTCCTCTTTCTGTTTCTACAAATGATCATTAAAGCATTGCCTACTAGCAGAGTGGATTCTCAGCTTCATCATCCAGCCTTTCCAGTGCTGTGAGATTGCCCTGGCCATTAATAAATTATTGAAAAAAAGTGATTCAATGTGGTAAAGAAGGCTTTTGTCCATCAAAACCAAACATCACCTTTTGATTGCTTTAGGTCTAACATTTTAAAACTCTGTTAACCTGCAAGCCTTTAGCAATAAGATGATAATCTGGAAGACAACATTTTAAATCTCATGACTCTAAATTCCCAGATTGTCAGTATTGTAGCTTAAACTAGAATGTATAACTATGATGACATTACCCTTTCATCATAATACACTAATACACTAACATCAAGTAAAGTAATTCAAGAAGACTGATTATAGAGTGATGTAAGAAAAACTCTTGGAAATTACCTTTTTATGAGTTGACATCATTTGTTCGAATATATATGTATTAGGAATAGAATAAGCGAGTGATGTAACGTGATGCACGTAGTCCCCTTTAACATTGTTTGAGCGAACCGTTAGTTGTCTTCCTGTTTTTAGACTGCACTTCTCTACAAGGTATATCAGTGCAGTGATGGACTAGAAAATAATATGTAACCCCACAGCATGGTGTTGGAGACATTTGTGTTTCTTTTAAAAACATAAAATCCTAATTTAGAGAAATCCTCTACAATAAAAGGAACACTGAAAGTGTTGATGAACTGCCGTAATGTTTGACAAAGTCACCTATCAAAATGTTCCTCCATTCATAACAACTGCCACGACTGGTGTTTATGCCAATCGACAGTTGTTTCTGCAGGGAAAGCAGACCTCACAGGGTTTCCCGATTTAATATGTCAAAACCTAATTTTGACTGCATTAACATTGAATTCCGGGATTTACATTTACTAATAAACGGTCCTCTCAACAGGATTTTTAATTCTGTTGTTAATCCTGTTAATAAATCAGGGCTACAAATCTCAGAATGCCACAAAAAATGGACTGCATCATCTACACACACATCCACTTAAAGAAGTTCAGAGATCTTCATCAGAATACAGAGACAATTCCATGGATGTAGATGTTCCTACCATAAAAGTTAATGGTGTTTGTGCCTTCATTTGAGGATAATCGCCCTTCCATTTGTCAGGTGTAGCTCTAACTGAAGAATATATACGTCTTATCGCTGCTGACTTCAATATATTGAAAGTAATTTGTGCAAAATGTTTATCCTGAGAGTAGAATAAAAATGAACATTACTTTCCGAATTGATGTTTATTGAGTTATAGCTTGAAGAAAGAGGCTGCTGTTGGGTCAGCAATAGCCCAGTGGTTCCTTCAGAAGTTTACATGAAATATCGTATTCAACCATTCAAAGGTTCAAGTCCCGCGGGAGCTCTCTGGCCTTTTTTTCCCATCATTTGTCAATTAAAGAACTACGCTTCTTTTCTTGCTTAATCCACTCTACATAGTAAATATCGCCTATTTCATCTTTCTGTTTCTACAAATGATCATTAAAGCATTGCCTACTAACACAGTGGATTCTCAGCTTCATCATCCAGCCTTTCCAGTGCTGTGAGATTGCCCTGACCCATAATAAAATATTGAAAAAAGTAATTCAATGAGGCAAAGAAGGCATTTGTCCATCAAAACCAAACATAACCTTTTGATTGCTTTAGGTCTAACATTTTAAAACTCTGTTAACCTGCAAGCTTTAGCAATAATGACGATAATCTGGAAGAGAACATTTTAAATCTCATGACTCTAAATTTCCAGATTGTCAGTATTGTAGCTTAAACTAGAATGTATAACTATGATGACATTACCCTTTCAGCATAATACACTAATACACTAACATCCACTAAAGTAATTCAAGAAGACTGATTATAGAGTGATGTAAGAAAAACTCTTGGAAATTACCTTTTTATGAGTTGACATAATTTGTTCGAATATATATGTATTAGGTATAGAATACGCGAGTGATGTAACATGATGCACATAGTCCCCTTTAACATTGTTTGAGTGAACCGTTAGTTGGCTTCCTGTTTTTTAGACTGCACATCTCTACGAGGTATATCAGTGCAGTGATGGACTGGAAAAATATATGTAACCTCACAGCATGGTGTTGGAGACATTTGTGTTTCTTTTAAAAACATAAAATCCTAATTTAGTGAAATCCTCTACAAAAAAAGGAACACTGAAAATGTTGATGAACTGCCTATAATGTTTGACAAAGTCACCTATCAAAATGTTACTACATAGATAACAACTGCCGCGACTGGTGTTTATGCCAATGTACAGTTGTTTCTGCAGGGGAAGCAGACCTCATAGGGTTTCCCGGTTTAATATGTCAAAACCTAATTTTGACTGCATTAACATTGAATTCTGGGATTTACATTTACTAATAAACGGTCCTCTCAGAGGGATTTTTAATTCTGTTGTTAATCCTGTTAATAAATCAGTGCTACAAATCTCAGAATGCCACAAAAAATGGACTGCATCATATACACACAAATCCACTTAAAGAAGTTCAAAGATCTTCATCGGAATACAGAGACAATTCCATTGATGTAGATGTTCCTACCATAAAAGTTAATGGTGTCTGTGCCTTCATTTGGGGATAATCACCCTTCCATTAGTCAGGTGTAGCTCTAACTGAAGAATATATATGTCTTATCGCTGCTGGCTTCAATAAAATGAAAGTAATTTAGGCAAAATGTTTATCCTCAGAGTAGAATAAAAAGGAACATTACTTTCCGAATTGATGTTCACTGTGTTATAGCTTGAAGAAAGATGCTGCTGATGGGTCAGCTATAGCCCAGTGGTTCCTTCAGAAGTTTACATGATTTATCGTGTTCAACCATTTAATGGTTCAAGTCCTGCAGGCATCTCTGGCCTTTTTTTCGCATCATTTGTCAATTAATTAAATACGCTTTTTTACTTGCTTAATCCACTCTATATAGTAAATATCGCCTTTTTCATCTTTCTGTTTCTACAAATGATCATTAAAGCATTGCCTACTAGCAGAGTGGATTCTCAGCTTCATCACCCTGCCTTTCCAGAGCTGTGAGATTGCCCTGACCCATAATAAAATATTGAAAAACAGTAATTCAATGAGGTAAAGAATGCATTTGTCCATCAAAACCAAACATCACCTTTTGATTGCTTTAGGTCTAACATTTTAAAACTCTGTTAACCTGCAAGCCTTTAGCAATAATGATGATAATCTGGAAGACAACATTTTAAATCTCATGACTCAAAATTCCCAGATTGTCAGTATTGTAGCTTAAACTAGAATGTATAACTATGATGACATTACCCTTTCACCATAATACACTAATACACTAACATCAAGTAAAGTAATTCAAGAAGACTGATTATAGAGTGATGTAAGAAAAACTCTTAGAAATTACCTTTTTATGAGTTGACATCATTTGTTCGAATTTATATATGTATTAGGTATAGAATAAGCGAGTGATGTAGTCCCCTTTAACATTGTTTGAGTGAACCGTTAGTTGGCTTCCTGTTTTTTAGACTGCATATCTCTACGAGGTATATCAGTGCAGTGATGAACTGGAAACATTTATGTAACCTCAGAGCATGGTGTTGGAGACATTTGTGTTTCTTTTAAAAACATAAAATCCTAATTTAGTGAAATCCTCTACAAAAAAAGGAACACTGAAAATGTTGATGAACTGACGTAATGTTTGACAAAGTCACCTATCAAAATGTTACTACATAGATAACAACTGCCGCGACTGGTGTTTATGCCAATGTACAGTTGTTTCTGCAGGGGAAGCAGACCTCACAGGGTTTCCCGGTTTAATATGTCAAAACCTAATTTTGACTGGATTAACATTGAATTCTGGGATTTACATTTACTAATAAACGGTCCTCTCAGAAGGATTTTTAATTCTGTTGTTAATCCTGTTAATAAAGAAGTGCTACAAATCTCAGAATGCCACAAAAAATGGACTGCATCATATACACACAAATCCACTTAAAGAAGTTCAGAGATCTTCATCGGAATACAGAGACAATTCCATGGATGTAGATGTTTCTACCATAAAAGTTAATGGTGTCTGTGCCTTCATTTGGGGATAATCTCCCTTCCATTAGTCAGGTGTAGCTCTAACTGAAGAATATATATGTCTTATCGCTGCTGGCTTCAATAAAATGAAAGTAATTTGTGCAAAATGTTTATCCTGAGAGTAGAATAAAAATGAACATTACTTTCCGAATTGATGTTCACTGTGTTATAGCTTGAAGAAAAATGCTCCTGTTGGGTCAGCTATAGCCCAGTGGTTCTTTCAGAAGTTTACATGATTTATCGTGTTCAACCATTCAATGGTTCAAGTCCTGCAGGCATCTCTGGCCTTTTTTTCCCATCATTTGTTAATGAATTAAATACGCTTTTTTACTTGCTTAATCCACTCTATATAGTAAATATCGCCTTTTTCATCTTTCTGTTTCTACAAATGATCATTAAAGCATTGCCTACTAGCAGAGTGGATTCTCAGCTTCATCACCCAGCCTTTCCAGTGATGTTAGGTTGCCCTGACCCATAATAAAATATTGAAAAAAAGTAATTCAATGAGGTAAAGAAGGCATTTGTCCATCAAAACCAAACATCACCTTTTGATTGCTTTAGGTCTAACATTTTAAAACTCTGTTAACCTGCAAGCCTTTAGCAATAATGATGATAATCTGGAAGGCAACATTTTAAATCTCATGACTCTAAATTCCCAGATTGTCAGTATTGTAGCTTAAACTAGAATGTATAACTATGATGACATTACCCTTTCAGCATAATACACTAATACACTAACATCAAGCAAAGTAATTCAAGAAGACTGATTATAGAGTGATGTAAGAAAAACTCTTGGAAATTACCTTTTTATGAGTTGACATCATTTGTTCGAATATATATGTATTAGGTATACAATAAGCGAGTGATGTAACATGATTTACGTAGCCTCCTTTAACATTGTTTGAGTAAACCGTTAGTTGGCTTCCTGAATAGAAAAATCTTTATTTGGATAAAATAAAAATATCCTTAAAAGCATTTCACAATGAATTCTCAAATCAGTACATTAAGGTTAAAAAAGTTCAAACATATTTTACCACAATTAATTGGAAAAATCGACCGACTCCTAATCTTGATTTATATTGCACCTTAAAAATTTAGAAACGTTTATGAGTAGACAGCCATAACACTTAATAGGAACCAAAGGGTTTGATATACTAATATTTAACAACTAAAATTCATAAAACCCAACAATTTTAAGATTTTGGCCACTAGAAACAAGCGCAGTCCATAAGGATTTAATTGCTGCTTGGTGACGCTGATATATTAAAATGCGACATTTTTTTGTCTAAAAACTTGGGGCTAAAAGGTAGCTTGAGTTAGACCACTGGGCAGGAGAGAGAACGGGGAGTTACTGCTCCTTTTGCCTTTGCTGTAAAGATGCGGTATGCGTCCCGAATATATATTGCAAAGGCTATGTTTAGAGCTGTATTTTCTGGGCACAGGGAGGTGATTATTGCCTGTCTACAGGTCCGAACTCCCAACCTGTTCCACTCTGCTTTGAGTTTTCGTCTGCGTTGGGACCTAAGTGTGGGGCATAAGCAAACCATGTGCTCTAGCGTTTCGGTTGTCTTCCCGCACCCTCTACATTTTAGATCTTCCGTGGATCGCAGCCATGAAGGCAGATCTTTTAAAAATCGCCAAACCCCCAGTCTAATTGCCGGAAAAGTCAGCTTTAAATGTAGTGAGTAGGTGCAGGAGAGGTAAGTAGCAGGGGATATGTACCCATAAGAATTCATGACTGCCCATGCGTGGCTGCGTTTGCAGAGATGCCCTTTATTCATGATTAGTGAGCACATTTTGTCACTTTTTTTCAATGCAAGTTTTAAATGCGGTCATGCTAGGGTTAAGGGCCCATAGGTCCCCCGCCGCCATTTCGCGAATAGAGTAAGTAAAGAGGCGGCCATACAAACCCCCAGGGTTTTTCTGGCTGATCTCCAACCAAACTAAAGACTCTAAAGTACCTATAGCTGCTTTTCTGAGTTTGTGACATAAGTTTAGATAGGTGCCAGTGTTAGAAGCCTCATAATTTAGTAAGCCTAGTTCTAACCTGATCTGGGCAGCAGAGGCAGATTTGGGGAGGTGGAGGACTTTTTTGTAAAGTAATTCAAGAAGACTGATTATAGAGTGATGTAAGAAAAACTCTTGGAAATTACCTTTTTATGAGTTGACATCATTTGTTCGAATATATATGTATTAGGTATAGAATAAGCGAGTGATGTAACATGATGCACGTAGTCCCCTTTAACATTCTTTGAGTAAACCGTTAGTTGGCTTCCTGTGTTTTAGACTGCACATCTCTACGAGGTATATCAGTGCAGTGATGGACTGGAATAATATATGTAACCCCACAGCATGGTGTTGGAGACATTTGTGTTTCTTTTAAAAACATAAAATCCTAATTTAGTGAAATCCTCTACAAAAAAAAACCTGAAAATGTTGATGAACTGCCGTAATGTTTGACAAAGTCACCTATCAAAATGTTCCTACATTGATAACAACGGCCACGACTGTTGTTTATGCCAATGTACAGTTGTTTCTGCAAGGAAAGCAGACTTCACTAGGTTTCCCGGATTAATATGTCAAAACCTAATTTTGACTGCATTAACATTGAATTCTGGCATTTACATTTACTAATAAACGGTCCTCTCTGAAAGATTTTTAATTCTGTTTTTAATCCTGTTAATAAATCAGGGCTACAAATCTCAGAATGCCACAGAAAATGGACTGCATCGTCTACACACACATCCACTTAAAGAAGTACAAAGATCTTCATCGGAATACAGAGACAATTCCATGGATGTAGATGTTCCTACCATAAAATTTAATGGTGTCTGTGCCTTCATTTGGGGATAATCACCCTTCCATTAGTCAGGTGTAGCTCTAACTGAAGAATATATACGTCTTATCGCTATTGGCTTCAATAAAATGAAAGTAATTTGTACAAAATATTTATCCTGAGAGTAGAATAAAGATGAACATTACTTTCCGAATTGATGTTGATTGTGTTATAGCTTGAAGAAAGATGCTGCTGTTGGGTCAAGTATAGCCTAGTGGTTCCTTCAGAAGTTTACAATTATATATTGTGTTCAACCATTCAATGGTTCAAGTCCCGCAGGCGCTCCCTGGCCTTTTTTCCCCATCATTTGTCAATCAAAGAACTACGCTTCTTTACTTGCTTAATCCACTCTATATAGTAAATATCGCCTATTTCATCTTTCTGTTTCTACAAATGATCATTAAAGCATTGCCTACTAGCACAGTGGATTCTCAGCTTCATCACCCAGCCTTTCCAGTGCTGTGAGATTGCCCTGACCCATAATAAAATATTGAAAAAAAGCAATTCAATGAGGTAAAGAAGGCATTTGTCCATCAAAACCAAACATCACCTTTTGATTGCTTTAGGTCTAACATTTTAAAACTCTGTTAACCTGCAAGCCTTTAGCAATAATGATGATAATCTGGAAGACAACATTTTAAATCCCATGACTCAAAATTCCCAGATTGTCAGTATTGTAGCTTAAACTAGAATGTATAACTATGATGACATTACCCTTTCACCATAATACACTAATACACTAACATCAAGTAAAGTAATTCAAGAAGACTGATTATAGAGTGATGTAAGAAAAACTCTTGGAAATTACCTTTTTATGAGTTGACATCATTTGTTCGAATTTATATATGTATTAGGTATAGAATAAGCGAGTGATGTAGTCCCCTTTAACATTGTTTGAGTGAACCGTTAGTTGGCTTCCTGTTTTTTAGACTGCATATCTCTACGAGGTATATCAGTGCAGTGATGAACTGGAAACATTTATGTAACCTCAGAGCATGGTGTTGGAGACATTTGTGTTTCTTTTAAAAACATAAAATCCTAATTTAGTGAAATCCTCTACAAAAAAAGGAACACTGAAAATGTTGATGAACTGACGTAATGTTTGACAAAGTCACCTATCAAAATGTTACTACATAGATAACAACTGCCGCGACTGGTGTTTATGCCAATGTACAGTTGTTTCTGCAGGGGAAGCAGACCTCACAGGGTTTCCCGGTTTAATATGTCAAAACCTAATTTTGACTGGATTAACATTGAATTCTGGGATTTACATTTACTAATAAATGGTCCTCTCAGAAGGATTTTTAATTCTGTTGTTAATCCTGTTAATAAAGAAGTGCTACAAATCTCAGAATGCCACAAAAAATGGACTGCATCATATACACACAAATCCACTTAAAGAAGTTCAGAGATCTTCATCGGAATACAGAGACAATTCCATGGATGTAGATGTTTCTACCATAAAAGTTAATGGTGTCTGTGCCTTCATTTGGGGATAATCTCCCTTCCATTAGTCAGGTGTAGCTCTAACTGAAGAATATATATGTCTTATCGCTGCTGGCTTCAATAAAATGAAAGTAATTTGTGCAAAATGTTTATCCTGAGAGTAGAATAAAAATGAACATTACTTTCCGAATTGATGTTCACTGTGTTATAGCTTGAAGAAAAATGCTCCTGTTGGGTCAGCTATAGCCCAGTGGTTCCTTCAGAAGTTTACATGATTTATCGTGTTCAACCATTCAATGGTTCAAGTCCTGCAGGCATCTCTGGCCTTTTTTTCCCATCATTTGTTAATGAATTAAATACGCTTTTTTACTTGCTTAATCCACTCTATATAGTAAATATCGCCTTTTTCATCTTTCTGTTTCTACAAATGATCATTAAAGCATTGCCTACTAGCAGAGTGGATTCTCAGCTTCATCACCCAGCCTTTCCAGTGATGTTAGGTTGCCCTGACCCATAATAAAATATTGAAAAAAAGTAATTCAATGAGGTAAAGAAGGCATTTGTCCATCAAAACCAAACATCACCTTTTGATTGCTTTAGGTCTAACATTTTAAAACTCTGTTAACCTGCAAGCCTTTAGCAATAATGATGATAATCTGGAAGGCAACATTTTAAATCTCATGACTCTAAATTCCCAGATTGTCAGTATTGTAGCTTAAACTAGAATGTATAACTATGATGACATTACCCTTTCAGCATAATACACTAATACACTAACATCAAGCAAAGTAATTCAAGAAGACTGATTATAGAGTGATGTAAGAAAAACTCTTGGAAATTACCTTTTTATGAGTTGACATCATTTGTTCGAATATATATGTATTAGGTATACAATAAGCGAGTGATGTAACATGATTTACGTAGCCTCCTTTAACATTGTTTGAGTAAACCGTTAGTTGGCTTCCTGAATAGAAAAATCTTTATTTGGATAAAATAAAAATATCCTTAAAAGCATTTCACAATGAATTCTCAAATCAGTACATTAAGGTTAAAAAAGTTCAAACATATTTTACCACAATTAATTGGAAAAATCGACCGACTCCTAATCTTGATTTATATTGCACCTTAAAAATTTAGAAACGTTTATGAGTAGACAGCCATAACACTTAATAGGAACCAAAGGGTTTGATATACTAATATTTAACAACTAAAATTCATAAAACCCAACAATTTTAAGATTTTGGCCACTAGAAACAAGCGCAGTCCATAAGGATTTAATTGCTGCTTGGTGACGCTGATATATTAAAATGCGACATTTTTTTGTCTAAAAACTTGGGGCTAAAAGGTAGCTTGAGTTAGACCACTGGGCAGGAGAGAGAACGGGGAGTTACTGCTCCTTTTGCCTTTGCTGTAAAGATGCGGTATGCGTCCCGAATATATATTGCAAAGGCTATGTTTAGAGCTGTATTTTCTGGGCACAGGGAGGTGATTATTGCCTGTCTACAGGTCCGAACTCCCAACCTGTTCCACTCTGCTTTGAGTTTTCGTCTGCGTTGGGACCTAAGTGTGGGGCATAAGCAAACCATGTGCTCTAGCGTTTCGGTTGTCTTCCCGCACCCTCTACATTTTAGATCTTCCGTGGATCGCAGCCATGAAGGCAGATCTTTTAAAAATCGCCAAACCCCCAGTCTAATTGCCGGAAAAGTCAGCTTTAAATGTAGTGAGTAGGTGCAGGAGAGGTAAGTAGCAGGGGATATGTACCCATAAGAATTCATGACTGCCCATGCGTGGCTGCGTTTGCAGAGATGCCCTTTATCCATGATTAGTGAGCACATTTTGTCACTTTTTTTCAATGCAAGTTTTAAATGCGGTCATGCTAGGGTTAAGGGCCCATAGGTCCCCCGCCGCCATTTCGCGAATAGAGTAAGTAAAGAGGCGGCCATACAAACCCCCAGGGTTTTTCTGGCTGATCTCCAACCAAACTAAAGACTCTAAAGTACCTATAGCTGCTTTTCTGAGTTTGTGACATAAGTTTAGATAGGTGCCAGTGTTAGAAGCCTCATAATTTAGTAAGCCTAGTTCTAACCTGATCTGGGCAGCAGAGGCAGATTTGGGGAGGTGGAGGACTTTTTTGTAAAGTAATTCAAGAAGACTGATTATAGAGTGATGTAAGAAAAACTCTTGGAAATTACCTTTTTATGAGTTGACATCATTTGTTCGAATATATATGTATTAGGTATAGAATAAGCGAGTGATGTAACATGATGCACGTAGTCCCCTTTAACATTGTTTGAGTAAACCGTTAGTTGGCTTCCTGTGTTTTAGACTGCACATCTCTACGAGGTATATCAGTGCAGTGATGGACTGGAATAATATATGTAACCCCACAGCATGGTGTTGGAGACATTTGTGTTTCTTTTAAAAACATAAAATCCTAATTTAGTTAAATCCTCAAAAAAAAAAAAAACTGAAAATGTTGATGAACTGCCGTAATGTTTGACAAAGTCACCTATCAAAATGTTCCTACATTGATAACAACGGCCACGACTGTTGTATATGCCAATGTACAGTTGTTTCTGCAAGGAAAGCAGACTTCACTAGGTTTCCCGGATTAATATGTCAAAACCTAATTTTGACTGCATTAACATTGAATTCTGGCATTTACATTTACTAATAAACGGTCCTCTCTGAAAGATTTTTAATTCTGTTTTTAATCCTGTTAATAAATCAGGGCTACAAATCTCAGAATGCCACAGAAAATGGACTGCATCGTCTACACACACATCCACTTAAAGAAGTACAAAGATCTTCATTGGAATACAGAGACAATTCCATGGATGTAGATGTTCCTACCATAAAAGTTAATGGTGTCTGTGCCTTCATTTGGGGATAATCACCCTTCCATTAGTCAGGTGTAGCTCTAACTGAAGAATATATACGTCTTATCGCTATTGGCTTCAATAAAATGAAAGTAATTTGTACAAAATATTTATCCTGAGAGTAGAATAAAGATGAACATTACTTTCCGAATTGATGTTCATTGTGTTATAGCTTGAAGAAAGATGCTGCTGTTGGGTCAAGTATAGCCTAGTGGTTCCTTCAGAAGTTTACAATTATATATTGTGTTCAACCATTCAATGGTTCAAGTCCCGCAGGCGCTCCCTGGGCATTTTTCCCCATCATTTGTCAATCAAAGAACTACGCTTCTTTACTTGCTTAATCCACTCTATATAGTAAATATCGCCTATTTCATCTTTCTGTTTCTACAAATGATCATTAAAGCATTGCCTACTAGCACAGTGGATTCTCAGCTTCATCACCCAGCCTTTCCAGTGCTGTGAGATTGCCCTGACCCATAATAAAATATTGAAAAAAAGCAATTCAATGAGGTAAAGAAGGCATTTGTCCATCAAAACCAAACATCACATTTTGATTGCTTTAGGTCTAACATTTTAAAACTCTGTGAACCTGCAAGCCTTTAGCAATAATGATGATAATCTGGAAGACAGCATTTTAAATCTCATGACTCTAAATTCCCAGATTGTCAGTATTGTAGCTCAAACTAGAATGTATAACTATGATGACATTACCCTTACACCATAATACACCTATACACTAACATCAAGTAAAGTAATTCAAGAAGACTGATTATAGAGAGATGTAAGAAAAACTCTTGGAAATTACCTTTTTATGAGTTGACATCATTTGTTCGAATATATATGTATTAGGTATAGAATAAGCGAGTGATGTAACATGATGCACGAAGTCTCCTTCAACATTGTTTGAGTGAACCGTTAGTTGGCTTCCTGTTTTTTAGTGTGCACATCTCTACGAGGTATATCAGTGCAGTGATGGACTGGAAAAATATATGTAACCCCACAGCATGGGGTTGGAGACATTTGTGTTTCTTTTAAAAACATAAAATCCTAATTTAGTGAAATCCTCTATAAAAAAAGGAACACTGAAAATGTTGATGAACTGCCGTAATGTTTGACAAAGTCTCCTATCAAAATGTTCCTACATAGATAACAACTGCCACGACTGGTGTTTATGCCAATGTACAGTTGTTTCTGCAGGGGAAGCAGACCTCACAGGGTTTCCCGGTTTAATATGTCAAAACCTAATTTTGTCTGCATTAACATTGAATTCTGGGATTTACATTTACTAATAAACGGTGCTCTGAGAAGGCTTTTTAATTCTGTTGTTAATCCTGTTAATAAATCAGGGCTACAAATTTCAGAATGCCACAAAAAATGGACTTTATCATATACACACACATCCACTTAAAGAAGTTCAGAGATCTTCATCGGAATACAGAGACAATTCCATGGATGTAGATGTTCCTACCATAAAAGTTAATGGTGTCTGTGCCTTCAGTTGGGGATAATCACCCTTCCATTAGTCAGGTGTAGCTCTAACTGAAGAATATATACGTCTTATCGCTGCTGGCTTCAATAAAATGAAAGTAATTTGTACAAAATGTTTATCCAGAGAGTAGAATAAAAATGAACATTACTTTCCAAATTGATGTTCATTGTGTTATAGCTTGAAGAAAGATGCTGCTGTTGGGTCAGCTATAGCCCAGTGGTTCCTTCAGAAGTTTCATGATATATTGTGTGCAACCATTCAATGGTTCAAGTCCCGCAGGCGATCTCTGGCCTTTTTTTCCCATCATTTTTCAATAAAAGAACTACGCTTCTTTACTTGCTTAATCCACTCTATATAGTAAATATCGCCTTTTTCATCTTTCTGTTTCTACAAATGATCATTAAAGCATTGCCTACTAGCAGAGTGGATTCTCAGCTTCATCACCCAGACTTTCCAGTGATGTGAGATTGCCCTGGCCCTTAATAAAACATTGAAACAAACTAATTCAATGAGGTAAAGAAGGCATTTGTCCATCAAAACCAAACATCACCTTTTGATTGCATTATGTCTAACATTTTAAAACTCTGTTAACCTGCAAGCCTTTAGCAATAATGATGATAATCTGGAAGACAACATTTTAAATCTCATGACTCTAAATTCCCAGATTGTCAGTATTGTAGCTTAAACTAGAATGTATAACTATGATGACATTACCCTTTCACCATAATACACTAACATCAAGTAAAGTAATTTAAGAAGACTGATTATAGAGTGATGTAAGAAAAACTCTTGAAAATTACCTTTTTATGAGTTGACATCATTTGTTCGAATATATATGTATTAGGTATAGAATAAGCGAGTGATGTAACATGATGCACGTAGTCCCCTTTAACATTGTTTGAGGGAACCGTTAGTTGGCTTCCTGTTTTTTAGACTGCACATCTCTAAGAGGTATATCAGTGCAGTGATGGACTGGAAAAATATATGTAACCCCACAGCATGGTGTTGGAGACATTTGTGTTTCTTTTAAAAACATAAAATCTTAATTTAGTGAACTCCTCTACAAAAAAAGGAACACTGAAAATGTTGATTGTAGGAGAGTAGGGTCTGCTATCCTATGGTCAACCCAAATGTTAGCTTTTTTCTTCACTGGTTTATGACTTAATGTGGCTGTGGGCCTGCTAATCAGACCCACAGCCTGCTGTTCTCTCTCTAAATTAATACCAATGCACATTAGGTGCATTACGAAATTGGAAGTGGTTCACCTTTTTGGCCCCTGTAACAGTGTACCCCAGGTACCCTGGGCATAGGTGCTTCCAAGGCCTACCAGGGGCTGCAGCATGTATTATGCCTCCCCTTGCCTCCATATTTGACACAACTGGCTGATCACTCAGCTGGGGTAAGTCGGTATAATCACCCCTTACTTAGGTATAGTATATCTATATCTAACCTAAAATGGACACATATGTTCCTATCAGCCACTCCTAGGGAAGGCCTCATCAATCCTGGAGGCAGAGTGCTTGGAAATATGTGAGATGGTGCTCTAGCATGAGCTGGACCTGTCTGCAGCTTTCGGAACCACGTCCTTTAGCTGTTCCATGATACTGCCATACCATATACTCTTAAGTGCATTATGAACCTCGCGGTTAAATGCTATCTTTGGTTTGGCTTTATCAAAACATGTTGAGTAAGGTGTCATACGAATTGGAATACTACCCCCTCGCCAGTTCTGGCGACGGGGGTAGCATTCCACCCTTCTAGAGGAACACAACATGTACATAACCTGAAAACCGGGTAAAGTTAAACATGAGCCTCAGCACCACAAAATGGATGCTGCCACCACAGACACAAGTCTGACCTCCTGCTGCTGGGAGTCCTTCCAGCAAGGGAGGCTTGGACAAAGGGTTTCCTGCCTTGGGAGGTGCTAGCACCACCCCAGACAGGGTTTGTGTATTGGGTAGGACAGGGCTGAATAGAATGAGACATGCCTGTGGCACACAAGGTGTCCCTGTGCATATATACCAGTTCAAACCGGTGCTTGGGCTCTCCAGCCCCAGTCTTGGCGCGAAGCTGGACAAAGGAAAGCGGGTATAACCACCCCCCTTCCTGGTCCCACCCAGAAGAGGGACCTAGCAGGTAATCCGGCCCCTAGATTTAGAATAAGAGTAGGAGCTGTGTCCCAAGACTTCAGATCATCCTGAACTCGACTTGAAACTAAGAAGAAAACTGGACTTCTACATTCTGTTGCACAGAAGACTGAAGAGAATCTCCCTTGTGGCCAAGGAGTGACCACCCTGTGAATACAGGCACCAACCAGCAACTTGACATCTGCTTTGCCACCGCCTCCTGCCGGAGCCCGAGCCCAGAGCCTGACAAGACCCCAACTCCCAGACATCTGAGAGCCCGATCCACAGTTCCTGCAAAGAAGAGACCCGTGCAGGCACCGAGAGATGTGGGACCGGCCATTTTGAAAGACCCAAGAGAAGCTGACTGCGCAGCACCCAAGGCACCCTCGCTGCTGTACTGTGGGGTTTGAGAAGCCCCACCACCGAGCAGCATCTGCACTGAAGATCAGCCCTCCAGCATCTCCACGATCTGCGTGGGGCCCTTTTGCACTTTGCCACTCAACGCGCCATCCTGGCCACTTGCCACGTGGCTAGCAGCCATCTTGGCAACTGAATCTACAATCTACACTGCTGGTCTGGTTGCTCTAGACTAGCCCTTGCTTCCCTGAGAAGGAGCACCCGCTCTGACCTTGCTGGTCCGAGTAACAAGCTTTTTCCATCTCCTGCATGGCTTGCATTAGCCAAGGCCTGTTTGCTCCAATCAAGTTGACGACACCGCCATCCGCTAGAATCTTTGTAGGACAGCTTGTGATTGACTCCTGGACATCCTTGACCTCTTCGTGTCCACGTGGCTGCAGAGACAAGCTGCACCACTTCACCTGTTTACACCCGACATCGTCTGGTTCCATCCTGGTTCCACGGTAGTCACTGGCTAGTGACTTTGAACATTGTCCCCTCTGCTTTCAGGTCTTCACATCTTCAGATCCATCCTTGGATCCACCGGAACTCTCCTCGACGACCCGCCTGCAGCATCTTCATCTCCAGGCACCATCGACCTGCGTGACGAAACCCGACACGACTTGGCACCTGTGCACCCGCTTCCTGTGGGTGAGGTAACTCAGCAACGCCAGTGTTCCTACACTGGTACACACCTCTAGTGCCTAGCTCTAAAGTTTCGTCCTTCTAGGTCAGTCGGAAGGTTCCTAGTCATGCGGGCCTTTCCCGACTTCTTCACTGTTAGTCCCGAACAGCTCCAGCGATTCCCCAGGCCCTAGGCCTATTTCCTTTCAGATTGGTGGTTCTTATACCACTATTTTAGTATATGGTTTAAGTGGCTCCTAGGGCTCATCCATATTGTGCAACTTTTGTATATTTAAACTGTGTTTTGTTTTAACGCATTTGCTTCTGTGCTCATAAAGAGTATAGGGGATATTTGTAGTAAATAAATATATATATTTTCAATATATATCTGTGTGGTGTCCTTTCATTTGGTATTCAAGGGGATTGTGTATGGTAAAACAGCTTGCTTAACATGCCTTTACAGAGTTTAGCCTAAGACTGCTTTGTCCACGCTACTAGGATAGCTGGTCTATAAGGTTGACTTACAACCAATCATCATAAGGGTTGCTTGGCATGGTACAAGGTGATCACTAGAACTAGTGAGCATCATATACCAGGCCAACGTCTCACATTGGTGGCAGCGGTAGGATTTGAGCTTGCTGTTGTTTTACCATTACAATCTTTGAGAGTATCATTTGAAAGATCATACAGGTACCTGTTAGGTACATATAAAACACGACTAGTATAATTAAGTTCTACTGAACTTAGTTGTTGTAGAGGATAGGGAGTAGCACACCCTGACTACAACTACTAGATAGGTTTAGTAGGTAAACACCAGTGTAGGTAGATTGCAACATATCCACCCACACTAGAGCAATGTCTGGAGCAGAGGGGTCCACTGGACCTGTCCCTGTTGAGAGTGGCCCTCCAAAGGCACCATCCAAATTTGCTATGCTAAACTTTAAAGAAATGAGGCAGCTGTGTACCTTAAGAGGTCTCAAGACGGGTCCAGCCCCTACCACAACACACCTCAGAGAGCTTTTTGACCAGTCTGAAGCTCTAAAGACCTCTAAAACAGACCCTGCAGGGAATGTTGAAGGAGGCTCTCCCACTGAAGATGATAATACTGACACCCGTGTCCCTGTTGTCCAGATAGATGAGGAAGACCAGAACACTGGAGATACTCAGCCTGAGGATGAGGATGAGGAAGAGGAGGAGGAAGAAAGTGATTCTGATGATGAGAGACTTAGTCAGGTGCCAGTCAGGAGACTTAGCCAGGCTAACTTAAGCCAATTTGGGACTGGGTCAGGGTCCAACCCACTCAGACCCCCAAGTGGACTTAACCAGGAGCAAAGGAGGAGGAGGAATCACTCAGGTGAATCCAATACTTCCCAAGCTTCTAGAGGTTCTCATGGTCACTCCAGAAGGGGGTTGACTAGCCCTCAGAGAAGGGAACATGAGGCCAAAATGAGAGAGGCTAAGCTTAGGATCCAGAAGCAAGAAATAGAAGTTGCCCTAGCCAAGGAGAAACTTGCTAGAGCAAGACTGCCTAGAGAGGGTGGACTAGGATCCACTGGTGGCAGCACTATCCCTAAGGATAAAGACAGGTCCTATGACAATAGAAACCTGAGTAAGATTGTGCCCCCCTACAAAGTTGGGGATGATATCCACAAATGGATGACTGCACTTGAGAGAGCCTGCAGAGTACAGCAGATCCCTCAGGAGCAGTGGGCAGCAATATTGTGGAACTCCTTTGAAGGTAGAGGCCGAGACAGACTCCTCACAGTTAGTGATGGGGATTCTAGAAACTACCTGGTCCTGAAGAGTGCTCTGATAGATGGGTTAGGCTTAACCACTGAACAGTACAGGTTAATGTTCAGAGAAACCCAGAAGACATAGACTCAGGACTGGTCTGAATTTGTTGAATGTGCCACTAAGACTCTGGAGGGCTGGTTGCTGAGAAGTAAGGTTACAGACTATGAAGGATTGTACAATGTGCTTATGATAGAACACATTTTAAATAATTGTCAGAACCAGCAGTTGCATCAACATTTGGTTGACTCAGATCTGACCTCTCCCCAAGAATTGGGAAAGAGGGCAGACAAATGGGTTAGAACCAGAGTTAAGCAAAAGAACCAGAACTAGAACCAGGGTGGTGACCAAAGGGAAACAGACCAGAAGGGTGGGGAGCAGAAAGCTAAAGACCAGAAGTCTTCAACAGGGCACCAAACTAATACTGAGGGTGGGTCCCAAACTTCCAAGAAGAAGAAGAAAGAAGGACAAAGAAAACCCTGGTGTAGTACTTGTAAAAACACCTCTCACTGGACCAGTGAGTGTAAAAAGGGTGGAGCCCCCAACACTGCAGCCCCTAAGGCACCTGCACCCAATAGTACAGTCAGCAGTGTTGGTCCACAAACTAAGGGGGTTGTAGGTATCACCTTGGGAACTGAGGGAGAGTCTGGCCTAGTCAGAACCCCTACACAGGATATTCTGATTTGTGATGTGGAAATAGATTTGTCCACTACTGTCAGTCCCAGTAATCTGGGCAAGTACAGGCAGACGCCTTTGATTAATGAAAAAGTGGCTCAAGCATACAGGGACACATATGCCAGTGTCACTATGGTGACACCTAACTTTGTGAATCCTGGACAATACATACCAGGTGATAATTACCTGGTGACCAATGCCAGCAATGTCACTACTACACATAGTGTGGCAATTGTGAATTTCTCCTGGGGAGGGGTAACTGGCCTGAAACGAGTTGTGGTTAGTGCTGATCTCCCAGTTGAATGTTTGTTGGGCAATGACCTGGAGAGCTCTCTATGGTCAGAAGTTGAGTACAGGACTCATGCAGAGATGTTAGGGATATCATCACATGTCCTTGCTGTGACCAGGTCACAGGCCAAAAAGTGCCTCTCTGAACCTCAGGTCTTGGATCCTGGAACAATGGACCAAGCACCTTACAAGAAGAAGAACAGGAGGGAAAAGGGTGTGCCTTCCCAACTGCCTACAAGTGAGGATCAGCCTGCACAGGAAGATGATCTTGAGACCCCTGAGGGACCTGTCCCTGAAGAACTTGAACCTGATCAGGTTGAGTTTCTGGGGACAGGGGGACCTTCTAGGGCAGACTTGGGGCAGGCTCAGTTAACCTGTCCTTCTCTTGAACCCCTCAGACAGCTGTCTGCTGCTGAGGCTGCTGGGAATGCTCAGGGTACCCATAAAGTGTATTGGGATGATGGGCTCCTTTATTCAGAGGGTAGAGACCCCAAGCCTGGTACAACCAGGAGGTTGGTTATACCTCTGAAATTTAGGGGCTTCCTTCTAACCTTGGCCCATGATATTCCCTTAGCAGGACACCTAGGCCAGAATAAGACCTGGGACAGGCTTGTCCCTCACTTTCACTGGCCTGACATGTCTGAAGATACAAAGGAGTTTTGTCGCTCCTGTGTAACCTGCCAAGCCAGTGGCAAAGCAGGTGGAACAACAAAGGCCCCCCTGATACCACTACCTGTGGTGGGGGTCCCCTTTGAAAGAGTGGGGATTGATATTGTAGGTCCAATGGATCCCCCACAGCATCTGGGCACAGATTCATACTGGTGGTGGTGGACCATGCCACCAGGTACCCAGAGGCAATTCCCCTTAGGACCACTACAGCTCCTGTTGTAGCCAGGGCCTTACTTGGAGTTTTCTCCAGAGTGGGGTTTCCTAAGGAGGTAGTATCTGATTGAGATGCAAACTTCATGTCAGGATACTTGACAGCTATGTGGAAGGAATGTGGTGTAAACTACAAGTTCACCACTCCTTATCATCCACAGTGCAATGGGCTTGTTGAGAGGTTCAACAAGACCCTAAAGGGTATGATCAAAGGATTACCAGAAAAGCTCAGGCGAAGATGGGACATCCTTCTACCGTGCCTTCTGTTTGCTTACAGAGAGGTCCCACAAAAGGGGGTTGGCTTCAGCCCCTTTGAATTGTTGTTTGGGCACCCTGTAAGAGGACCCCTGTGTTTAGTGAGGGAAGGATGGGAGTTACCTCTCAGAAACCCCAAGCAAGACATAGTGGACTATGTATTTGGTCTCCGCTCCAGGATGGCTGAGTATATGGAGAAGGCGTCCAAAAACCTTGAGGCCAGCCAAGAATTACAGAAAGCTTGGCATGACCAAAAGGCTGTCTTGACTGAGAACCAGCCTGGACAGAGAGTATGGGTGTTGGAGCCAGTGGCCCCTGCAGCACTCCTAGACAAATGGTCTGGACCCCATACTATCATTGAAAAGAAGGGAGAGGTTACCTACTTGGTGGACCTAGGAACCCCCTAGGAGCCCCCACAGGGTGCTCCATGTTAACAGATTGAAGGTATATGTTGACAGGGCAGACATGGGCTTGCTCATGGCTACAGATGAGGGGCAGGAGGAAGAGAGTGACCCTCTCCCAGACCTGCTGACTCAGAACCCTGAAGATGGCTCAGTTGACGGTGTGGCCTTAGATGGCAGCCACACTGAACATCAGCAAAATGACTGTAGGCAAGTTTTGCAGTCATACAGACATACGTTCTCATTGACACCCAGTCAAACTAACTGGTGTACCCATGTGGTGGACACTGGTGACAGTCTTCCTGTGAAAAACAAGATTTACAGACAACCTGACCATGTCAGGGACTGTATAAAGACTGAGGTGTAAAAGATGCTGGAATTAGGTGTTATTGAGCCTTCAGAGAGCCCCTGGGCTAGCCCAGTGGTTCTGGTCCCCAAACCTCACACCAAAGATGGCAAGAGAGAGATTAGGTTCTGTGTGGATTACAGAGGACTCAATGCTGTCACCAGGACGATGCACACCCTATTACAATGGCAGATGAGCTCATAGACAAATTGGCTTCTGCCAAGTATTTGAGCACATTTGACTTGACAGGTGGCTATTGGCAAATCAGGTTAGCTGAGTAGTCTAAAGCCAAAACTGCATTTTCTTCCCCAGGTGGGCATTACCAATTTTTGGTGATGCCCTTTGTTTTGAAAAATGCACCTGCCACCTTCCAAAGGTTGGTGAATCAAGTCCTTACTGGGTTGGATGACTTTTGCGCAGCATATTTGGATGATATTGCTGTCTTCAGCTCCACCTGGGAGGATCACCTGGTCCTCCTGAAGGAAGTGCTAGAGGCTCTGCAAAAGGCAGGCCTCACTATCAAGGCCACAAAGTGCCAGATAGGGCAGAGTAAAGTTGTATACTTGGGCCACCTTGTAGGTGGAGGCCAAGTTCAACCACTGGAGAGTAAGATCCAGACCATAAAGGACTGGTCCCCTCCAACTACCCAGACTCAGGTCAGAGCTTTCTAGGGCCTGACTGGGTACTACAGGAAGTTTGTTAATGATCTGACATCCAAGAAGATGCCCAAAAAGGTTCAGTGGACAGTAAACTGTCAAAAGGCATTTGATGACCTGAAGAAGGCCATGTGCTCTGCACCTATCTTGAAGAGTCCTGACTACTCAAGAGAGTTCATTGTCCAAACAGATGCTTCTGAGTTGGGAGTGGGAGCTGTGCTTTCAAACTTAATGTAGATGGTCAAGACCAGCCCATTGCTTTTATTAGCAGAAGGCTGACCCCCAGAGAGAAATGTTGGTCAGCCATTGAGAGGGAGGCCTTTGCTGTGGTGTGGGCCCTGAAGAAGTTGAGACCATACTTGTTTGGCACTCACTTCAAGATTCAGACCGACCATAAGCCCCTCTTATGGCTTAATCAGATGAAGGGTGAAAACCCCAAACTGCTCAGGTGGTCCATTTCCCTACAGGGGATGGACTTTACAGTGGAGCACCACCCAGGGACTGACCATGGTAATGCAGATGGTCTCTCCAGGTACTTCCACTTAGAACATGAAGACACAACTGGTCAAGGTTAGTCTAATGTCCCTGCGTTTGAGGGGGGGTTGTGTAGGAGAAGAGGGTCTGCTATCCTATAGTCACCCCAAATTTTTGCTTTTTGTTTCACTGGTTTATGTCTTAATGTGGCTGTGGGCCTGTTAATCAGACCCATAGCCTGCTGTTCTCTCTCTAAATTATTACCACTGCACATTAGGTGCATTACGAAATTGGAACTGGTTCACCTTATTGGCCCCTGTAACAGTGTACCCCAGGTACCCAGGGCATAGGTGCTTCCAAGGCCTACCAGGGGCTGCAGCATGTATTATGCCACCCCTGGCCTGGCCTCCATATTTGACACAACTGGCTGATCACTCAGCTGGGGTAAGTCGGTGTAATCACCCCTTACTTAGGTATAGTATGTCTATATCTAACTTAAAATGGACACATATGTTCCTATCAGCCACTCCTAGGGAAGGCCTCATCAATCCTGGAGGCAGAGTGCTTAGAAATATGTGAGATGGTGCTCTAGCATGAGCTGAGCCTGTCTGCAGCTTTCAGAACCACGTCCTTTAGCTGTTCCAGGATACTGCCATACCATATACTCTTAAGTGCATATTGATCCTCACGATTAAATGCTATCTTTGGTTTGGCTTTATCAAAACATGTCGAATAAGGTGTCCTACGAATTGGAATAGTACCCCCTCGCCAGTTCTGGTGATGGGGGTAGCATTCCACCCTTCTAGAGGGACACAACATGTACATAACCTGAAACCCGGGTAAAGTTAAACATGAGCCTCAGCGTCACAAAATGGATGCTGCCACCTCAAACAGAAGTCTGACCTCCTGCTGCAGAGAGTCCTTCCAGTGAGGGAGGCTTGGACAAACGGTTTCCTGCCTGGGGAGGTGCTAGCACCACCCCAGAAAGGATTTTGTGTATTGGGTAGGACAGGGCTGAATAGAATGAGACATGCCTGGGGCACACAAGGTGTCCCTGTGCATATGCCTGTTCAAACCGGTGCTGGGGCTCTCCAGCCCCAGTCTTGGCGCGAAGCTGGACAAAGGAAAGGGGTTGTAACCACCCCCATTCCTGGTCCCACCCAGAGGAGGGACCTAGCAGGTAATCCAGCCCCTAGATTTAGAATAAGAGTAGGAGCTGTGTCCCAAGACTTCAGATCATCCTGAACTCAACTTGAAACTAATAAGAAAACTGGACTTCTACATTCTGCTGCACAGAAGACTGAAGAGAATCTCCCTTGTGGCCAAGAAGTGACCACCCGGTGAATACAGGCACCAACTAGCAACTCGACGTCTGCTTTGCCGCCGCCTCCTGCCGAAGCCCGAGCCCAGAGCCCAACGAGACCCAGACTCCCAGACATCTCAGAGCCCGATCTTTGGGATTTGAGAAGCCCCACTACCGAGCAGCATCTGCACAGAAGATCAGCCCCCCAGCATCTCCACGATCTGCGTGGGGCCCTTTTGCACTTTGCCACTCGATGCGCCATCCTGGCCACATGCCACGTGGCTAGAGGCCATCTTGGCAACGAAATCTATGATCTACACTGCTGGTCTGGTTGCTCCAGACTGGCCCTTGCTCCCCTGAGAAGGAGCACCCGCTCTGACCTTGCGTGTCCGAGTAACAAGCTTTTTCCACTTCCTGCGTGGCTTGCATTAGCCAAGGCATGTTTGCTCCAATCAAGTTGCCGACACCGCCATCAGCTAGAACCTTCATGGGACAGCTCGTGATCGACTCTTGGACATCCTTGACCTCTTCGTGTCCACGTGGCTGCGGAGACAAGCTGCACCTCTTCACCTGTTTGCACCCTACATCGCATGGTTCCATCCTGGTTTCACGGTAGTCACTGGCTAGTGACTTTGAACATTGTCCCCTCTGCTTTCAGGTCTTCACATCTTCAGATCCATCCTTGGATCCACCGGAACTCTCCTCGACGACCCGCCTGCAGCATCTTCATCTCCAGGCACCATCGACCTGCGTGACGAAACCCGACACGACTTGGCACCTGTGCACCCGCTTCCTGTGGGTGAGGTAACTCAGCAACGCCAGTGTTCCTACACTGGTGGACACCTCTAGTGCCTAGCTATAAAGTTTCGTCCTTCTAGGTCAGTCGGAAGATTCCTAAAACACTAACTTTGTAACTTTTACGCACTATTGACATTGCATTGGTGCATGCGTGTGCTTTAAGCACTGCACCCGAGTACCGCGGGTCTTTCACGACTTCTTCACTGTTAGTACCGAACAGCTCCAGCGAGGCCATAGGCCTATTTCCTTTCAGATTGGTGGTTCTTATACCACTATTTTAGAATGTGGTTTAAGTGGCCCCTAGGGCTCATCCATATTGTGCAACTTTTGTCTATTTAAACGGTGTTTTGTTTTAACGCATTTGCTTCTGTGCTCATAAAGAGTATGGGGGATATTTGTAGTAAATAAATATATATATTTTCAATATATATCTGTGTGGTGTCCTTTCATTTGGTATTCAAGGGGATTGTGTATGGTAAAACAGCTTGCTTCACATGCCTTTACAGAGTTTAGCCTAAGACATCTTTGTCCACGCTACTAGGATAGCTGGTCTATAAGGTTGACTTACAACCAATCATCATGAGGGTTGCTTGGCATGGTACAAGGTGATCACTAGAACTAGTGAGCATCATATACCATCCAACTTCTCACATTGATGAACTGCCGTAATGCTTGACAAAGTCACCTATCAAAATGTTCCTACATTGTTAACAACAGCCACGACTGGTGTTTATGCCAATGTACAGTTGTTTCTGCAGGGGAAGCAGACCTCACATGGTTTCCCGGTTTAATATGTCAAAACCTAATTTTGACTGCATTAACATTGAATTCTGGGATTTACATTTTCTAATAAACGGTCCTCTCAGAAGGACTGCATCATCTACACACACATCCACTTAAAGAAGTTCAGAGATCTTCATCGGAATACAGAGACAATTCCATGGATGTAGATGTTCCCACCATAAAAGTTAATGGTGTCTGTGCCTTAATTTTGGGATAATCACCCTTCCATTAGTGAGTTGTAGCTCTAACTGAAGAATATATACGTCTTATCGCTGCTGGCTTCAATAAAATGAAAGTAATTTGTGCAAAATATTTATCCTGAGAGTAGAATACAAATGACCATTACTTTCCGAATTGATGTTCATTGTGTTATAGCTTGAAGAAAGTTGCTGCTGTTGGGTCAGCTATTGACCAGTGGTTACTTCAGAAGTTTACATGATATATCGTGTTCAACCATTCAATGGTTCAAGTCCCGTGGACACTCTCTGGCCTTTTTTCCCATCATTTGTCAATTAAAGAACTACGCTTCTTTACTTGCTTAATCCACTCTATATAGTAAATATCGCCTATTTCATCTTTCTGTTTCTACAAATGATCATTAAAACATTGCCTACTAGCAGAGTGGATTCTCAGCTTCATCACCCAGCCTTTCCAGTGCTGTGAGATTGCCATGACCCGTAATAAAATATTGAAAAAAAGTAATTCAATGAGGTAAAGAAGGCATTTGTCCATCGAAACCAAAAATCACATTTTGTTTGCTTTAGGTCTAACATTTTAAAACTCTGTAAACCTGCAAGCCGTTAGCAATAATGATGATAATCTATAAGACAACATTTTAAATCTCATGACTCTAAATTCCCAGATTGTCATTATTGTAGCTTAAACTAGAATGTTTAACTATGATGACATTACCCTTTCACCATAATACACTAATACACTAACATCAAGTAAAGTAATTCAAGAAGACTGATTATAGAGTGATGTAAGAAAAACTCTTGGAAATTACCTTTTTATGAGTTGACATCATTTGTTCGAATATATATGTGTTAGATATAGAATAAGCGAGTCATGTAACATGATGCACGTAGTCCCCTTTAACATTGTTTGAGTGAACCGTTAGTTGGCTTCCTGTTTTTTAGACTGCACATCTCTACGAGGTATATCAGTGCAGTGATGGACTGGAAAAATATATGTAACCCCACAGCATGGTGTTGGAGACATTTGTGTTTCTTTTAAAAACATAAAATCCTAATTTAGTGAAATCCTCTACAAAAAAAGGAACACTGAAAATGTTGATGAACTGCCGTAATGTTTGACAAAGTCACCTATCCAAATTTTCCTACATTGATAACAACTGCCACGACTGGTGTTTATGCCAATGTACAGTTGTTTCTGCAGGGGAAGCAGACCTCACAGGGTTTCCCGGTTTAATATGTCAAAACCTAATTTTGACTGCATTAACATTGAATTCTGGGATTTACATTTACTAATAAACGGTCCTCTCAGAAGGATTTCTAATTCTGTTGTTAATCCTGTTAATAAATCAGGGCTACAAATCTCAGAATGCCACAAAAAATGGACTGCATCATCTACACACACATCCACCTAAAGAAGTTCAGAGATCTTCATCGGAATACAGAGACAATTCCATGGATGTAGATGTTCCTACCATAAATGTTAATAGTTTCTGTGCCTTCATTTGGGGATAATCACCCTTCCATTAGTCATGTGTAGCTCTAACTGAAGAATATATACGTCTTATCACTGCTGGCTTCAATAAAATGAAAGTAATTTGTGCAAAATGTTTATCCTGAGAGTAGAATAAAAATGAATATTACTTTCCGAATTGATGTTCATTGTGTTATAGCTTGAAGAAAGATGCTGCTGTTGGGTCAGCTATAACCCAGTGGTTCCTTCAGAAGCTTCATGATATATTGTGTTCAACCATTCAATGGTTCAAATCCCGCAGGCGCTTTCTGGCCTTTTTTTCTCATCATTTGTCAATTAAAGAACTACGCTTCTTTACTTGCATAATCCACTCTATATAGTAAATATCGCCTATTCATCTTTCTATTTCTACAAATGATCATTAAAGCAATGCCTACTAGCAGAGTGGATTCTCAGCTTCATCACCCAGCCTTTCCAGTGCTGTGAGATTGCCCTGACCCATAATAAAATATTGAAAAAAAGTAATTCAATGAGGTAAAGAAGGCATTTGTCCATCAAAACCAAACATCACCTTTTGATTGCTTTAGGTCTTATATTTTAAAACTCTGTTAACCTGCAAGCCTTTAGCAATAATGATGATAATCTGGAAGACAACATTTTAAATCTCATGACTCTAAATTCCCAGATTGTCAGTATTGTAGCTTAAACTAGAAAGTATGACTATGATGACATTATCCTTTCACCATAATACACTAATACACTAACATCAAGTAAAGTAATTCAAGAAGACTGATTACAGAGTGATGTAAGGAAAATTCTTGGAAATGACCTTTTTAAGAATTGACATCATTTGTTCGAATATATATGTATTAGGTATAGAATAAGCGAATGATGTAACATGATGCACGTAGTCCCCTTTATCATTGTTTGAGTGAACCGTTAGTTGGCTTCCTGTTTTTTAGACTGCACATCTCTACGAGGTATATCAGTGCAGTTAATGGACTGGAAAAATATTTGTAACCCCACAGCATGGTGTTGGAGACATTTGTGTTTCTCTTAAAAACATAAAATCCTAATTTAGTGAAATCCTCTACAAAAAAAGGAACACAGAAAATGTTGATGAACTGCCGTAATGTTTGACAAAGTCACCTATCAAAATGTTCCTACATTGATAACAACTGTCACGACTGGTGTTAATGCCAATGTACAGTTGTTTCTGCAGGGGAAGCAGACCTCACAGGGTTTCCCAGTTTAATATGTCAAAACCTAATTTTGACTGCATTAACATTGAATTCTGGGATTTACATTTACTAATAAACGGTTCTCTCAGAAGGATTTTTAATTCTGTTGTTAATCCTGTTAATAAATCAGGGCTACAAATCTCATAATGCCACAAAAAATGGACTGCATCATCTACACACACATCCACTTAAAGAAGTTCAGAGATCTTCATCGGAATACAGAGACCATTCCATGGATGTAGATGTTCCTACCATAAAAGTTAATGGTGTCTGTGCCTTCATTTTGGGATAATCACCCTTCCATTAGTGAGTTGTAGCTCTAACTGAAGAATATATACGTCTTATCGCTGCTGGCTTCAATAAAATGAAAGTAATTTGTGCAAAATATTTATCCTGAGAGTAGAATACAAATGACCATTACTTTCCGAATTGATGTTCATTGTGTTATAGCTTGAAGAAAGTTGCTGCTGTTGGGTCAGCTATAGACCAGTGGTTACTTCAGAAGTTTACATGATATATAGTGTTCAACCATTCAATGGTTCAAGTCCCGTGGACACTCTCTGGCCTTTTTTCCCATCATTTGTCAATTAAAGAACTACGCTTCTTTACTTGCTTAATCCACTCTATATAGTAAATATCGCCTATTTCATCTTTCTGTTTCTACAAATGATCATTAAAACATTGCCTACTAGCAGAGTGGATTCTCAGCTTCATCACCCAGCCTTTCCAGTGCTGTGAGATTGCCCTGACCCGTAATAAAATATTGAAAAAAAGTAATTCAATGAGGTAAAGAAGGCATTTGTCCATCGAAACCAAAAATCACATTTTGATTGCTTTAGGTCTAACATTTTAAAACTCTGTAAACCTGCAAGCCGTTAGCAATAATGATGATAATCTGTAAGACAACATTTTAAATCTCATGACTCTAAATTCCCAGATTGTCATTATTGTAGCTTAAACTAGAATGTATAACTATGATGACATTACCCTTTCACCATAATACACTAATACACTAACATCAAGTAAAGTAATTCAAGAAGACTGATTATAGAGTGATGTAAGAAAAACTCTTGGAAATTACCTTTTTATGAGTTGACATCATTTGTTCGAATATATATGTATTAGATATAGAATAAGCGAGTCATGTAACATTATGCACGTAGTCCCCTTTAACATTGTTTGAGTGAACCGTTAGTTGGCTTCCTGTTTTTTAGACTGCACATCTCTACGAGGTATATCAGTGCAGTGATGGACTGGAAAAATATATGTAACCCCACAGCATGGTGTTGGAGACATTTGTGTTTCTTTTAAAAACATAAAATCCTAATTTAGTGAAATCCTCTACAAAAAAAGGAACACTGAAAATGTTGATGAACTGCCGTAATGTTTGACAAAGTCACCTATCCAAATTTTCCCACATTGATAACAACTGCCACGACTGGTGTTTATGCCAATGTACAGTTGTTTCTGCAGGGGAAGCAGACCTCACAGGGTTTCCCGGTTTAATATGTCAAAACCTAATTTTGACCGCATTAACATTGAATTCTGGGATTTACATTTACTAATAAACAGTCCTCTCAGAAGGATTTCTAATTCTGTTGTTAATCCTGTTAATAAATCAGGGCTACAAATCTCAGAATGCCACAAAAAATGGACTGCATCATCTACACACACATCCACTTAATGAAGTTCAGAGATCTTCATCGGAATACAGAGACAATTCCATGGATGTAGATGTTCCTACCATAAATGTTAATGGTTTCTGTGCCTTCATTTGGGGATAATCACCCTTCCATTAGTCATGTGTAGCTCTAACTGAAGAATATATACGTCTTATCACTGCTGGCTTCAATAAAATGAAAGTAATTTGTGCAAAATGTTTATCCTGAGAGTAGAATAAAAATGAACATTACTTTCCGAATTGATGTTCATTGTGTTATAGCTTGAAGAAAGATGCTGCTGTTGGGTCAGCCATAACCCAGTGGTTCCTTCAGAAGTTTCATGATATATTGTGTTCAACCATTCAATGGTTCAAATCCCGCAGGCGCTTTCTGGCCTTTTTTTCTCATCATTTGTCAATTAAAGAACTACGCTTCTTTACTTGCATAATCCACTCTATATAGTAAATATCGCCTATTCATCTTTCTGTTTCTACAAATGATCATTAAAGCAATGCCTACTAGCAGAGTGCATTCTCAGCTTCATCACCCAGCCTTTCCAGTGCTGTGAGATTGCCCTGACCCATAATAAAATATTGAAAAAAAGTAATTCAATGAGGTAAAGAAGGCATTTGTCCATCAAAACCAAATATCACCTTTTGATTGCTTTAGGTCTAACATTTTAAAACTCTGTTAACCTGCAAGCCTTTAGCAATAATGATGATAATCTGGAAGACAACATTTTAAATCTCATGACTCTAAATTCCCAGATTGTCAGTATTGTAGCTTAAACTAGAATGTATGACTATGATGACATTATCCTTTCACCATAATACACTAATACACTAACATCAAGTAAAGTAATTCAAGAAGACTGATTACAGAGTGATGTAAGGAAAATTCTTGGAAATGACCTTTTTAAGAATTGACATCATTTGTTCGAATATATATGTATTAGGTATAGAATAAGCGAATGATGTAACATGATGCACGTAGTCCCCTTTATCATTGTTTGAGTGAACCGTTAGTTGGCTTCCTGTTTTTTAGACTGCACATCTCTACGAGGTATATCAGTGCAGTTAATGGACTGGAAAAATATTTGTAACCCCACAGCATGGTGTTGGAGACATTTGTGTTTCTCTTAAAAACATAAAATCCTAATTTAGTGAAATCCTCTACAAAAAAAGGAACACAGAAAATGTTGATGAACTGCCGTAATGTTTGACAAAGTCACCTATCAAAATGTTCCTACATTGATAACAACTGTCACGACTGGTGTTAATGCCAATGTACAGTTGTTTCTGCAGGGGAAGCAGACCTCACAGGGTTTCCCAGTTTAATATGTCAAAACCTAATTTTGACTGCATTAACATTGAATTCTGGGATTTACATTTACTAATAAACGGTTCTCTCAGAAGGATTTTTAATTCTGTTGTTAATCCTGTTAATAAATCAGGGCTACAAATCTCATAATGCCACAAAAAATGGACTGCATCATCTACACACACATCCACTTAAAGAAGTTCAGAGATCTTCATCGGAATACAGAGACCATTCCATGGATGTAGATGTTCCTACCATAAAAGTTAATGGTGTCTGTGCCTTCATTTTGGGATAATCACCCTTCCATTAGTGAGTTGTAGCTCTAACTGAAGAATATATACGTCTTATCGCTGCTGGCTTCAATAAAATGAAAGTAATTTGTGCAAAATATTTATCCTGAGAGTAGAATACAAATGACCATTACTTTCCGAATTGATGTTCATTGTGTTATAGCTTGAAGAAAGTTGCTGCTGTTGGGTCAGCTATAGACCAGTGGTTACTTCAGAAGTTTACATGATATATAGTGTTCAACCATTCAATGGTTCAAGTCCCGTGGACACTCTCTGGCCTTTTTTCCCATCATTTGTCAATTAAAGAACTACGCTTCTTTACTTGCTTAATCCACTCTATATAGTAAATATCGCCTATTTCATCTTTCTGTTTCTACAAATGATCATTAAAACATTGCCTACTAGCAGAGTGGATTCTCAGCTTCATCACCCAGCCTTTCCAGTGCTGTGAGATTGCCCTGACCCGTAATAAAATATTGAAAAAAAGTAATTCAATGAGGTAAAGAAGGCATTTGTCCATCGAAACCAAAAATCACATTTTGATTGCTTTAGGTCTAACATTTTAAAACTCTGAAAACCTGCAAGCCTTTAGCAATAGTGATGATAATCTGTAAGACAACATTTTAAATCTCATGACTCTAAATTCCCAGATTGTCATTATTGTAGCTTAAACTAGAATGTATAACTATGATGACATTACCCTTTCACCATAATACACTAATACACTAACATCAAGTAAAGTAATTCAAGAAGACTGATTATAGAGTGATGTAAGAAAAACTCTTGGAAATTACCTTTTTTTGAGTTGACATCATTTGTTCGAATATATATGTATTAGATATAGAATAAGCGAGTCATGTAACATGATGCACGTAGTCCCCTTTAACATTGTTTGAGTGAACCGTTAGTTGGCTTCCTGTTTTTTAGACTGAACATCTCTACGAGGTATATCAGTGCAGTGATGGACTGGAAAAATATATGTAACCCCACAGCATGGTGTTGGAGACATTTGTGTTTCTTTTAAAAACATAAAATCCTAATTTAGTGAAATCCTCTACAAAAAAAGGAACACTGAAAATGTTGATGAACTGCCGTAATGTTTGACAAAGTCACCTATCCAAATTTTCCTACATTGATAACAACTGCCACGACTGGTGTTTATGCCAATGTACAGTTGTTTCTGCAGGGGAAGCAGACCTCACAGGGTTTCCCGGTTTAATATGTCAAAACCTAATTTTGACCGCATTAACATTGAATTCTGGGATTTACATTTACTAATAAACGGTCCTCTCAGAAGGATTTCTAATTCTGTTGTTAATCCTGTTAATAAATCAGGGCTACAAATCTCAGAATGCCACAAAAAATGGACTGCATCATCTACACACACATCCACTTAAAGAAGTTCAGAGATCTTCATCGGAATACAGAGACAATTCCATGGAAGTAGATGTTCCTACCATAAATGTTAATGGTTTCTGTGCCTTCATTTGGGGATAATCACCCTTCCATTAGTCATGTGTAGCTCTAACTGAAGAATATATACGTCTTATCACTGCTGGCTTCAATAAAATGAAAGTAATTTGTGCAAAATGTTTATCCTGAGAGTAGAATAAAAATGAACATTACTTTCCGAATTGATGTTCATTGTGTTATAGCTTGAAGAAAGATGCTGCTGTTGGGTCAGCTATAACCCAGTGGTTCCTTCAGAAGTTTAATGATATATTGTGTTCAACCATTCAATGGTTCAAATCCCGCAGGCGCTTTCTGGCCTTTTTTTCTCATCATTTGTCAATTAAAGAACTACGCTTCTTTACTTGCATAATCCACTCTATATAGTAAATATCGCCTATTCATCTTTCTGTTTCTACAAATGATCATTAAAGCAATGCCTACTAGCAGAGTGGATTCTCAGCTTCATCACCCAGCCTTTCCAGTGCTGTGAGATTGCCCTGACCCATAATAAAATATTGAAAAAAAGTAATTCAATGAGGTAAAGAAGGCATTTGTCCATCAAAACCAAATATCACCTTTTGATTGCTTTAGGTCTAACATTTTAAAACTCTGTTAACCTGCAAGCCTTTAGCAATAATGATGATAATCTGGAAGACAACATTTTAAATCTCATGACTCTAAATTCCCAGATTGTCAGTATTGTAGCTTAAACTAGAATGTATGACTATGATGACATTATCCTTTCACCATAATACACTAATACACTAACATCAAGTAAAGTAATTCAAGAAGACTGATTACAGAGTGATGTAAGGAAAATTCTTGGAAATGACCTTTTTAAGAATTGACATCATTTGTTCGAATATATATGTATTAGGTATAGAATAAGCGAATGATGTAACATGATGCACGTAGTCCCCTTTATCATTGTTTGAGTGAACCGTTAGTTGGCTTCCTGTTTTTTAGACTGCACATCTCTACGAGGTATATCAGTGCAGTTAATGGACTGGAAAAATATTTGTAACCCCACAGCATGGTGTTGGAGACATTTGTCTTTCTCTTAAAAACATAAAATCCTAATTTAGTGAAATCCTCTACAAAAAAAGGAACACAGAAAATGTTGATGAACTGCCGTAATGTTTGACAAAGTCACCTATCAAAATGTTCCTACATTGATAACAACTGTCACGACTGGTGTTTATGCCAATGTACAGTTGTTTCTGCAGGGGAAGCAGACCTCACAGGGTTTCCCAGTTTAATATGTCAAAACCTAATTTTGACTGCATTAACATTGAATTCTGGGATTTACATTTACTAATAAACGGTTCTCTCAGAAGGATTTTTAATTCTGTTGTTAATCCTGTTAATAAATCAGGGCTACAAATCTCATAATGCCACAAAAAATGGACTGCATCATCTACACACACATCCACTTAAAGAAGTTCAGAGATCTTCATCGGAATACAGAGACCATTCCATGGATGTAGATGTTCCTACCATAAAAGTTAATGGTGTCTGTGCCTTCATTTTGGGATAATCACCCTTCCATTAGTGAGTTGTAGCTCTAACTGAAGAATATATACGTCTTATCGCTGCTGGCTTCAATAAAATGAAAGTAATTTGTGCAAAATATTTATCCTGAGAGTAGAATACAAATGACCATTACTTTCCGAATTGATGTTCATTGTGTTATAGCTTGAAGAAAGTTGCTGCTGTTGGGTCAGCTATAGACCAGTGGTTCCTTCAGTAGTTTACATGATATATAGTGTTCAACCATTCAATGGTTCAAGTCCCGTGGACACTCTCTGGCCTTTTTTCCCATCATTTGTCAATTAAAGAACTACGCTTCTTTACTTGCTTAATCCACTCTATATAGTAAATATCGCCTATTTCATCTTTCTGTTTCTACAAATGATCATTAAAACATTGCCTACTAGCAGAGTGGATTCTCAGCTTCATCACCCAGCCTTTCCAGTGCTGTGAGATTGCCCTGACCCGTAATAAAATATTGAAAAAAAGTAATTCAATGAGGTAAAGAAGGCATTTGTCCATCGAAACCAAAAATCACATTTTGTTTGCTTTAGGTCTAACATTTTAAAACTCTGTAAACCTGCAAGCCGTTAGCAATAATGATGATAATCTATAAGACAACATTTTAAATCTCATGACTCTAAATTCCCAGATTGTCATTATTGTAGCTTAAACTAGAATGTTTAACTATGATGACATTACCCTTTCACCATAATACACTAATACACTAACATCAAGTAAAGTAATTCAAGAAGACTGATTATAGAGTGATGTAAGAAAAACTCTTGGAAATTACCTTTTTATGAGTTGACATCATTTGTTCGAATATATATGTGTTAGATATAGAATAAGCGAGTCATGTAACATGATGCACGTAGTCCCCTTTAACATTGTTTGAGTGAACCGTTAGTTGGCTTCCTGTTTTTTAGACTGCACATCTCTACGAGGTATATCAGTGCAGTGATGGACTGGAAAAATATATGTAACCCCACAGCATGGTGTTGGAGACATTTGTGTTTCTTTTAAAAACATAAAATCCTAATTTAGTGAAATCCTCTACAAAAAAAGGAACACTGAAAATGTTGATGAACTGCCGTAATGTTTGACAAAGTCACCTATCCAAATTTTCCTACATTGATAACAACTGCCACGACTGGTGTTTATGCCAATGTACAGTTGTTTCTGCAGGGGAAGCAGACCTCACAGGGTTTCCCGGTTTAATATGTCAAAACCTAATTTTGACTGCATTAACATTGAATTCTGGGATTTACATTTACTAATAAACGGTCCTCTCAGAAGGATTTCTAATTCTGTTGTTAATCCTGTTAATAAATCAGGGCTACAAATCTCAGAATGCCACAAAAAATGGACTGCATCATCTACACACACATCCACCTAAAGAAGTTCAGAGATCTTCATCGGAATACAGAGACAATTCCATGGATGTAGATGTTCCTACCATAAATGTTAATAGTTTCTGTGCCTTCATTTGGGGATAATCACCCTTCCATTAGTCATGTGTAGCTCTAACTGAAGAATATATACGTCTTATCACTGCTGGCTTCAATAAAATGAAAGTAATTTGTGCAAAATGTTTATCCTGAGAGTAGAATAAAAATGAATATTACTTTCCGAATTGATGTTCATTGTGTTATAGCTTGAAGAAAGATGCTGCTGTTGGGTCAGCTATAACCCAGTGGTTCCTTCAGAAGCTTCATGATATATTGTGTTCAACCATTCAATGGTTCAATTCCCGCAGGCGCTTTCTGGCCTTTTTTTCTCATCATTTGTCAATTAAAGAACTACGCTTCTTTACTTGCATAATCCACTCTATATAGTAAATATCGCCTATTCATCTTTCTATTTCTACAAATGATCATTAAAGCAATGCCTACTAGCAGAGTGGATTCTCAGCTTCATCACCCAGCCTTTCCAGTGCTGTGAGATTGCCCTGACCCATAATAAAATATTGAAAAAAAGTAATTCAATGAGGTAAAGAAGGCATTTGTCCATCAAAACCAAACATCACCTTTTGATTGCTTTAGGTCTTATATTTTAAAACTCTGTTAACCTGCAAGCCTTTAGCAATAATGATGATAATCTGGAAGACAACATTTTAAATCTCATGACTCTAAATTCCCAGATTGTCAGTATTGTAGCTTAAACTAGAAAGTATGACTATGATGACATTATCCTTTCACCATAATACACTAATACACTAACATCAAGTAAAGTAATTCAAGAAGACTGATTACAGAGTGATGTAAGGAAAATTCTTGGAAATGACCTTTTTAAGAATTGACATCATTTGTTCGAATATATATGTATTAGGTATAGAATAAGCGAATGATGTAACATGATGCACGTAGTCCCCTTTATCATTGTTTGAGTGAACCGTTAGTTGGCTTCCTGTTTTTTAGACTGCACATCTCTACGAGGTATATCAGTGCAGTTAATGGACTGGAAAAATATTTGTAACCCCACAGCATGGTGTTGGAGACATTTGTGTTTCTCTTAAAAACATAAAATCCTAATTTAGTGAAATCCTCTACAAAAAAAGGAACACAGAAAATGTTGATGAACTGCCGTAATGTTTGACAAAGTCACCTATCAAAATGTTCCTACATTGATAACAACTGTCACGACTGGTGTTAATGCCAATGTACAGTTGTTTCTGCAGGGGAAGCAGACCTCACAGGGTTTCCCAGTTTAATATGTCAAAACCTAATTTTGACTGCATTAACATTGAATTCTGGGATTTACATTTACTAATAAACGGTTCTCTCAGAAGGATTTTTAATTCTGTTGTTAATCCTGTTAATAAATCAGGGCTACAAATCTCATAATTCCACAAAAAATGGACTGCATCATCTACACACACATCCACTTAAAGAAGTTCAGAGATCTTCATCGGAATACAGAGACCATTCCATGGATGTAGATGTTCCTACCATAAAAGTTAATGGTGTCTGTGCCTTCATTTTGGGATAATCACCCTTCCATTAGTGAGTTGTAGCTCTAACTGAAGAATATATACGTCTTATCGCTGCTGGCTTCAATAAAATGAAAGTAATTTGTGCAAAATATTTATCCTGAGAGTAGAATACAAATGACCATTACTTTCCGAATTGATGTTCATTGTGTTATAGCTTGAAGAAAGTTGCTGCTGTTGGGTCAGCTATAGACCAGTGGTTACTTCAGAAGTTTACATGATATATAGTGTTCAACCATTCAATGGTTCAAGTCCCGTGGACACTCTCTGGCCTTTTTTCCCATCATTTGTCAATTAAAGAACTACGCTTCTTTACTTGCTTAATCCACTCTATATAGTAAATATCGCCTATTTCATCTTTCTGTTTCTACAAATGATCATTAAAACATTGCCTACTAGCAGAGTGGATTCTCAGCTTCATCACCCAGCCTTTCCAGTGCTGTGAGATTGCCCTGACCCGTAATAAAATATTGAAAAAAAGTAATTCAATGAGGTAAAGAAGGCATTTGTCCATCGAAACCAAAAATCACATTTTGATTGCTTTAGGTCTAACATTTTAAAACTCTGTAAACCTGCAAGCCGTTAGCAATAATGATGATAATCTGTAAGACAACATTTTAAATCTCATGACTCTAAATTCCCAGATTGTCATTATTGTAGCTTAAACTAGAATGTATAACTATGATGACATTACCCTTTCACCATAATACACTAATACACTAACATCAAGTAAAGTAATTCAAGAAGACTGATTATAGAGTGATGTAAGAAAAACTCTTGGAAATTACCTTTTTATGAGTTGACATCATTTGTTCGAATATATATGTATTAGATATAGAATAAGCGAGTCATGTAACATTATGCACGTAGTCCCCTTTAACATTGTTTGAGTGAACCGTTAGTTGGCTTCCTGTTTTTTAGACTGCACATCTCTACGAGGTATATCAGTGCAGTGATGGACTGGAAAAATATATGTAACCCCACAGCATGGTGTTGGAGACATTTGTGTTTCTTTTAAAAACATAAAATCCTAATTTAGTGAAATCCTCTACAAAAAAAGGAACACTGAAAATGTTGATGAACTGCCGTAATGTTTGACAAAGTCACCTATCCAAATTTTCCCACATTGATAACAACTGCCACGACTGGTGTTTATGCCAATGTACAGTTGTTTCTGCAGGGGAAGCAGACCTCACAGGGTTTCCCGGTTTAATATGTCAAAACCTAATTTTGACCGCATTAACATTGAATTCTGGGATTTACATTTACTAATAAACAGTCCTCTCAGAAGGATTTCTAATTCTGTTGTTAATCCTGTTAATAAATCAGGGCTACAAATCTCAGAATGCCACAAAAAATGGACTGCATCATCTACACACACATCCACTTAATGAAGTTCAGAGATCTTCATCGGAATACAGAGACAATTCCATGGATGTAGATGTTCCTACCATAAATGTTAATGGTTTCTGTGCCTTCATTTGGGGATAATCACCCTTCCATTAGTCATGTGTAGCTCTAACTGAAGAATATATACGTCTTATCACTGCTGGCTTCAATAAAATGAAAGTAATTTGTGCAAAATGTTTATCCTGAGAGTAGAATAAAAATGAACATTACTTTCCGAATTGATGTTCATTGTGTTATAGCTTGAAGAAAGATGCTGCTGTTGGGTCAGCCATAACCCAGTGGTTCCTTCAGAAGTTTCATGATATATTGTGTTCAACCATTCAATGGTTCAAATCCCGCAGGCGCTTTCTGGCCTTTTTTTCTCATCATTTGTCAATTAAAGAACTACGCTTCTTTACTTGCATAATCCACTCTATATAGTAAATATCGCCTATTCATCTTTCTGTTTCTACAAATGATCATTAAAGCAATGCCTACTAGCAGAGTGCATTCTCAGCTTCATCACCCAGCCTTTCCAGTGCTGTGAGATTGCCCTGACCCATAATAAAATATTGAAAAAAAGTAATTCAATGAGGTAAAGAAGGCATTTGTCCATCAAAACCAAATATCACCTTTTGATTGCTTTAGGTCTAACATTTTAAAACTCTGTTAACCTGCAAGCCTTTAGCAATAATGATGATAATCTGGAAGACAACATTTTAAATCTCATGACTCTAAATTCCCAGATTGTCAGTATTGTAGCTTAAACTAGAATGTATGACTATGATGACATTATCCTTTCACCATAATACACTAATACACTAACATCAAGTAAAGTAATTCAAGAAGACTGATTACAGAGTGATGTAAGGAAAATTCTTGGAAATGACCTTTTTAAGAATTGACATCATTTGTTCGAATATATATGTATTAGGTATAGAATAAGCGAATGATGTAACATGATGCACGTAGTCCCCTTTATCATTGTTTGAGTGAACCGTTAGTTGGCTTCCTGTTTTTTAGACTGCACATCTCTACGAGGTATATCAGTGCAGTTAATGGACTGGAAAAATATTTGTAACCCCACAGCATGGTGTTGGAGACATTTGTGTTTCTCTTAAAAACATAAAATCCTAATTTAGTGAAATCCTCTACAAAAAAAGGAACACAGAAAATGTTGATGAACTGCCGTAATGTTTGACAAAGTCACCTATCAAAATGTTCCTACATTGATAACAACTGTCACGACTGGTGTTAATGCCAATGTACAGTTGTTTCTGCAGGGGAAGCAGACCTCACAGGGTTTCCCAGTTTAATATGTCAAAACCTAATTTTGACTGCATTAACATTGAATTCTGGGATTTACATTTACTAATAAACGGTTCTCTCAGAAGGATTTTTAATTCTGTTGTTAATCCTGTTAATAAATCAGGGCTACAAATCTCATAATGCCACAAAAAATGGACTGCATCATCTACACACACATCCACTTAAAGAAGTTCAGAGATCTTCATCGGAATACAGAGACCATTCCATGGATGTAGATGTTCCTACCATAAAAGTTAATGGTGTCTGTGCCTTCATTTTGGGATAATCACCCTTCCATTAGTGAGTTGTAGCTCTAACTGAAGAATATATACGTCTTATCGCTGCTGGCTTCAATAAAATGAAAGTAATTTGTGCAAAATATTTATCCTGAGAGTAGAATACAAATGACCATTACTTTCCGAATTGATGTTCATTGTGTTATAGCTTGAAGAAAGTTGCTGCTGTTGGGTCAGCTATAGACCAGTGGTTACTTCAGAAGTTTACATGATATATAGTGTTCAACCATTCAATGGTTCAAGTCCCGTGGACACTCTCTGGCCTTTTTTCCCATCATTTGTCAATTAAAGAACTACGCTTCTTTACTTGCTTAATCCACTCTATATAGTAAATATCGCCTATTTCATCTTTCTGTTTCTACAAATGATCATTAAAACATTGCCTACTAGCAGAGTGGATTCTCAGCTTCATCACCCAGCCTTTCCAGTGCTGTGAGATTGCCCTGACCCGTAATAAAATATTGAAAAAAAGTAATTCAATGAGGTAAAGAAGGCATTTGTCCATCGAAACCAAAAATCACATTTTGATTGCTTTAGGTCTAACATTTTAAAACTCTGTAAACCTGCAAGCCGTTAGCAATAATGATGATAATCTGTAAGACAACATTTTAAATCTCATGACTCTAAATTCCCAGATTGTCATTATTGTAGCTTAAACTAGAATGTATAACTATGATGACATTACCCTTTCACCATAATACACTAATACACTAACATCAAGTAAAGTAATTCAAGAAGACTGATTATAGAGTGATGTAAGAAAAACTCTTGGAAATTACCTTTTTTTGAGTTGACATCATTTGTTCGAATATATATGTATTAGATATAGAATAAGCGAGTCATGTAACATGATGCACGTAGTCCCCTTTAACATTGTTTGAGTGAACCGTTAGTTGGCTTCCTGTTTTTTAGACTGAACATCTCTACGAGGTATATCAGTGCAGTGATGGACTGGAAAAATATATGTAACCCCACAGCATGGTGTTGGAGACATTTGTGTTTCTTTTAAAAACATAAAATCCTAATTTAGTGAAATCCTCTACAAAAAAAGGAACACTGAAAATGTTGATGAACTGCCGTAATGTTTGACAAAGTCACCTATCCAAATTTTCCTACATTGATAACAACTGCCACGACTGGTGTTTATGCCAATGTACAGTTGTTTCTGCAGGGGAAGCAGACCTCACAGGGTTTCCCGGTTTAATATGTCAAAACCTAATTTTGACCGCATTAACATTGAATTCTGGGATTTACATTTACTAATAAACGGTCCTCTCAGAAGGATTTCTAATTCTGTTGTTAATCCTGTTAATAAATCAGGGCTACAAATCTCAGAATGCCACAAAAAATGGACTGCATCATCTACACACACATCCACTTAAAGAAGTTCAGAGATCTTCATCGGAATACAGAGACAATTCCATGGAAGTAGATGTTCCTACCATAAATGTTAATGGTTTCTGTGCCTTCATTTGGGGATAATCACCCTTCCATTAGTCATGTGTAGCTCTAACTGAAGAATATATACGTCTTATCACTGCTGGCTTCAATAAAATGAAAGTAATTTGTGCAAAATGTTTATCCTGAGAGTAGAATAAAAATGAACATTACTTTCCGAATTGATGTTCATTGTGTTATAGCTTGAAGAAAGATGCTGCTGTTGGGTCAGCTATAACCCAGTGGTTCCTTCAGAAGTTTAATGATATATTGTGTTCAACCATTCAATGGTTCAAATCCCGCAGGCGCTTTCTGGCCTTTTTTTCTCATCATTTGTCAATTAAAGAACTACGCTTCTTTACTTGCATAATCCACTCTATATAGTAAATATCGCCTATTCATCTTTCTGTTTCTACAAATGATCATTAAAGCAATGCCTACTAGCAGAGTGGATTCTCAGCTTCATCACCCAGCCTTTCCAGTGCTGTGAGATTGCCCTGACCCATAATAAAATATTGAAAAAAAGTAATTCAATGAGGTAAAGAAGGCATTTGTCCATCAAAACCAAATATCACCTTTTGATTGCTTTAGGTCTAACATTTTAAAACTCTGTTAACCTGCAAGCCTTTAGCAATAATGATGATAATCTGGAAGACAACATTTTAAATCTCATGACTCTAAATTCCCAGATTGTCAGTATTGTAGCTTAAACTAGAATGTATGACTATGATGACATTATCCTTTCACCATAATACACTAATACACTAACATCAAGTAAAGTAATTCAAGAAGACTGATTACAGAGTGATGTAAGGAAAATTCTTGGAAATGACCTTTTTAAGAATTGACATCATTTGTTCGAATATATATGTATTAGGTATAGAATAAGCGAATGATGTAACATGATGCACGTAGTCCCCTTTATCATTGTTTGAGTGAACCGTTAGTTGGCTTCCTGTTTTTTAGACTGCACATCTCTACGAGGTATATCAGTGCAGTTAATGGACTGGAAAAATATTTGTAACCCCACAGCATGGTGTTGGAGACATTTGTCTTTCTCTTAAAAACATAAAATCCTAATTTAGTGAAATCCTCTACAAAAAAAGGAACACAGAAAATGTTGATGAACTGCCGTAATGTTTGACAAAGTCACCTATCAAAATGTTCCTACATTGATAACAACTGTCACGACTGGTGTTTATGCCAATGTACAGTTGTTTCTGCAGGGGAAGCAGACCTCACAGGGTTTCCCAGTTTAATATGTCAAAACCTAATTTTGACTGCATTAACATTGAATTCTGGGATTTACATTTACTAATAAACGGTTCTCTCAGAAGGATTTTTAATTCTGTTGTTAATCCTGTTAATAAATCAGGGCTACAAATCTCATAATGCCACAAAAAATGGACTGCATCATCTACACACACATCCACTTAAAGAAGTTCAGAGATCTTCATCGGAATACAGAGACCATTCCATGGATGTAGATGTTCCTACCATAAAAGTTAATGGTGTCTGTGCCTTCATTTTGGGATAATCACCCTTCCATTAGTGAGTTGTAGCTCTAACTGAAGAATATATACGTCTTATCGCTGCTGGCTTCAATAAAATGAAAGTAATTTGTGCAAAATATTTATCCTGAGAGTAGAATACAAATGACCATTACTTTCCGAATTGATGTTCATTGTGTTATAGCTTGAAGAAAGTTGCTGCTGTTGGGTCAGCTATAGACCAGTGGTTACTTCAGAAGTTTACATGATATATAGTGTTCAACCATTCAATGGTTCAAGTCCCGTGGACACTCTCTGGCCTTTTTTCCCATCATTTGTCAATTAAAGAACTACGCTTCTTTACTTGCTTAATCCACTCTATATAGTAAATATCGCCTATTTCATCTTTCTGTTTCTACAAATGATCATTAAAACATTGCCTACTAGCAGAGTGGATTCTCAGCTTCATCACCCAGCCTTTCCAGTGCTGTGAGATTGCCCTGACCCGTAATAAAATATTGAAAAAAAGTAATTCAATGAGGTAAAGAAGGCATTTGTCCATCGAAACCAAAAATCACATTTTGATTGCTTTAGGTCTAACATTTTAAAACTCTGTAAACCTGCAAGCCGTTAGCAATAATGATGATAATCTGTAAGACAACATTTTAAATCTCATGACTCTAAATTCCCAGATTGTCATTATTGTAGCTTAAACTAGAATGTATAACTATGATGACATTACCCTTTCACCATAATACACTAATACACTAACATCAAGTAAAGTAATTCAAGAAGACTGATTATAGAGTGATGTAAGAAAAACTCTTGGAAATTACCTTTTTTTGAGTTGACATCATTTGTTCGAATATATATGTATTAGATATAGAATAAGCGAGTCATGTAACATGATGCACGTAGTCCCCTTTAACATTGTTTGAGTGAACCGTTAGTTGGCTTCCTGTTTTTTAGACTGAACATCTCTACGAGGTATATCAGTGCAGTGATGGACTGGAAAAATATATGTAACCCCACAGCATGGTGTTGGAGACATTTGTGTTTCTTTTAAAAACATAAAATCCTAATTTAGTGAAATCCTCTACAAAAAAAAGGAACACTGAAAATGTTGATGAACTGCCGTAATGTTTGACAAAGTCACCTATCCAAATTTTCCTACATTGATAACAACTGCCACGACTGGTGTTTATGCCAATGTACAGTTGTTTCTGCAGGGGAAGCAGACCTCACAGGGTTTCCCGGTTTAATATGTCAAAACCTAATTTTGACCGCATTAACATTGAATTCTGGGATTTACATTTACTAATAAACGGTCCTCTCAGAAGGATTTCTAATTCTGTTGTTAATCCTGTTAATAAATCAGGGCTACAAATCTCAGAATGCCACAAAAAATGGACTGCATCATCTACACACACATCCACTTAAAGAAGTTCAGAGATCTTCATCGGAATACAGAGACAATTCCATGGAAGTAGATGTTCCTACCATAAATGTTAATGGTTTCTGTGCCTTCATTTGGGGATAATCACCCTTCCATTAGTCATGTGTAGCTCTAACTGAAGAATATATACGTCTTATCACTGCTGGCTTCAATAAAATGAATGTAATTTGTGCAAAATGTTTATCCTGAGAGTAGAATAAAAATGAACATTACTTTCCGAATTGATGTTCATTGTGTTATAGCTTGAAGAAAGATGCTGCTGTTGGGTCAGCTATAACCCAGTGGTTCCTTCAGAAGTTTCATGATATACTGTGTTCAACCATTCAATGGTTCAAATCCCGCAGGCGCTTTCTGGCCTTTTTTTCTCATCATTTGTCAATTAAAGAACTACGCTTCTTTACTTGCATAATCCACTCTATATAGTAAATATCGCCTATTCATCTTTCTGTTTCTACAAATGATCATTAAAGCAATGCCTACTAGCAGAGTGGATTCTCAGCTTCATCACCCAGCCTTTCCAGTGCTGTGAGATTGCCCTGACCCATAATAAAATATTGAAAAAAAGTAATTCAATGAGGTAAAGAAGGCATTTGTCCATCAAAACCAAATATCACCTTTTGATTGCTTTAGGTCTAACATTTTAAAACTCTGTTAACCTGCAAGCCTTTAGCAATAATGATGATAATCTGGAAGACAACATTTTAAATCTCATGACTCTAAATTCCCAGATTGTCAGTATTGTAGCTTAAACTAGAATGTATGACTATGATGACATTATCCTTTCACCATAATACACTAATACACTAACATCAAGTAAAGTAATTCAAGAAGACTGATTACAGAGTGATGTAAGGAAAATTCTTGGAAATGACCTTTTTAAGAATTGACATCATTTGTTCGAATATATATGTATTAGGTATAGAATAAGCGAATGATGTAACATGATGCACGTAGTCCCCTTTATCATTGTTTGAGTGAACCGTTAGTTGGCTTCCTGTTTTTTAGACTGCACATCTCTACGAGGTATATCAGTGCAGTTAATGGACTGGAAAAATATTTGTAACCCCACAGCATGGTGTTGGAGACATTTGTCTTTCTCTTAAAAACATAAAATCCTAATTTAGTGAAATCCTCTACAAAAAAAGGAACACAGAAAATGTTGATGAACTGCCGTAATGTTTGACAAAGTCACCTATCAAAATGTTCCTACATTGATAACAACTGTCACGACTGGTATTTATGCCAATGTACAGTTGTTTCTGCAGGGGAAGCAGACCTCACAGGGTTTCCCAGTTTAATATGTCAAAACCTAATTTTGACTGCATTAACATTGAATTCTGGGATTTACATTTACTAATAAACGGTTCTCTCAGAAGGATTTTTAATTCTGTTGTTAATCCTGTTAATAAATCAGGGCTACAAATCTCATAATGCCACAAAAAATGGACTGCATCATCTACACACACATCCACTTAAAGAAGTTCAGAGATCTTCATCGGAATACAGAGACAATTCCATGGATGTAGATGTTCCTACCATAAAAGTTAATGGTGTCTGTGCCTTCATTTTGGGATAATCACCCTTCCATTAGTGAGGTGTAGCTCTAACTGAAGAATATATACGTCTTATCGCTGCTGGCTTCAATAAAAGGAAAGTAATTTGTGCAAAATATTTATCCTGAGAGTAGAATACAAATGACCATTACTTTCCGAATTGATGTTCATTGTGTTATAGCTTGAAGAAAGTTGCTGCTGTTGGGTCAGCTATAGACCAGTGGTTCCTTCAGTAGTTTACATGATATATCGTGTTCAACCATTCAATGGTTCAAGTCCCGTGGACACTCTCTGGCCTTTTTTCCCATCATTTGTCAATTAAAGAACTACGCTTCTTTACTTGCTTAATCCACTCTATATAGTAAATATCGCCTATTTCATCTTTCTGTTTCTACAAATGATCATTAAAACATTGCCTACTAGCAGAGTGGATTCTCAGCTTCATCACCCAGCCTTTCCAGTGCTGTGAGATTGCCCTGACCCATAATAGAATATTGAAAAAAAGTAATTCAATGAGGTAAAGAAGGCATTTGTCCATCAAAACCAAAAATCACCTTTTGATTGCTTTAGGTCTAACATTTTTAAACTCTGTTAACCTGCAAGCCTTTAGCAATAATGATGATAATCTGGAAGCCAACATTTTAAATCTCATGACTCTAAATTCTCAGATTGTCAGTATTGTAGCTTAAACTAGAATGTATAACTATGATGACATTACCCTTTCACCATAATACACTAATACACTAACATCAAGTAAAGTAATTCAAGAAGACTGATTATTGAGAGATGTAAGAAAAACTCTTGGAAATGACCTTTTTATGAGTTGACATCATTTGTTCGAATATATATGTATTAGGTATAGAATAAGCGAGTGATGTAACATGATGCACGTAGTCCCCTTTAACATTGTTTGAGTGTACCGTTAGTTGGCTTCCTGTTTTTTAGACTGCACATCTCTACGAGGTATATCAGTGCAGTGATGTACAGGAAAAATAAGTAACCCCACAGCATGGTGTTGGAGACATTTGTGTTTCTTTTAATAACATAAAATCCTACTTTAGTGAAATCCTCTACAAAAAAAGGAACACAGTAAATGTCGATGAGCTGCCGTAATGTTTGACAAAGTCACCTATCAAAATGTTCCTACATTGATAACAACTGCCACGACTGGTGTTTATGCCAATGTACAGTTGTTTCTGCAGGGGAAGCAGACCACACAGGGTTTCCCAGTTTAATATGTCAAAACCTAATTTTGATTGCATTAAGATTGAATTCTGGGATTTTCATTTACTAATAAACGGTTCTCTCAGAAGGATTTTTAATTCTGTTGTTAATCCTGTTAATAAATCAGGGCTACAAATCTCAGAATGCCACAAAAAATGGACTGCATCATCTACACACACATCCACTTAAAGAAGTTCAGAGATCTTCTTCGGAATACAGAGACAATTCCTCAAACGTAGATGTTCCTGCCATAAAAGTTAATGGTGTCTGTGCCTTCATTTGGGGATGATCACCCTTCCATTAGTCAGGTGTAGCTCTAACTGAAGAATATATACGTCTTATCGCTGCTGGCTTCAATAAAATGAAAGTTATTTGTGCAAAATGTTTATCCCGAGAGTAGAATAAAAATGAACATTACTTTCCAAATTGATGTTCATTGTATTATAGCTTGAAGAAAGATGCTGCTGTTGGGTCAGCTATAGCCCAGTGGTTCCTTCAGAAATTTACATGATATCCCGTGTTCAACCTTTCAATGGTTCAAGTCCCGCGAGCGCTCTCTGTCCTTTTTTTCCCATCATTTGTCAATTAAAGAACTACGCTTCTTTACTTGCTTAATCCACTCTATTTAGTAAATATTGCCTATTTCAAATTTCTGTTTCTACAAATGATCATTAAAGCATTGCCTACTAGCAGAGTGGATTCTCAGCTTCATCACCCAGCATTTCCAGTGCTGTGAGATTGCCCTGACCCATAATAAAATATTGATAACATGTAATTCAATGAGGTAAAGAAGGCATTTGTCCATCAAAACCAAACCTCACCTTTTGATTGCTTTAGGTCTAACATTTTAAAACTCTGTTAACCTGTAAGCCTTTAGCAATATTGATGATAATCTGGAAGACAACATTTTAAATCTCATGACTCTAAATTCCCAGATTGTCAGTATTGTAGCTTAAACTACAATGTATAACTATGATGACATTACCCTTTCACCATAATACACTAATACACTAACATCAAGTAAAGTAATTCAAGAAGACTGATTATAGTGTGATGTGAGAAAAACTCTTGGAAATTACCTTTTTATGAGTTGACATCATTTGTTCGAATATATATGTATTAGGTATAGAATAAGCAAATGATGTAACATGATGCACGTAGTCCCCTTTAACATTGTTTGAGTGAACAATTAGTTGGCTTCCTGTTTTTTAGACTGCACATCTCTATGAGGTATATCAGTGCAGTGATGGACTGGAAAAATATATGTTACCCCACAGCATGGTGTTGGAGACATTTGTGTTTCTTTTAAAAACATAAAAAATCCTAATTTAGTGAAATCCTCTACAAAAAAGGAACACTGAAAATGTTGATGAACTGCCGTAATGTTTGACAAAGTCACCTATCAAAATGTTCCTACCTTGATAAGAACTGCCACGATTGGTGTTTATGCCAATGTACAGTTGTTTCTGCACGGGAAGCAGACCTCACAGGGTTTCCCGGTTTAATATGTCAAAACCTAATTTTGACTGCATTAACATTGAATTCTGGGATTTTCATTTACTAATAAACGGTCCTCTCAGAAGGATTTTTAATTCTGTTGTTAATCCTGTTAATAAATCAGGGCTACAAATCTCAGAATGCCACAAAAAATGGACTGCATCATCTACACACACATCCACTTAAAGAAGTTCGGAGATCTTCAACGGAATACAGAGACAATTCCATGGATGTAGATGTTGCTACCATAAATGTTAATGGTGTATGTGCCTTCATTTGGGGATAATCACCCTTCCTTTAGTCATGTGTAGCTCTAACTGAAGAATATATACGTCTTATCGCTGCTGGCTTCAATAAAATGAAAGTAATTTGTGCAAAATGTTTATCCTGAGAGTAGAATAAAAATGAACATTACTTTCCGAATTGATGTTCATTGTATTATAGCTTGAAGAAAGATGCTGCTGTTGGGTCAGCTATAACCCAGTGGTTCCTTCAGAAGTTTACATGATATATTTTGTTTAACCATTCAATGGTTCAAGTCCCGCGGGCGCTCTCTGGGCTTTTTTTCTCATCATTTGTCAATTAAAGAACTACGCTTCTTTACTTGCATAATCCACTCTATATAGTAAATATTGCCTTTTCATCTTTCTGTTTCTACAAATGATCATTAAAGCAATGCCTACTAGCAGAGTGGATTCTCAGCTTCATCACCCAGCCTTTCCAGTGCTGTAAGATTGCCCTGACCCATAATAAAATATTTAAAAAAAGTAATTCAATGAGGTAAAGAAGGCATTTGTCCATCAAAACCAAACATCACCTTTTGATTGCTTTAGGTCTAACATTTTAAAACTCTGTTAACCTGCAAGCCTTTAGCAATAATGATGATAATCTGGAAGACAACATTTTAAATCTCATGACTCTAAATTCCCAGATTGTCAGTATTGTAGCTTAAACTAGAATGTATAACTATGATGACATTACCCTTTCACCATAATACACTAATACACTAACATCAAGTAAAGTAATTCAAGAAGACTGATTATAGAGTGATGTAAGAAAAACTCTTGGAAATTACCTTTTTATGAGTTGACATCATTTGTTCGAATATATATGTATTAGGTATAGAATAAGCGAGTGATGTAACATGATGCACGTAGTCCCCTTTAACATTGTTTGAGTGAACCGTATCACATACCCCTTGCATTAAGTTTGATGGACTATAATTCATGACAATTTGGGTCTTAGTACTATTTAATCTGTATCCAGATACAGAGCCAAAATCCCCCGCTTCAATTATAATACCCTTTAGCGCTTCTTCGACATCATTGGAGTATGCAGTTAATTTAAGTGAGTCTGCTCCATTATAAAAAGGGGAAATCTGATCCCTACCTTGTAGTGCGATCAGAAATGGTTCCATTATCAGGGCAAATAATAAAGGGGATAAAGGGCACCCTTGTCTGGTCCCTCGTTTAATCGGAAAAGATGAAGAGTATTTGCCCATATAAGATACTTTTCCGGTTGGTTTATCGTACAGTGCCTGAATCCAATTCAGGAATTGACCCTTTATACCAAAGGCTAGTAATGTGGCCCATAGAAAGTCCCACCCCGCTCGGTCAAATGCCTTTTCTGCATCTAATAATATCATACCGAGTGGGGTTGACTTAATCTGTGCCACATCAAACGCCATGATTGCCATATTAATATGCGCCGTTGTATCCCTTTTAGGGATAAAACCATGTTGTTGCGATGATACCATTTGTGTCATTAATGGTGCTAGCCTAGTAGACAGCATTTTGGCGAATATTTTGGCGTCGCTATTTATGAGAGATATAGGTCTATATGACCCTCTTTCAACAGCTGATTTGCCTTTTTTAAGGAAAAAAATAATTTGTGTTAAGTTCCATGACCTAGGTGCTTGATCCCCTTTCCCAATAGCCTGAATCACTATAGACAGAAGTGGTATTAATTCTTCTGCGCATGTTTTAAATAGCTCTATGGGGATCGAGTCTTCCCCTGTAGCTTTCCCTGATGCCAGAGAGTAGATAGCTGTTCTAATTTCAGTCGGTGTAATGTCCTCAGCTAATAGAACACATTGCTCCGGTTCAATAGGTAAGACTTTATTTAAGTTTAGATATTTCTTAATTTTGTCTTTATCCACCTCATTCTCCGGGGTGTATAGTTCCTGATAGTATTGTGCAAATTGGTTTAAAATAGCCTTTGTATCTTGAAAAATTTGATTATTGGCCCCTTTAATTGCTTTAACGGCAGTCTGCGCTCGGTTCTCAGCCACCCTATATGCTAATATTTTCCCTATTTGTTCCCCACCTTCATATTGGCTTAGTTGATACTTCTTGATTTTAATTATGCTTTTTTCCCTAAAGATCTTCTTTAAAGCTGATTTTAGATCAACCAGTTTAAGACGTAATGCCTTTTCGTCATCTCCTTTTATAAGCGCTTCAGACAATAACTTTTCTATATTAAGTATATCCGTTGTCATTTTCTCATCTTGATTCCTACGTTCCTTATTTTGTTGCCATATATACTGCTGGGAAAACCCACGGATGCTAGCTTTACATGTGTCCCAGACTATCCTTGGTGCTGCGGAGTGAATATTGAGTTCTACGAACTCTTTTATATGTTCTTTTAATTGGCCTATAAAGATAGTGTCTGTAAACAGATATCTAGTGAAAGAGAACACTCGGGGAGCTTGTCTTTCCGTTGTTATCTCAAATGTTAGCATAATAGGGTTATGATCGGAGGTGACTCTAGGACAAATTGCAATAGTACCCTTTTCAAGGATAGCATCGGAAGCCCAAACCATATCTATGCGTGAGCATAGCTTGTGTGTGGCAGAGTAGTACGTATAGCCTGCTATCTTGGGGTATAAATATCTCCAAGCATCTTTAATTAGATGAGTTGCCGCTAGGTCTAAAATTGCAGCCCTAGTCTTCCGCATCCTTTGAAAAGATCCCCTTCTAGTTGTATCTAGGTTATAGTCCATAATACAATTGAAGTCTCCGAGCATAATAAGTTCCCCTTCCCACCCAAGTAGTTCCAAATTAATTTGATCAATAATCCAGGGTTCATCCACATTAGAAGCATAGACGCCACAGATAGTGTATTTAAAACCTTCAATTACTACTTGTGCCAATGCCCATCTCCCAGCTTTATCAGTCAGTGTCTTATTTACCTCTACTCTAAGCTGCTTATGTCTTAAGATTGCTACGCCCCGGATAGAAGCATTAAAGTTCGTAGATACTAGGACTACATAACCAAGCTGTTCAAGTAGTTTCCTATCTTTGTATGCTATGTGAGTCTCAGTGAGTACTGTAATTTGAGGGTTATACATTTTGAGCTCTTCAAACACAAGATTCCGCTTAATTTTACTATTTAAACCAGATACATTCCACGTTAAACATTTTAATTGAAACATTTAAAATAATAGATTTTACTATCCTTGATTACTATGTATACTAGTGTTTCCCCTTTACTACCCACCTCCCTTATCTCCCTAGAAATTATAATATACCAGATGTACCCAAAAATATCATCATCTTTGCTTATCTTCCAAAACGATATTTTTATCAGTTTACTTGCCCTCAAGATGCTTTTTTTCCCCCCCCCTTGATGAGGAACCCCCCACCACCCCTGACTCGGCCCACCCCCTCCCTTCCTGTTTCTTCCAGCAGGCCCCCCCTTTCTCCTTGCTGCCGTTGAAATGGCAGCATGCGCAGAATCGTAGCGCAGAGAATCCGGTACTATGACCAACCTGAGTATCCTGTGCTATCCCACAGACATTAAAGAAAGAGTGAAGAAAGAGTAAAAAAAAGATATAAGAAAAAAAAGAAAAGAAAGCATAGATAGTATTGGATCAATGAATTATCAGTAAGCAATATTAAATCAACTTAAACTGCGAATTATGTAAGAAGATAAATAGATAGATGAATTCAAAAAAGTTCAATAATTCCAATAATTCATCACGATAAATCCAAACTACAATGGCAGTGATTATATAGTTTCAGCTTCAATGTAAATATCACTATCACTGTTTAGGACCATGTCCACTCTTCTCCACTTTCCATTTGTCTACCATGTGCTCCACCTCCTTTGCTTTAGAAAGATAATAGGTTCTACCATTCTTTAGAACTTTTAATTTAGCAGGTTCTTGTAGAAATACTTGACCTCCCAGTTCTTTTATTGGGTCGATAAATTGTCGTAGCTGCCATCGCCGATCCATAGTCAGCTTGCTTAGATCAGATCTAACAAAGAAAGTAGTTGAGTCCGTAGTCACTGGAGTATTTGGTCTTGCCTTTAATGAAATTGCTTGTCGTAGTAAAAAATTACCGATATAGATCAAGATAGGACGTGGGTATTGATTATTTTTGTTCCTTTGAACCAATGGAAGTCGGTGGGCCCGTTGTATTTGCGAGTCCCAGTCCCAGTCTGAAAGATCAGGAAACGCCTTCTGGAATAAATGCACTATGTATGCTCTTGCGTCCGCCCCCTCCGCTCCCTCTCCTATGCCAAAAACGCGGAGATTCTGCCTCCTCTGTCTGTTTTCTAAGTCTTCAAGTTTGATCTGCATATGAGAGAGTTGAGTCTCATGCCTGTTCAAGACTGTTTCAGAATGAGTTCCTTTTTCCTCCGTTGATACAACCCTCTGTTGTAGTTCTTCCATGTCCTGAGACAAAGTCCCGAGTTTGCCGGACATCTCAAGAAGTGAAGACTGGGTTTTACTGTTATCTTCTCTCATCTGTTGATAGTGGTTTTGTGCTTCTTGTTTTTGCTCATTAAGCAACTGCAGAATCATCTGAAAAGATGACGAGACTTCCCCCGGCAGGGTCCAGTCCGTTAATGTAACACTTTGAGTGAGAGTGTTATCGGTATGATCAGGCCTTAGCTGGTTTGACATATTGCACATTACTGGTTCACCCATTAGGGATGGACAAGGTGAGGAGGATGAAAGAGCAGGCAATGCATCTTGCACTGTGGTAGTCGGAGATGGTGTTAGTGTTGATGTCAATAAGAGGTTCACCCCAGTTACCTCTGATCCCTCCAGTGTATCATGGGTCAAAGAAGGACCACCTGTCATACCAGTCATTTCTCTAGATGCCTCAAATCCAATAACAACTACCTCCAGTGTATCCGCTGCTGTTGTCCCTACCGAGATTGTCCCCCTTGGTATAACATCTGTTTCATTCGGGCTGTTCCCAGACAGTCTCAAGGCCATTGTCTTAACACCGCCTTTAGCCTGTACCCATTTCCTTATAGGGCTGTTTTCAGCTATCAATTTCACCGTTGTTAGATTAGGTTTGCTTGTCATTTTTTTTTTAAGTTTATTTTTCACTTTTCCTTTTCCTTTCCTTATGCCACTGGCGTTTCCTTTGGCTGGGTGCGATGACATGGAGCTACCCTGATCTGGGCAATCACTATAATTCTCATCCGTGTCTGACCCATCTAAGTGCTTAGCCAAATTCTGATCATCTTGCTTTGCCGCCCCTATTGCCGCCAATCCGTTTCCTTGTAGTTGGTCAGCTGTGACTAGCGATCTTTCCCCCGCAGTTAAAGTACAGTCTGCTATACCTTCTATAACCTCTATTGGTAGGGAGGTAGACAAGTTAGAAGACGACGTTGAAGAGTTAATGTCTTTTAAAGTTTTTATGTTGAGCTGTGTCCTGGTGTCATCATCTTCGGAAGCCAACAAAGTAGCCGACTGTGTCTGTATGTCATTACTATCAATAGATGCAATAGGAGCACTTGAAGCAATATCAGTGTTAGTGTTAGTAACAATGTCAATGTCAATAATATTGTGCTCACCCCCTGTTAAATTAGCTTTGCCTTTTGATTGCGTTAGAGAGCAAATCGTAGCAGGACATGGGATGCAGTTATTAAGTGCCACATTGGGGATCTGATTCACATTCAAATTTTGTATGCGGGGGAGCGTCTTACCAGCATTCAGGCCAGGTTTCTCCAGTTTGCTCCCTTTCTTACCGCCATCCGGAATTAAATCCGTTACAGTTACTGCCCCTGTCGTCTCCGCTGTTACTTCAAGTTCCGCCGTGCTAGCTCCCGTCTGTTTTGTGGTTCTTGTGCTCCTTGCGGGGTTCTTAGGCGCCATCGTGGGCAGAGTTATTGCGGTAGTTGTTGTAGAGCCAAACCAATCAAAGCCTGTTTTCCAATGAGCCAAAAAACTTGACCGGGTAAGTACTGCCCACCCCTGTGGGGTCTTCAAAGTCAGCCGCGAGAGATTAAATGTCCGGAAGATCTCTCTAAGCTCTCTGAAACGGTACTCGATGAATCGCAGCTTTAGCATCCGCCACAGGTGCTGCCCTCACTCCGCTTGTCTCCCAAAGCAATTTCCTCACCAGTCTCGCAGTCAGACTGTCTCTTTGGTTATGTTACGCTGCTCAATTCCCATGTATACTTTCTGCCACAACCTCAGCCTTATTCAGTTTCCTTCTCCTTACTCCTTGCTCCATGGCCCCCCTGCTCTCAGCAGCCAACATAGCTTAGTGTCTACAGTTACACATTGTGAAATTGCTGTGTAGCTGTGCAGTCTGTGTAATCTATGTGGCCTGTGTACTCTCACTTTAGTCCCAGGCTTCCAGGCTTCCAGGTTCCCCGGGCCACTTGCAGCACTCTCAACCCCTACCGCAGAAGCTGCTCCTCATTGCTTTGCTCCGTTAATTCCACGGAATACAGAGCAGCCTCCTCACCGGGCATCTCACGTTATTATTCTGTGAATTCTGCAGAAGCCGAAAAACTGGTTCCACCCTGCTCGCTCCGTTAACTCCACGGAGTGCAGAGCAGTCTCCTCTCCGGGCGTCCCGCAAGTAAGCATCAGGCTGTCTCCTCAGCCCTGTTAGGTGTTAGGCGTTCAGCCGTTCGATTCCAAGGGTTTGCAAGTGAATGCGCTCCGGTCCGGCACTCCACTCCGGTCTTGCTTCTGATCTGCTCCACCTCACCTATGCTCCACGGTCCCCTGTGCGGCTCCCGCCTCAGCTCGGCTCGGCTCAACTCGGCCAGAGATTGCAGTAAAAGCCTGTGCGCCGGCAAGTAAGGTAGGTTAATTGTAACCCAAATCTAACTCAGATCTCAGCCGCGGGGTAGAAGAGTGTTCAAAAAAAAGGAATCAGCTAGCGGTCATAGTGCTGCCGGGTCTCCGCAGCTACTCTCTGCACTGACGGCATCAATCCGCCATCTTGGCCTCTACCAAGATGTAGATGTTCCTACCATAAAAGTTAATGGTGTCTGTGCTTTCATTTGGGGATAATCACCCTTCCATTAGTCAGGTGTAGCTCTAACTGAAGAATATATACGTCTTATCGCTGCTGGCTTCAATAAAAGGTAAATAATTTGTGCAAAATGTTTATCCTGAGAGTAGAAGAAAATGAACATTACTTTCCGAATTGATGTTCATTGTGTTATAGCTTGAAGAAAGACGGTGCTGTTGGGTCAGCTATAGCCCAGTGGTTCCTTCAGAAGTTTACATGATATATCGTGTTCAACCATTCAATGGTTCACGTCCCGCGGGCGCTCTCTGGCCTTTTTTTCCCATCATTTGTCAATTAAAGAACTACGCTTCTTTACTTTCTTAATCCACTCAATATAGTAAATATCGCCTATTTCATCTTTCTGTTTCTACAAATGATCATTAAAGCATTGCCTACTAGCAGAGTGGATTCTCAGCTTCATCACCCAGCTTTTCCAGTGCTGTGAGATTGCCCTGACCCATAATAAAATATTGAAAAAAAGTAATTCAATGAGGTAAAGAAGGCATTTGTCCATCGAAACCAAAAATCACATTTTGATTGCTTTAGGTCTAACATTTTAAAACTCTGTAAATCTGCAAGCCGTTAGCAATAATGATGATAATCTGTAAGACAACATTTTAAATCTCATGACTCTAAATTCCCAGATTGTCATTATTGTAGCTTAAACTAGAATGTATAACTATGATGACATTACCCTTTCACCATAATACACTAATACGCTAACATCAAGTAAAGTAATTCAAGAAGACTGATTATAGAGTGATGTAAGAAAAACTCTTGGAAATTACCTTTTTATGAGTTGACATCATTTGTTCGAATATATATGTATTAGATATAGAATAAGCGAGTCATGTAACATGATGCACGTAGTCCCCTTTAACATTGTTTGAGTGAACCGTATCACATACCCCTTGCATTAAGTTTGATGGACTATAATTCATGACAATTTGGGTCTTAGTACTATTGGCTTCCTGTTTTTTAGACTGCACATCTCTACGAGGTATATTAGTGCAGTGATGGACTGGAAAAATATATGTAACCCCACAGCATGGTGTTGGAGACATTTGTGTTTCTTTTGAAAACATAAAATCCTAATTTAGTGAAATCCTCTACAAAAAAAGGAACACTGAAAATGTTGATGAAATGCCGTAATGTTTGACAAAGTCACCTATCAAAATTTTCCTACATTGATAACAACTGCCACGACTGGTGTTTATGCCAATGTACAGTTGTTTCTGCAGGGGAAGCAGACCTCACAGGGTTTCCCGGTTTAATATGTCAAAACCTAATTTTGACTGCATTAACATTGAATTCTGGGATTTACATTTACTAATAAACGGTCCTCTCAGAAGGATTTCTAATTCTGTTGTTAATCCTGTTAATAAATCAGGGCTACAAATCTCAGAATGCCACAAAAAATGGACTGCATCATCTACACACACATCCACTTAAAGAAGTTCAGAGATCTTCAACGGAATACAGAGACAATTCCATGGATGTAGATGTTCCTACCATAAATGTTAATGGTTTCTGTGCCTTCATTTGGGGATAATCACCCTTCCATTAGTCATGTGTAGCTCTAACTGAAGAATATATACGTCTTATCACTGCTGGCTTCAATAAAATGAAAGTAATTTGTGCAAAATGTTTATCCTGAGAGTAGAATAAAAATGAACATTACTTTCCGAATTGATGTTCATTGTATTATAGCTTGAAGAAAGATGCTGCTGTTGGGTCAGCTATAGCCCAGTGGTTCCTTCAGAAGTTTACATGATATCCCGTGTTCAACCATTCAATGGTTCAAGTCCCGCGAGCGCTCTCTGGCCTTTTTTTCCCATCATTTGTCAATTAAAGAACTACGCTTCTTTACTTGCTTAATCCACTCTATATAGTAAATATTGCCTATTTCAAATTTCTGTTTCTACAAATGATCATTAAAGCATTGCCTACTAGCAGAGTGGATTCTCAGCTTCATCACTCAGCCTTTCCAGTGCTGTGAGATTGCCCTGACCCATAATAAAATATTGAAAAAAAGTAATTCAATGAGGTAAAGAAGGCATTTGTCCATCAAAACCAAACATCACATTTTGATTGCTTTAGGTCTAACATTTTAAAACTCTGTTAACCTGTAAGCCTTTAGCAATATTGATGATAATCTGGAAGACAACATTTTAAATCTCATGACTCTAAATTCCCAGATTGTCCGTATTGTAGCTTAAACTACAATGTATAACTATGATGACATTACCCTTTCACCATAATACACTAATACACTAACATCAAGTAAAGTAATTCAAGAAGACTGATTATAGAGTGATGTGAGAAAAACTCTTGGAAATTACCTTTTTATGAGTTGACATCATTTGTTCGAATATATATGTATTAGGTATAGAATAAGCAAATGATGTAACATGATGCACGTAGTCCCCTTTATCATTGTTTGAGTGAACCATTAGTGGGCTTCCTGTTTTTTAGACTGCACATCTCTATGAGGTATATCAGTGCAGTGATGGACTGGAAAAATATATGTTACCCCACAGCATGGTGTTGGAGACATTTGTGTTTCTTTTAAAAACATAAAAAATCCTAATTTAGTGAAATCCTCTACAAAAAAGGAACACTGAAAATGTTGATGAACTGCCGTAGTGTTTGACAAAGTCACCTATCAAAATGTTCCTACCTTGATAAGAACTGCCACGACTGGTGTTTATGCCAATGTACAGTTGTTTCTGCACGGGAAGCAGACCTCACAGGGTTTCCCGGTTTAATATGTCAAAACCTAATTTTGACTGCATTAACATTGAATTCTGGGATTTTCATTTACTAATAAACGGTCCTCTCAGACGGATTTTTAATTCTGTTGTTAATCCTGTTAATAAATCAGGGCTACAAATCTCAGAATGCCACAAAAAATGGACTGCATCATCTACACACACATCCACTTAAAGAAGTTCGGAGATCTTCAACGGAATACAGAGACAATTCCATGGATGTAGATGTTGCTACCATAAATGTTAATGGTGTATGTGCCTTCATTTGGGGATAATCACCCTTCCTTTAGTCATGTGTAGCTCTAACTGAAGAATATATACGTCTTATCGCTGCTGGCTTCGATAAAATGAAAGTAATTTGTGCAAAATGTTTATCCTGAGAGTAGAATAAAAATGAACATTACTTTCCGAATTGATGTTCATTGTATTATAGCTTGAAGAAAGATGCTGCTGTTGGGTCAGCTATAACCCAGTGGTTCCTTCAGAAGTTTACATGATATATTTTGTTTACCCATTCAATGGTTCAAGTCCCGCGGGCGCTCTCTGGGCTTTTTTTCTCATCATTTGTCAATTAAAGAACTACGCTTCTTTACTTGCATAATCCACTCTATATAGTAAATATTGCCTTTTCATCTTTCTGTTTCTACAAATGATCATTAAAGCAATGCCTACTAGCAGAGTGGGTTCTCAGCTTCATCACCCAGCCTTTCCAGTGCTGTAAGATTGCCCTGACCCATAATAAAATATTTAAAAAAAGTAATTCAATGAGGTAAAGAAGGCATTTGTCCATCAAAACCAAACATCACCTTTTGATTGCTTTAGGTCTAACATTTTAAAACTCTGTTAACCTGCAAGCCTTTAGCAATAATGATGATAATCTGGAAGACAACATTTTAAATCTCATGACTCTAAATTCCCAGATTGTCAGTATTGTAGCTTAAACTAGAATGTATAACTATGATGACATTACCCTTTCACCATAATACACTAATACACTAACATCAAGTAAAGTAATTCAAGAAGACTGATTATAGAGTGATGTAAGAAAAACTCTTGGAAATTACCTTTTTATGAGTTGACATCATTTGTTCGAATATATATGTATTAGGTATAGAATAAGCGAGTGATGTAACATGATGCACGTAGTCCCCTTTAACATTGTTTGAGTGAACCGTTAGTTGGCTTTCTGTTTTTTAGACTGCACATCTCTACGAGGTATTTCAGTGCAGTGATGGATTGGAAAAATATATGTAACCCAACAGCATGGTGTTGGAGACATTTGTGTTTCTTTTAAAAACATAAAATCCTAATTTAGTGAAATCCTCTGCAAAAAAAGGAACACAGAAAATGTTGATGAACTGCCGTAATGTTTGACAAAGTCACCTATCAAAATGTTCCTACATTGATAACAACTGCCACGACTGGTGTTTATGCCAATGTACAGTTGTTTCTGCAGGGGAAGCAGACCACACAGGTTTTCCCAGTTTAATATGTCAAAACCTAATTTTGACTGCATTAAGATTGAATTCTGGGATTTGCATTTACTAATAAGCGGTTCTCTCAGAAGGATTTTTAATTCTGTTGTTAATCCTGTTAATAAATCAGGGCTACAAATCTCAGAATGCCACAAAAAATGGACTGCATCATCTACACACACATCCACTTAAAGAAGTTCAGAGATCTTCATCGGAATTCAGAGACAATTCCATGGATGTAGATGTTCCTACCATAAAAGTTAATGGTGTCTGTGCTTTCATTTGGGGATAATCACCCTTCCATTAGTCAGGTGTAGCTCTAACTGAAGAATATATACGTCTTATCGCTGCTGGCTTTAATAAAAGGAAAATAATTTGTGCAAAATGTTTATCCTGAGAGTAGAAGAAAAATGAACATTACTTTCCGAATTGATGTTCATTGTGTTATAGCTTGAAGAAAGACGGTGCTGTTGGGTCAGCTATAGCTCAGTGGTTCCTTCAGAAGTTTACATGATATATCGTGTTCAACCATTCAATGGTTCACGTCCCGCGGGCGCTCTCTGGCCTTTTTTCCCATCATTTGTCAATTAAAGAACTACGCTTCTTTACTTGCTTAATCCACTCTATATAGTAAATATCGCCTATTTCATCTTTCTGTTTCTACAAATGATCATTAAAGCATTGCCTACTAGCAGAGTGGATTCTCAGCTTCATCACCCAGCCTTTCCAGTGCTGTGAGATTGCCCTGACCCATAATGAAATATTGAAAAAAAGTAATTCAATGAGGTAAAGAAGGCATTTGTCCATCGAAACCAAAAATCACATTTTGATTGCTTTAGGTCTAACATTTTAAAACTCTGTAAACCTGCAAGCCGTTAGCAATAATGATGATAATCTGTAAGACAACATTTTAAATCTCATGACTCTAAATTTACAGATTGTCATTATTGTAGCTTAAACTAGAATGTATAACTATGATGACATTACCCTTTCACCATAATACACTAATACACTAACATCAAGTAAAGTAATTCAAGAAGACTGATTATAGAGTGATGTAAGAAAAACTCTTGGAAATTACCTTTTTATGAGTTGACATCATTTGTTCGAATATATATGTATTAGATATAGAATAAGCGAGTCATGTAACATGATGCACGTAGTCCCCTTTAACATTGTTTGAGTGAACCGTTAGTTGGCTTCCTGTTTTTTAGACTGCACATCTCTACGAGGTATATTAGTGCAGTGATGGACTGGAAAAATATATGTAACCCCACAGCATGGTGTTGGAGACTTTTGTGTTTCTTTTAAAAACATAAAATCCTAATTTAGTGAAATCCTCTACAAAAAAAGGAACACTGAAAATGTTGATGAAATGCCGTAATGTTTGACAAAGTCACCTATCAAAATTTTCCTACATTGATAACAACTGCCACGACTGGTGTTTATGCCAATGTACAGTTGTTTCTGCAGGGGAAGCAGACCTCACAGGGTTTCCCGGTTTAATATGTCAAAACCTAATTTTGACTGCATTAACATTGAATTCTGGGATTTACATTTACTAATAAACGGTCCTCTCAGAAGGATTTCTAATTCTGTTGTTAATCCTGTTAATAAATCAGGGCTACAAATCTCAGAATGCCACAAAAAATGGACTGCATCCTCTACACACACATCCACTTAAAGAAGTTCAGAGATCTTCAACGGAATACAGAGACAATTCCATGGATGTAGATGTTCCTACCACAAATGTTAATGGTTTCTGTGCCTTCATTTGGGGATAATCACCCTTCCATTAGTCATGTGTAGCTCTAACTGAAGAATATATACGTCTTATCACTGCTGGCTTCAATAAAATGAAAGTAATTTGTGCAAAATGTTTATCCTGAGAGTAGAATAAAAATGAACATTACTTTCCGAATTGATGTTCATTGTGTTATAGCTTGAAGAAAGATGCTGCTGTTGGGTCAGCTATAACCCAGTGGTTCCTTCAGAAGTTTCATGATATATTGTGTTCAACCATTCAATGGTTCAAATCCCGCAGGCGCTTTCTGGCCTTTTTTTCTCATCATTTGTCAATTAAAGAACTACGCTTCTTTACATGCTTAATCCACTCTATATAGTAAATATCACCTATTTCATCTTTCTGTTTCTACAAATGATCATTAAAGCATTGCCTACTAGCAGAGTGGATTCTCAGCTTCATCATCCAGCCTTTCCAGTGCTGTGAGATTGCCCTGACCCATAATAAAATATTGAAAAAAAGTAATTCAATGAGGTAAAGAAGGCATTTGTCCATCAAAACCAAACATCACCTTTTGATTGCTTTAGGTATAACATTTTAAAACTCTGTAAACCTTCAAGCCTTTAGCAATAATGATGATAATCTGGAAGACAACATTTTAAATATCATGACTCTAAATTCCCAGATTGTCAGTATTGTAGCTTAAACTAGAATGTATAACTATGATGACATTACCCTTTCACCATAATACACTAATACACTAACATCAAGTAAAGTTATTCAAGAAGACTGGTTATAGAGAGATGTAAGAAAAACTCTTGGAAATTACCTTTTTATGAGTTGACATCATTTGTTCGAATATATATGTATTAGGTATAGAATAAGCGAGTGATTTAACATGATGCATGAAGTCCCCTTTAAAATTGTTTGAGTGAACCGTTAGTTGGCTTCCTGTTTTTTAGACTGCACATCTCTTCGAGGTATATCAGTGCAGTGATGGACTGGAAAAATATATGTAACCCCACAGCATGGTGTTGGAGACATTTGTGTTTCTTTTAAAAACATAAAATCCTAATTTAGAGAAATCCTCTACAAAAAAAGGAAGACTGAAAATGTTGATGAACTGCCGTAATGTTTGACAAAGACACCTATCAAAATGTTCCTACATTGATTACAACTGCCACGACTGGTGTTTATGTGAATGTACAGTTGTTTCTGCAGGGGAAGCAGACCTCACAGGGTTTCCCGGTTTAATATGTCAAAAGCTAATTTTGACTGCATTAACATTGAATTCTGGGATTTACATTTACTAATAAACGGTCCTCTCAGAAGGATTTTTATTTCTGTTGTTAATCCTGTTAATAAATCAGGGCTACAGATCTCAGAATGCCACAAAAAATGGACTGCGTCATCTACACACACTTCCACTTAAAGAAGTTCAAAGATCTTCATCGGAATACAGAGACAATTCCATGGATGTAGATGTTCCTACCATAAAAGTTAATGATGTCTGTGCCTTCATTTGGGGATAATCACCCTTCCATTAGTCAGGTGTAGCTCTAACTGAAGAATATTTACGTCTTATCGCTTCTGGCTTCAATAAAATGAAAGTAATTTGTGCAAAATGTTTATCCTGAGAGTAGAATAAAAATGAACATTACTTTTCGAATTGATGTTCATTGTGTTATAGCTTGAAGAAAGATGCTGCTGTTGGGTCAGCTATAGCCCAGTGGTTCCTTTAGAAGTTTACATGATATATCGTATTCAACCATTCAATGGTTCAAGTCCCGCGGGCGCTCTCTGGCCTTTTTTCCCCATCATTTGTCAATTAAAGAACTAGGCTTTACTTGCATTATTGCATTATCCACTCTATATAGTAAATATCGCCTATTTAATCTTTCTGTTTCTACAAATGATCATTAAAGCAATGCCTACTAGCAGAGTGGATTCTCAGCTTCATCACCCAGCCTTTCCAGTGCTGTGAGATTGCCCTGACTCATAATAAAATATTGAAAAAAAAGTAATTCAATGAGTTAAAGAAGGCATTTGTCCATTAAAACCAAACATCACCTTTTGATTGCTTTAGGTCTAACATTTTAAAACTCTGTTAACCTGCAAGCCTTTAGCAATAATGATGATAGCGCTTGTACGCCTCCGGGCAGCAATATCGCGCTCTACAAATCTACATCTAATCTAATCTAATAATCTGGAATACAACATTTTAAATCTCATGACTCTAAATTCCCAGATTGTCAGTGTTGTAGCTTAAACTAGAATGTATAACTATGATGACATTACCCTTTCACCATAATACACTAATACACTAACATCAAGTAAAGTAATTCAAGAAGACTGATTATAGAGTGATGTAAGAAAAACTCTTGGAAATTACCTTTTTATGAGTTGACATCATTTGTTCGAATATATATGTATTAGGTATAGAATAAGCGAGTAATGTAACATGATGCATGAAGTCCCCTTTAACATTGTTTGAGTAAACCGTTAGTTGGCTTCCTGTTTTTTAGACTGCACATCTCTTCGAGGTATATCAGTGCAGTGATGGACTGGAAAAATATATGTAACCCCACAGCATGGTGTTGGAGACATATGTGTTTCTCTTAAAAACATAAAATCCTAATTTAGGGATATGCTCTACAAAGAAGGAACACTGAAAATGTCGATGAACTGCCGTAATGTGTGACAAAGTCACCTATCAAAATGTTCCTACATTGATAACAACTGCCACGACTGGTGTTTATGCCAATGTACAGTTGTTTCTGCAGTGGAAGCAGACCTCACAGGGTTTCCCAGTTTAATATGTCAAAACCTAATTTTGACTGCATTAACATTGAATTCTGGGATTTACATTTACTAATAAACGGTCCTCTCAGAAGGATTTTTAATTCTGTTCTTAATCCCGTTAATAAATCAGGGCTACAAATCTCAGAATGCAACAAAAAATGGACTGCATTATCTACACACACATCCACTTAAAGAAGTTCAGAGATCTTCATTGGAATACAGAGACAATTCCATGGATGTAGATGTTCCTACCATAAAAGTTAATGGTGTATGTGCCTTCATTTGGGGATAATCACCCTTCCATTAGTCAGGTGTAGCTCTAACTGAAGAATATATGCGTCTTATCGCTGCTGGCTTCAATAAAATGAAAGTAATTTGTGCAAAATGTTTATCCTGAGAGTCGAATAAAAATGAACATTACTTTCCGAATTGATGTTCATTGTGTTTTTAGCTTGTAGAAAGATGCTGCTGTTGGGTCACCTATAGCCCAGTGGTTCCTTCAGAAGTTTACATGATATATCATGTTCAACTATTCAATGGTTCAAGTCCCTTGGGCGCTCTCTGGCCTTTTTTTCCCATCATTTGTCAATTAAAGAACTATGCTTCTTTACTTGCTTAATCCACTCTATATAGTAAATATCGCCTATTTCATCTTTCTGTTACTACAAATGATCATTAAAGCATTGCTTACTAGCAAAGTGGATTCTCAGCTTCATCATCCAGCCTTTCCAGTGCTGTGAGATTGCCCTGACCCATAATAAAATATTGAAAAAAAGTAATTCAATGAGGTAAAGAAGGTATTTGTCCATCAAAACCAAACATCACCTTTTGATTCCTTTAGGTCGAACATTTTAAAACTCTGTTAACCTGCAAGCCTTTAGCAATAATGATGATAATCTGGAAGACAACATTTTAAATCTCATGACTCTAAATTCCCAGATTGTCAGTATTGTAGCTGAAACTAGAATGTATAACTATGATGACATTACCCTTTCACCATAATACACTAATACACTAACATCAAGTAAAGTAATTAAAGAAGACTGATTATAGAGTGATGTAAGAAAAACTCTTGGAAATTACCTTTTTATGAGTTGACATACTTTGTTCGAATATATATGTATTAGGTATAGAATAAGCGAGTGATGTAACATGATGCACGTAGTCCCCTTTAACATTGTTTGAGTGAACCGTTAGTTGGCTTCCTGTTTTTTAGACTGCACATCTCTACGAGGTATATAAGTGCAGTGATGGACTGCAAAAATATATGTAACCCCACAGCATGGTGTTGGAGACATTTGTGTTTCTTTTAAAAACATAAAATCCTAATTTAGTGAAATCCTCTACAAAAAAAGGAACGCGGAAAATGTTAATGAACTGCCGTAATGTTTGACAAAGTCACCTATCAAAATGTTCCTACATTGATAACAACTGCCACGACTGGTGTTTATGCCAATGTACAGTTGTTTCTGCAGGGGAAGCAGACCTCACAGGGTTTCCCGGTTTAATATGTCAAAACCTAATTTTGACTGCATTAACATTGAATTCTGGGATTTACATTTACTAATAAACGGTCCTCTCAGAAGGATTTTTAATTCTGTTGTAATTCCCGTTAATAAATCAGGGCTACTAATCTCAGAATGCAACAAAAAATGGCCTGCATCATCTACACACACATCCACTTAAAGAAGTTCAGAGATCTTCATCGGAATACAGAGACAATTCAATGGATGTAGATGTTCCTACCATAAAAGTTAATGGTGTCTGTGCCTTCATTTGGGGATAATCACACTTCCATTAGTCAGGTGTAGCTCTAACTGAAGAATATATACGTCTTATCGCTGCTGGCTTCAATAAAATGAAAGTAATTTGTGCAAAATGTTTATCCTGAGAGTAGAATAAAAATGAACATTACTTTCCGAATTGATGTTCATTGTGTTATAGCTTGAAGAAAGATGCTGCTGTTGGGTCAGCTATAGCCCAGTTGTTCCTTCAGAAGTTAACATGATATATCGTGTTCAACCATTCAATGGTTCAAGTCTTTTGGGCGCTCTCTGGTCTTTTTTCCCCATCATTTGTCAATTAAAGAACTACGCTTCTTTACTTGCTTAATCCACTCTATATAGTAAATATCGCCTTTTTCATCTTTCTGTTTCTACAAAAGATCATTAAAGCATTGCCTACTAGCAAAGTGGATTCTCAGCTTCATCACCCAGCCTTTCCAGTGCTGTGAGATTGCCCTGACCCATAATAAAATATTGAAAAAAAGTAATTCAATGAGGTAAAGAAGGCATTTGTCCATCAAAACCAAACATCACCTTTTGATTCCTTTAGGTCAAACATTTTAAAACTCTGTTAACCTGCAAGCCTTTAGCAATAATGATGATAATCTGGAAGACAACATTTTAAATCTCATGACTCTAAATTCCCAGATTGTCAGTATTGTAGCTTAAACTAGAATGTATAACTATGATGACATTACCCTTTCACCATAATACACTAATGCACTAACATCAAGTAAAGTAATTCAAGAAGACTGATTATAGAGTGATGTAAGAAAAACTCTTGGAAATTACCTTTTTATGAGTTGACATCATTTGTTCGAATATATAAGTATTAGGTATAGAATAAGCGAGTGATGTAACATGATGCACGTAGTCCCCTTTAACATTGTTTGAGTGAACCGTTAGTTGGATTCCTGTTTTTTAGACTGCACATCTCTACGAGGTATATCAGTGCAGTGATGGACTGCAAAAATATATGTAACCCCACAGCATGGTGTTGGAGACATTTGTGTTTCTTTTAAAAACATAGAATCCTAATTTAGTGAAATCCTCTACAAAAAAGGAACACTGAAAATGTTAATGAACTGCCGTAATGTTTGACAAAGTCACCTATCAAAATGTTCCTACATTGATAATAACTGCCACGACTGGTGTTTATGCCAATGTACAGTTGTTTCTGCAGGGGAAGCAGACCTCACAGGGTTTCCCGTTTAATATGTCAAAACCTAATTTTGACTGCATTAACATTGAATTCTGGGATTTACATTTACTAATTAACGGTCCTCTCAGAAGGATTTTTATTTCTGTTGTTAATCCTGTTAATAAATCAGGGCTACAGATTTCAGAATGCCACAAAAAATGGACTGCGTCATCTACACATACTTCCACTTAAAGAAGTTCAGAGATCTTCATCGGAATACAGAGACAATTCCATGGATGTAGATGTTCCTACCATAAAAGTTAATGGTGTCTGTGCCTTCATTTGGGGATAATCACCCTTCCATTAGTCAGGTGTAGCTCTAACTGAAGAATATATACGTCTTATCGCTGCTGGCTTCAATAAAATTAAAGTAAGTTGTGCAAAATGTTTATCCTGAGAGTAGAATAAAAATGAACATTACTTTCCGAATTGATGTTCATTGTGTTATAGTTTGAAGAAAGATGCTGCTGTTGGGTCAACTATAGCCCAGTGGTTCGTTCAGAAGTTTACATGATATATCATGTTCAGCCATTCAATGGTTCAAGTCCCGCGGGCGCTCTCTGGCCTTTTGTTCCCATCATTTGTCAATTAAATAACTAGGCTTCATTACTTGCTTAATCCACTCTATATAGTAAATATCGCCTATTTCATCTTTCTGTTTCTACAAATCATCATTAAAGCATTGCCTACTAGCAGAGTGGGTTCTCAGCTTCATCACCCAGCCTTTCCAGTGCTGTGAGATTGCCCTGACCCATAATAAAATATTGAAAACATGTAATTCAATGAGGTAAAGAAGGCATTTGTCCATCAAAACCAAACATCACCTTTTGATTGCTTTAGGTCTAACATTTTAAAACTCTGTTAACCTGTAAGCCTATAGCAATATTGATGATAATCTGGAAGACAACATTTTAAATCTCCTGACTCTAAATTCCCTGATTGTCAGTATTGTAGCTTAAACTAGAATGTATAACTTTGATGACATTACCCTTTCACCATAATACACTAATACACTAACATCAAGTAAAGTAATTCAAGAAGACTGATTATAGAGTGATGTAAGAAAAACTCTTGGAAATTACCTTTTTATGAGTTGACATCATTTGTTCGAATATATATGTATTAGGTATAGAATAAGCGAGTGATGTAACATGATGCACGTAGTCCCCTTTAACATTGTTTGAGTGAACCGTTAGTCCGATTCCTGTTTTTTAGACTGCACATCTCTACGAGGTATATCAGTGCAGTGATGGACTGCAAAAATATATGTAACCCCACAGCATGGTGTTGGAGACATTTGTGTTTCTTTTAAAAACATAAAATCCTAATTTAGTGAAATCCTCTACAAAAAAAGGAACACTGAAAATGTTAATGAACTGCCGTAATGTTTGACAAAGTCACCTATCAAAATGTTCCTACATTGATAATAACTGCCACGACTGGTGTTTATGCCAATGTAAAGTTGTTTCTGCAGGGGAAGCAGACCTCACAGGGTTTCCCGGTTTAATATGTCAAAACCTAATTTTGACTGCATTAACATTGAATTCTGGGATTTACATTTACTAATAAATGGTCCACACAGAAGGATTTTTAATTCTGTTGTAATTCCCGTTAATAAATCAGGGCTACAAATCTCAGAATGAAACAAAAAATGGACTGCATCATCTACACACACATCCACTTAAAGAAGTTCAGAGATCTTCATCGGAATACAGAGACAATTCCATGAATGTAGATGTTCCTACCATAAAAGTTAATGGTGTCTGTGCCTTCATTTGGGGATAATCACCCTTCCATTAGTCAGGTGTAGCTCTAACTGAAGAATATATACGTCTTATTGCTGCTGGCTTCAATAAAATGAAAGTAATTTGTGCAAAATGTTTATCCTGAGAGTAGAATAAAAATTAACATTACTTTCCGAATTGATGTTCATTGTGTTAAAGTTTGAAGAAAGATGCTGCTGTTGGGTCAGCTATAGCCCAGTGGTTCGTTCAGAAGTTTACATGATATATCATGTTCAACCATTCAATGGTTCAAGTCCCGCGGGCGCTCTCTGGTCTTTTGTTACCATCATTTGTCAATTAAATAACTACGCTTCATTACTTGCTTAATCCACTCTATATAGTAAATATCGCCTATTTCATCTTTCTGTTTCTACAAATGATCATTAAAGCATTGCCTACTAGCAGAGTGGATTCTCAGCTTCATCACCCAGCCTTTCCAGTGCTGTGAGATTGCCCTGACCCATAATAAAGTATTGAAAACATGTAATTCAATGAGGTAAAGAAGGCATTTGTCCATCAAAACCAAACATCACCCTTTGATTGGTTTAGGTCTAACATTTAAAAACTCTGTTAACCTGTAAGCCTTTAGCAATATTGATGATAATCTGGAAGACAACATTTTAAATCTCATGACTCTAAATTCCCAGATTGTCAGTATTGTAGCTTAAACTAGAATGTATAACTATGATGACATTACCCTTTCACCATAATACACTAATACACTAACATCAAGTAAAGTAATTCAAGAAGACTGATTATATAGTGATGTGAGAAAAACTCTTGGAAATTACCTTTTTATGAGTTTACATCATTTGTTCGAATATATATGTATTAGGTATAGAATAAGCAAATGATGTAACATGATGCACGTAGTCCCCTTTAACATTGTTTGAGTGAACCATTAGTTGGCTTCCTGTTTTTTAGACTGCAAATCTCTATGAGGTATATCAGTGCAGTGATGGACTGGAAAAATATATGTAACCCCACAGAACGGTGTTGGAGACATTTGAGTTTCTTTTAAAAACATAAAATCCTAATTTAGTGAAATCCTCTACAAAAAAAGGAACCCAGAAAATGTTGATGAACTGCCGTAATATTTGACAGTCACCTATCAAAATGTTCCTACATTGATAACAACTGCCACGACTGGTGTTTATTCCAATGTACAGTTGTGTATGCAGGGGAAGCAGACCTCACAGGGTTTCCCAGTTTAATATGTCAAAACCTAATTTTGACTGCATTAACATTGAATTCTGGGATTTACATTTACTAATAAATGGTTCTCTCAGTAGGATTTTTTATTCTGTTGTTAATCCTGTTAATAAATCAGGGCTACAAATCTCAGAATGCCACAAAAAATGGACTGCATCATCTACACACACATCCACTTAAAGAAGTTCAGAGATCTTCATCGGCATACAGAGAAAATTCCATGGATGTAGATGTCCATACCATAAAAGTTAATGGTGTCTGTGCCTTCATTTGGGGATAATCACCCTTCAATTAGTCAGGTGTAGCTCTAACTGAAGAATTTATACGTCTTATCGCTGCTGGCTTCAATAAAATGAAAGTAATTTGTGCAAAATGTTTATCCTGAGAGTAGAATAAAAATGAACATTACTTTTCGAATTGATGTTCATTGTGTTATAGTTTGAAGAAAGATGGTGCTGTTGGGTCAGCTATAGCCCAGTGGTTCCTTCAGAAGTTTCCATGATATATCGTGGTCAACCATTCAATGGTTCAAGTCCCGCGGGCGCTCTCTGGCCTTTTGTTACCATCATTTGTCAATTAAATAACTACGCTTCATTACTTGCTTAATCCACACTATATAGTAAATATTGCCTATTTCATCTTTCTGTTTCTACAAATGAACATTAAAGCATTGCCTACTAGCAGAGTGGATTCTCAGCTTCATCACCCAGCCTTTCCAGTGCTGTGAGATTGCCCTGACCCATAATAAAATATTGAAAACATGTAATTCAATGAGGTTAAGAAGGCATTTGTCCATCAAAACCAAACATCACCTTTTGATTCCTTTAGGTCTAACATTTTAAAACTCTGTTAACCTGCAAGCCTTTAGCAATAATGATGATAATCTGGAAGACAACATTTTAAATCCCATGACTCTAAATTCCCAGATTGTCAGTATTGTAGCTTAAACTAGAATGTATAACTATGATGACATTACCCTTTCGCCATAATACACTAATACACTAACATCAAGTAAAGTAATTTAAGAAGACTGATTATAGAGTGATGTAAGAAACACACTTGGAAATTACCTTTTTATGAGTTGACATCATTTGTTCGAATATATATGTATTAGGTATAGAATAAGCGAGTGATGTAACATGATGCACGTAGTCCCCTTTAACATTGTTTGAGTGAACCATTAGTTGGATTCCTGTTTTTTAGACTGCACATCTCTACGAGGTATATCAGTGCAGTGATGGACTGCAAAAATATATGTAACTCCACAGCATGGTGTTGGAGACATTTGTGTTTCTTTTAAAAACATAAAATCCTAATTTAGTGAAATCCTCTACAAAAAAAGGGAACACTGAAAATGTTAATGAACTGCCGTAATGTTTGACAAAGTCACCTATCAAAATGTTCCTACATTGATAACAACTACCACGACTGGTATTTATGCCAATGTACAGTTGTTTCTGCAGGGGAAGCAGACCTCACAGGGTTTCCCGGTTTAATATGTCAAAACCTAATTTTGACTGCATTAACATTGAATTCTGGGATTTACATTTACTAATAAACGGTCCTCTCAGAAGGATTTTTAATTCTGTTGTAATTCCCGTTAATAAATCAGGGCTACAAATCTCAGAATGCAACAAAAAATTGACTGCATCATCTACACACACATCCACTAAAAGAAGTTCAGAGATCTTCATCGGAATACAGAGACAATTCCATGGATGTAGATGTTCCTACCATAAAAGTTAATGGTGTCTGTGCCTTCATTTGGGGATAATCACCCTTCCATTAGTCAGGTGTAGCTCTAACTGAAGAATATATACGTCTTATCGCTGCTGGCTTCAATAAAATGAAAGTAATTTGTGCAAAATGTTTATCCTGAGAGTGGAATAAAAATGAACATTACTTTCCGAATTGATGTTCATTGTGTTATAGTTTGAAGAAAGATGCTGTTGTTGGGTCAGCTATAGCCCAGTGGTTCGTTCAGAAGTTTACATGATATATCATGTTCAACCATTCAATGGTTCAAGTCCCGCCGGCGCTCTCTGGCCTTTTGTTCCCATCATTTGTCAATTAAATAACTACGCTTCATTACTTGCTTAATCCACTCTATATAGTAAATATCGCCTTTTTCATCTTTCTGTTTCTACAAATGATCATTAAAGCATTGCCTCCTAGCAGAGTGGATTCTCAGCTTCATCACCCAGCATTTCCAGTGCTGTGAGATTGCCCTGACCCATAATAAAATATTGAAAACATGTAATTCAATGAGGTAAAGAAGGCATTTGTCAATCAAAACCAAACATCACCTTTTGATTGCTTTAGGTCTAACATTTTAAAACTCTGTTAAACTGTAAGCCTTTAGCAATATTGATGATAATCTGGAAGACAATATTTTAAATCTCATGACTCTAAATTCCCAGATTGTCAGTATTGTAGCTTAAACTAGAATGTATAACTATGATGACATTACCCTTTCACCATAATACACTAATACACTAACATCAAGTAAAGTAATTCAAGAAGACTGATTATAGAGTGATGTGAGAAAAACTCTTGGAAATTACCTTTTTATGAGTTGACATCATTTGTTCGAATATATATGTATTAGGTATAGAATAAGCAAATGATGTAACATGATGCACGTAGTCCCCTTTAACATTGTTTGAGTGAACCATTATTTGGCTTCCTGTTTTTTAGACTGCACATCTCTATGAGGTATATCAGTGCAGTGATGGACTGCAAAAATATATGTAACCCCACATCATGGTGTTGGAGACATTTGTGTTTCTTTTAAAAACATAAAATCCTAATTTAGTGAAATCCTCTACAAAAAAAGGAACAGTGAAAATGTTGATGAACTGCCGTAATGTTTGACAAAGTCACCTATCAAAATGTTCCTAATTGATAACAACTGCCACGACTGGTATTTATGCCAATGTACAGTTGTTTCTGCAGGGGAAGCAGACCTCACAGGGTTTCCCGGTTTAATATGTCAAAACCTAATTTTGACTGCATTAACATTGAATTCTGGGATTTACATTTACTAATAAACGGTTCTCTCAGAAGGATTTTTAATTCTGTTGTTAATCCTGTTAATAAATCAGGGCTACAAATCTCAGAATGCCACAAAAAATGGACTGCATCATCTACACACACATCCACTTAAAGAAGTTCAGAGATCTTCATCGGAATTCAGAGACAATTCCATGGATGTAGATGTTCCTACCATAAAAGTTAATGGTGTCTGTGCTTTCATTTGGGGATAATCACCCTTCCATTAGTCAGGTGTAGCTCTAACTGAAGAATATATACGTCTTATCGCTGCTGGCTTTAATAAAAGGAAAATAATTTGTGCAAAATGTTTATCCTGAGAGTAGAAGAAAAATGAACATTACTTTCCGAATTGATGTTCATTGTGTTATAGCTTGAAGAAAGACGGTGCTGTTGGGTCAGCTATAGCTCAGTGGTTCCTTCAGAAGTTTACATGATATATCGTGTCCAACCATTCAATGGTTCACGTCCCGCGGGCGCTCTCTGGCCTTTTTTTCCCATCATTTGTCAATTAAAGAACTACGCTTCTTTACTTGCTTAATCCACTCTATATAGTAAATATCGCCTATTTCATCTTTCTGTTTCTACAAATGATCATTAAAGCATTGCCTACTAGCAGAGTGGATTCTCAGCTTCATCACCCAGCCTTTCCAGTGCTGTGAGATTGCCCTGACCCATAATGAAATATTGAAAAAAAGTAATTCAATGAGGTAAAGAAGGCATTTGTCCATCGAAACCAAAAATCACATTTTGATTGCTTTAGGTCTAACATTTTAAAACTCTGTAAACCTGCAAGCCGTTAGCAATAATGATGATAATCTGTAAGACAACATTTTAAATCTCATGACTCTAAATTTACAGATTGTCATTATTGTAGCTTAAACTAGAATGTATAACTATGATGACATTACCCTTTCACCATAATACACTAATACACTAACATCAAGTAAAGTAATTCAAGAAGACTGATTATAGAGTGATGTAAGAAAAACTCTTGGAAATTACCTTTTTATGAGTTGACATCATTTGTTCGAATATATATGTATTAGATATAGAATAAGCGAGTCATGTAACATGATGCACGTAGTCCCCTTTAACATTGTTTGAGTGAACCGTTAGTTGGCTTCCTGTTTTTTAGACTGCACATCTCTACGAGGTATATCAGTGCAGTGATGGACTGGAAAAATATATGTAACCCCACAGCATGGTGTTGGAGACTTTTGTGTTTCTTTTAAAAACATAAAATCCTAATTTAGTGAAATCCTCTACAAAAAAAGGAACACTGAAAATGTTGATGAAATGCCGTAATGTTTGACAAAGTCACCTATCAAAATTTTCCTACATTGATAACAACTGCCACAACTGGTGTTTATGCCAATGTACAGTTGTTTCTGCAGGGGAAGCAGACCTCACAGGGTTTCCCGGTTTAATATGTCAAAACCTAATTTTGACTGCATTAACATTGAATTCTGGGATTTACATTTACTAATAAACGGTCCTCTCAGAAGCATTTCTAATTCTGTTGTTAATCCTGTTAATAAATCAGGGCTACAAATCTCAGAATGCCACAAAAAATGGACTGCATCCTCTACACACACATCCACTTAAAGAAGTTCAGAGATCTTCAACGGAATACAGAGACAATTCCATGGATGTAGATGTTCCTACCACAAATGTTAATGGTTTCTGTGCCTTCATTTGGGGATAATCACCCTTCCATTAGTCATGTGTAGCTCTAACTGAAGAATATATACGTCTTATCACTGCTGGCTTCAATAAAATGAAAGTAATTTGTGCAAAATGTTTATCCTGAGAGTAGAATAAAAATGAACATTACTTTCCGAATTGATGTTCATTGTGTTATAGCTTGAAGAAAGATGCTGCTGTTGGGTCAGCTATAACCCAGTGGTTCCTTCAGAAGTTTCATGATATATTGTGTTCAACCATTCAATGGTTCAAATCCCGCAGGCGCTTTCTGGCCTTTTTTTCTCATCATTTGTCAATTAAAGAACTAGGCTTTACTTGCATTATTGCATTATCCACTCTATATAGTAAATATCGCCTATTTAATCTTTCTGTTTCTACAAATGATCATTAAAGCAATGCCTACTAGCAGAGTGGATTCTCAGCTTCATCACCCAGCCTTTCCAGTGCTGTGAGATTGCCCTGACTCATAATAAAATATTGAAAAAAAAGTAATTCAATGAGTTAAAGAAGGCATTTGTCCATTAAAACCAAACATCACCTTTTGATTGCTTTAGGTCTAACATTTTAAAACTCTGTTAACCTGCAAGCCTTTAGCAATAATGATGATAGCGCTTGTACGCCTCCGGGCAGCAATATCGCGCTCTACAAATCTACATCTAATCTAATCTAATAATCTGGAATACAACATTTTAAATTTCATGACTCTAAATTCCCAGATTGTCAGTGTTGTAGCTTAAACTAGAATGTATAACTATGATGACATTACCCTTTCACCATAATACACTAATACACTAACATCAAGTAAAGTAATTCAAGAAGACTGATTATAGAGTGATGTAAGAAAAACTCTTGGAAATTACCTTTTTATGAGTTGACATCATTTGTTCGAATATATATGTATTAGGTATAGAATAAGCGAGTAATGTAACATGATGCATGAAGTCCCCTTTAACATTGTTTGAGTAAACCGTTAGTTGGCTTCCTGTTTTTTAGACTGCACATCTCTTCGAGGTATATCAGTGCAGTGATGGACTGGAAAAATATATGTAACCCCACAGCATGGTGTTGGAGACATATGTGTTTCTCTTAAAAACATAAAATCCTAATTTAGGGATATGCTCTACAAAGAAGGAACACTGAAAATGTCGATGAACTGCCGTAATGTGTGACAAAGTCACCTATCAAAATGTTCCTACATTGATAACAACTGCCACGACTGGTGTTTATGCCAATGTACAGTTGTTTCTGCAGTGGAAGCAGACCTCACAGGGTTTCCCAGTTTAATATGTCAAAACCTAATTTTGACTGCATTAACATTGAATTCTGGGATTTACATTTACTAATAAACGGTCCTCTCAGAAGGATTTTTAATTCTGTTCTTAATCCCGTTAATAAATCAGGGCTACAAATCTGAGAATGCAACAAAAAATGGACTGCATTATCTACACACACATCCACTTAAAGAAGTTCAGAGATCTTCATTGGAATACAGAGACAATTCCATGGATGTAGATGTTCCTACCATAAAAGTTAATGGTGTATGTGCCTTCATTTGGGGATAATCACCCTTCCATTAGTCAGGTGTAGCTCTAACTGAAGAATATATGCGTCTTATCGCTGCTGGCTTCAATAAAATGAAAGTAATTTGTGCAAAATGTTTATCCTGAGAGTCGAATAAAAATGAACATTACTTTCCGAATTGATGTTCATTGTGTTTTTAGCTTGTAGAAAGATGCTGCTGTTGGGTCACCTATAGCCCAGTGGTTCCTTCAGAAGTTTACATGATATATCATGTTCAACTATTCAATGGTTCAAGTCCCTTGGGCGCTCTCTGGCCTTTTTTTCCCATCATTTGTCAATTAAAGAACTATGCTTCTTTACTTGCTTAATCCACTCTATATAGTAAATATCGCCTATTTCATCTTTCTGTTACTACAAATGATCATTAAAGCATTGCTTACTAGCAAAGTGGATTCTCAGCTTCATCATCCAGCCTTTCCAGTGCTGTGAGATTGCCCTGACCCATAATAAAATATTGAAAAAAAGTAATTCAATTAGGTAAAGAAGGTATTTGTCCATCAAAACCAAACATCACCTTTTGATTCCTTTAGGTCGAACATTTTAAAACTCTGTTAACCTGCAAGCCTTTAGCAATAATGATGATAATCTGGAAGACAACATTTTAAATCTCATGACTCTAAATTCCCAGATTGTCAGTATTGTAGCTGAAACTAGAATGTATAACTATGATGACATTACCCTTTCACCATAATACACTAATACACTAACATCAAGTAAAGTAATTAAAGAAGACTGATTATAGAGTGATGTAAGAAAAACTCTTGGAAATTACCTTTTTATGAGTTGACATACTTTGTTCGAATATATATGTATTAGGTATAGAATAAGCGAGTGATGTAACATGATGCACGTAGTCCCCTTTAACTTTGTTTGAGTGAACCGTTAGTTGGCTTCCTGTTTTTTAGACTGCACATCTCTACGAGGTATATAAGTGCAGTGATGGACTGCAAAAATATATGTAACCCCACAGCATGGTGTTGGAGACATTTGTGTTTCTTTTAAAAACATAAAATCCTAATTTAGTGAAATCCTCTACAAAAAAAGGAACGCGGAAAATGTTAATGAACTGCCGTAATGTTTGACAAAGTCACCTATCAAAATGTTCCTACATTGATAACAACTGCCACGACTGGTGTTTATGCCAATGTACAGTTGTTTCTGCAGGGGAAGCAGACCTCACAGGGTTTCCCGGTTTAATATGTCAAAACCTAATTTTGACTGCATTAACATTGAATTCTGGGATTTACATTTACTAATAAACGGTCCTCTCAGAAGGATTTTTAATTCTGTTGTAATTCCCGTTAATAAATCAGGGCTACTAATCTCAGAATGCAACAAAAAATGGCCTGCATCATCTACACACACATCCACTTAAAGAAGTTCAGAGATCTTCATCGGAATACAAAGACAATTCAATGGATGTAGATGTTCCTACCATAAAAGTTAATGGTGTCTGTGCCTTCATTTGGGGATAATCACACTTCCATTAGTCAGGTGTAGCTCTAACTGAAGAATATATACGTCTTATCGCTGCTGGCTTCAATAAAATGAAAGTAATTTGTGCAAAATGTTTATCCTGAGAGTAGAATAAAAATGAACATTACTTTCCGAATTGATGTTCATTGTGTTATAGCTTGAAGAAAGATGCTGCTGTTGGGTCAGCTATAGCCCAGTTGTTCCTTCAGAAGTTAACATGATATATCGTGTTCAACCATTCAATGGTTCAAGTCTTTTGGGCGCTCTCTGGTCTTTTTTCCCCATCATTTGTCAATTAAAGAACTACGCTTCTTTACTTGCTTAATCCACTCTATATAGTAAATATCGCCTTTTTCATCTTTCTGTTTCTACAAAAGATCATTAAAGCATTGCCTACTAGCAAAGTGGATTCTCAGCTTCATCACCCAGCCTTTCCAGTGCTGTGAGATTGCCCTGACCCATAATAAAATATTGAAAAAAAGTAATTCAATGAGGTAAAGAAGGCATTTGTCCATCAAAACCAAACATCACCTTTTGATTGCTTTAGGTCTAACATTTTAAAACTCTGTTAACCTGTAAGCCTATAGCAATATTGATGATAATCTGGAAGACAACATTTTAAATCTCCTGACTCTAAATTCCCTGATTGTCAGTATTGTAGCTTAAACTAGAATGTATAACTTTGATGACATTACCCTTTCACCATAATACACTAATACACTAACATCAAGTAAAGTAATTCAAGAAGACTGATTATAGAGTGATGTAAGAAAAACTCTTGGAAATTACCTTTTTATGAGTTGACATCATTTGTTCGAATATATATGTATTAGGTATAGAATAAGCGAGTGATGTAACATGATGCACGTAGTCCCCTTTAACATTGTTTGAGTGAACCGTTAGTCCGATTCCTGTTTTTTAGACTGCACATCTCTACGAGGTATATCAGTGCAGTGATGGACTGCAAAAATATATGTAACCCCACAGCATGGTGTTGGAGACATTTGTGTTTCTTTTAAAAACATAAAATCCTAATTTAGTGAAATCCTCTACAAAAAAAGGAACACTGAAAATGTTAATGAACTGCCGTAATGTTTGACAAAGTCACCTATCAAAATGTTCCTACATTGATAATAACTGCCACGACTGGTGTTTATGCCAATGTAAAGTTGTTTCTGCAGGGGAAGCAGACCTCACAGGGTTTCCCGGTTTAATATGTCAAAACCTAATTTTGACTGCATTAACATTGAATTCTGGGATTTACATTTACTAATAAATGGTCCTCTCAGAAGGATTTTTAATTCTGTTGTAATTCCCGTTAATAAATCAGGGCTACAAATCTCAGAATGAAACAAAAAATGGACTGCATCATCTACACACACATCCACTTAAAGAAGTTCAGAGATCTTCATCGGAATACAGAGACAATTCCATGAATGTAGATGTTCCTACCATAAAAATTAATGGTGTCTGTGCCTTCATTTGGGGATAATCACCCTTCCATTAGTCAGGTGTAGCTCTAACTGAAGAATATATACGTCTTATTGCTGCTGGCTTCAATAAAATTAAAGTAATTTGTGCAAAATGTTTATCCTGAGAGTAGAATAAAAATTAACATTACTTTCCGAATTGATGTTCATTGTGTTAAAGTTTGAAGAAAGATGCTGCTGTTGGGTCAGCTATAGCCCAGTGGTTCGTTCAGAAGTTTACATGATATATCATGTTCAACCATTCAATGGTTCAAGTCCCGCGGGCGCTCTCTGGCCTTTTGTTACCATCATTTGTCAATTAAATAACTACGCTTCATTACTTGCTTAATCCACTCTATATAGTAAATATCGCCTATTTCATCTTTCTGTTTCTACAAATGATCATTAAAGCATTGCCTACTAGCAGAGTGGATTCTCAGCTTCATCACCCAGCCTTTCCAGTGCTGTGAGATTGCCCTGACCCATAATAAAGTATTGAAAACATGTAATTCAATGAGGTAAAGAAGGCATTTGTCCATCAAAACCAAACATCACCTTTTGATTGGTTTAGGTCTAACATTTAAAAACTCTGTTAACCTGTAAGCCTTTAGCAATATTGATGATAATCTGGAAGACAACATTTTAAATCTCATGACTCTAAATTCCCAGATTGTCAGTATTGTAGCTTAAACTAGAATGTATAACTATGATGACATTACCCTTTCACCATAATACACTAATACACTAACATCAAGTAAAGTAATTCAAGAAGACTGATTATATAGTGATGTGAGAAAAACTCTTGGAAATTACCTTTTTATGAGTTTACATCATTTGTTCGAATATATATGTATTAGGTATAGAATAAGCAAATGATGTAACATGATGCACGTAGTCCCCTTTAACATTGTTTGAGTGAACCATTAGTTGGCTTCCTGTTTTTTAGACTGCACATCTCTATGAGGTATATCAGTGCAGTGATGGACTGGAAAAATATATGTAACCCCACAGAACGGTGTTGGAGACATTTGAGTTTCTTTTAAAAACATAAAATCCTAATTTAGTGAAATCCTCTACAAAAAAAGGAACCCAGAAAATGTTGATGAACTGCCGTAATATTTGACAGTCACCTATCAAAATGTTCCTACATTGATAACAACTGCCACGACTGGTGTTTATTCCAATGTACAGTTGTGTATGCAGGGGAAGCAGACCTCACAGGGTTTCCCAGTTTAATATGTCAAAACCTAATTTTGACTGCATTAACATTGAATTCTGGGATTTACATTTACTAATAAATGGTTCTCTCAGTAGGATTTTTTATTCTGTTGTTAATCCTGTTAATAAATCAGGGCTACAAATCTCAGAATGCCACAAAAAATGGACTGCATCATCTACACACACATCCACTTAAAGAAGTTCAGAGATCTTCATCGGAATACAGAGAAAATTCCATGGATGTAGATGTCTATACCATAAAAGTTAATGGTGTCTGTGCCTTCATTTGGGGATAATCACCCTTCAATTAGTCAGGTGTAGCTCTAACTGAAGAATTTATACGTCTTATCGCTGCTGGCTTCAATAAAATGAAAGTAATTTGTGCAAAATGTTTATCCTGAGAGTAGAATAAAAATGAACATTACTTTTCGAATTGATGTTCATTGTGTTATAGTTTGAAGAAAGATGGTGCTGTTGGGTCAGCTATAGCCCAGTGGTTCCTTCAGAAGTTTCCATGATATATCGTGGTCAACCATTCAATGGTTCAAGTCCCGCGGGCGCTCTCTGGCCTTTTGTTACCATCATTTGTCAATTAAATAACTACGCTTCATTACTTGCTTAATCCACACTATATAGTAAATATTGCCTATTTCATCTTTCTGTTTCTACAAATGAACATTAAAGCATTGCCTACTAGCAGAGTGGATTCTCAGCTTCATCACCCAGCCTTTCCAGTGCTGTGAGATTGCCCTGACCCATAATAAAATATTGAAAACATGTAATTCAATGAGGTTAATAAGGCATTTGTCCATCAAAACCAAACATCACCTTTTGATTCCTTTAGGTCTAACATTTTAAAACTCTGTTAACCTGCAAGCCTTTAGCAATAATGATGATAATCTGGAAGACAACATTTTAAATCTCATGACTCTAAATTCCCAGATTGTCAGTATTGTAGCTTAAACTAGAATGTATAACTATGATGACATTACCCTTTCGCCATAATACACTAATACACTAACATCAAGTAAAGTAATTTAAGAAGACTGATTATAGAGTGATGTAAGAAACACACTTGGAAATTACCTTTTTATGAGTTGACATCATTTGTTCGAATATATATGTATTAGGTATAGAATAAGCGAGTGATGTAACATGATGCACGTAGTCCCCTTTAACATTGTTTGAGTGAACCATTAGTTGGATTCCTGTTTTTTAGACTGTACATCTCTACGAGGTATATCAGTGCAGTGATGGACTGCAAAAATATATGTAACCCCACAGCATGGTGTTGGAGACATTTGTGTTTCTTTTAAAAACATAAAATCCTAATTTAGTGAAATCCTCTACAAAAAAAGGGAACACTGAAAATGTTAATGAACTGCCGTAATGTTTGACAAAGTCACCTATCAAAATGTTCCTACATTGATAACAACTACCACGACTGGTATTTATGCCAATGTACAGTTGTTTCTGCAGGGGAAGCAGACCTCACAGGGGTTCCCGGTTTAATATGTCAAAACCTAATTTTGACTGCATTAACATTGAATTCTGGGATTTACATTTACTAATAAACGGTCCTCTCAGAAGGATTTTTAATTCTGTTGTAATTCCCGTTAATAAATCAGGGCTACAAATCTCAGAATGCAACAAAAAATGGACTGCATCATCTACACACACATCCACTAAAAGAAGTTCAGAGATCTTCATCGGAATACAGAGACAATTCCATGGATGTAGATGTTCCTACCATAAAAGTTAATGGTGTCTGTGCCTTCATTTGGGGATAATCACCCTTCCATTAGTCAGGTGTAGCTCTAACTGAAGAATATATACGACTTATCGCTGCTGGCTTCAATAAAATGAAAGTAATTTGTGCAAAATGTTTATCCTGAGAGTGGAATAAAAATGAACATTACTTTCCGAATTGATGTTCATTGTGTTATAGTTTGAAGAAAGATGCTGTTGTTGGGTCAGCTATAGCCCAGTGGTTCGTTCAGAAGTTTACATGATATATCATGTTCAACCATTCAATGGTTCAAGTCCCGCCGGCGCTCTCTGGCCTTTTGTTCCCATCATTTGTCAATTAAATAACTACGCTTCATTACTTGCTTAATCCACTCTATATAGTAAATATCGCCTTTTTCATCTTTCTGTTTCTACAAATGATCATTAAAGCATTGCCTCCTAGCAGAGTGGATTCTCAGCTTCATCACCCAGCATTTCCAGTGCTGTGAGATTGCCCTGACCCATAATAAAATATTGAAAACATGTAATTCAATGAGGTAAAGAAGGCATTTGTCAATCAAAACCAAACATCACCTTTTGATTGCTTTAGGTCTAACATTTTAAAACTCTGTTAAACTGTAAGCCTTTAGCAATATTGATGATAATCTGGAAGACAATATTTTAAATCTCATGACTCTAAATTCCCAGATTGTCAGTATTGTAGCTTAAACTAGAATGTATAACTATGATGACATTACCCTTTCACCATAATACACTAATACACTAACATCAAGTAAAGTAATTCAAGAAGACTGATTATAGAGTGATGTGAGAAAAACTCTTGGAAATTACCTTTTTATGAGTTGACATCATTTGTTCGAATATATATGTATTAGGTATAGAATAAGCAAATGATGTAACATGATGCACGTAGTCCCCTTTAACATTGTTTGAGTGAACCATTAGTTGGCTTCCTGTTTTTTAGACTGCACATCTCTATGAGGTATATCAGTGCAGTGATGGACTGCAAAAATATATGTAACCCCACATCATGGTGTTGGAGACATTTGTGTTTCTTTTAAAAACATAAAATCCTAATTTAGTGAAATCCTCTACAAAAAAAGGAACAGTGAAAATGTTGATGAACTGCCGTAATGTTTGACAAAGTCACCTATCAAAATGTTCCTAATTGATAACAACTGCCACGACTGGTATTTATGCCAATGTACAGTTGTTTCTGCAGGGGAAGCAGACCTCACAGGGTTTCCCGGTTTAATATGTCAAAACCTAATTTTGACTGCATTAACATTGAATTCTGGGATTTACATTTACTAATAAACGGTCCTCTCAGAAGGATTTTTAATTCTGTTGTTAATCCCGTTAATAAATCAGGGCTACAAATCTCAGAATGCAACAAAAAATGGACTGCATTATCTACACACACATCCACTTAAAGAAGTTCAGATATCTTCATTGGAATACAGAGACAATTTCATGGATGTAGATGTTCCTACCATAACAGTTAATGGTGTCTTTACCTTCATTTGGGGATAATCACCCTTCCATTAGTCAGGTGTAGCTCTAACTGAAGAATATATACGTCTTCTCGCTGCTGGCTTCAATAAAATGAAAGCAATTTGTGCAAAATGTTTATCCTGAGAGTAGAATAAAAATGAACATTACTTTCCGAATTGATGTTCATTGTGTTATAGTTTGAGGAAAGATGTTGTTGTTCGGTCAGGTATAGCCCAGTGGTTCCTTCAGAAGTTTACATGATATATCGTGTCCAACCATTCAATGGTTCAAGCCCCGCAGGCGTTCTCTGGCTTTTTGTTCCCATCATTTGTCGATTAAAGAACTACGCTTCATTACTTGCTTAATCCACCCTATATAGTAAATATCGCCTATTTCATCTTTCTGTTTCTACAAATGATCATTAAAGCATTGCCTATTAGCAGAGTGGATTCTCAGCTTCATCACCCAGCCTTTCCAGTGCTGTGAGATTGCCCTGACCCATAATAAAATACTGAAATAAAGTAATTCACTGAGGTAAAGAAGGCATTTGTCCATCAAAACCAAACATCACCTTTTGATTGCTTTAGGTCTAACATTTTAAAACTCTGTTAACCTGTAAGCCTTTAGCAATATTGATGATAATCTGGAAGACAACATTTTAAATCTCATGACTCTAAATTCCCAGATTGTCAGTATTGTAGCTTAAACTAGAATGTATAACTATGATGACATTACCCTTTCACCATAATACACTAATACACTAACATCAAGTAAAGTAATTCAAGAAGACTGATTATAGAGTGATGTGAGAAAAACTCTTGGAAATTACCTTTTTATGAGTTGACATCATTTGTTCGAATATATATGTATTAGGTATAGAATAAGCAAATGATGTAACATGATGCACGTAGTCCCCTTTAACATTGTTTGAGTGAACCGTTAGTTGGCTTACTGTTTTTTAGACTGCCCATCTCTATGAGGTATATCAGTGCAGTGATGGACTGTAAAAATATATGTAACCCCACAGCATGGTGTTGGGGACATTTGTGTTTCTTTTAAAAACATAAAATCCTAATTTAGTGAAATCCTCTACAAAAAAAGGAACAATGAAAATGTTGATGAACTGCCGTAATGTTTGACAAAGTCACCTATCAAAATGTTCCTACATTGATAACAACTGCCACGACTGGTCTTTATGCCAATGTACAGTTGTTTCTGCAGGGGAAGCAGACCTCACAGAGTTTCCCGGTTTAATATGTCAAATTCTATTTTTGACTGCATTAAAATTCAATTCTGGGATTTACATTTACTAATAAACGGTCCTCTCAGAAGGATTTTTAATTCTGTTGTTAATCCTGTCAATAAATCAGGGCTACAAATCTCAGAATGCCATCATCTACACACACATCCACTTAAAGAAGTTCAGAGATCTTCATCGGAATACAGAGACAATTCCATGGATGTAGATGTTCCTACCATAAAAGTTAATGGTGTCTGTTAAGTATGGGCGTAAAATCCGTTCCGCTTGCGGATTTTGCGGATTTTCGGCAAATTCGCAATCCGCGAACTCTCGCGAATTTGCCGAAAATCCGCATGCGGCGGATTTTTTTGCTTGGTGATACAATATTGCGGCGCGCGGCGTGGCGCGCGGCGTTCACTTTCCGTCATTCAGCGTTTGCCGAGTTGTTTTTCTCGATATTTTGCGAGTGCTGCGCCATTTTGGATCTTGCTGCGGGATCCCGCGGGAGTTTGGCGACCGCGAATACGTAATCGCGGCTTGGCACCTTGCACAGCACTCATCCCGAGAGTTCGCAATTGCGAACACATAGGTGCGGCGGGCAGCAACAATCCTCCACTCGCGAAATAGAGATTTTGCAATTCTGCACAAGAAATCCACCAGCAAACAGCATAAACCTTCAGAAAATGATGATTTTTATCAGAATCACTCCTCAGGTTGACATTTGCCTGCACTTTTTTTTGCAAGGAGTCAATTTTTGGGGACGGGGGGGAAGGAAGTTCCCCACAGTCTCCAACTTCCTGTTCCTGTCCAGCAGGCTCCTCCCAGTGCTTTCTTCATGTGCTGGTCACTTTCATTTGGACCTTGACCTGGAAGGATTACTTTTTGTGGATGCTGCTGGATATTTGGATTTGAGGCCTTTTTGACTTTCTTTGGATCAATTTTGGATTAGAAATCAACTTTCACAATTAAGTTTGTTTGGGGCATTACAATTGCTGCAACTACAATTTTGGAACTTTTTCAGAACATTAAATAAAATATATTGTGGGTAGCCACAGTATCCAGTAGGACCAGGGTTGGTTATGGGTGCATGATACAACTTTTTTGTTGAATTTAAACATCATTGAGGTCATGGATGGGCTGGGATTGTGCTGAATTTTGTGGGTTTTGTCGATTTTTTGGTGCTGCTGGTGGCGCCTTTTGCCCAGGGGTAGTGAGTGGTGCATGGGCCTAGTCTTTCTGTGGGGTGTCTTCTTGAATTTAAACATCATTGAGGCCATGGATGGGCTGGGATTGTGCTGAATTTTGTGTTTTTTGTCGATTTTTTTGGGGCTGGTGGTGGGGCCTTTTGCCCAGGGGTAGTGGTGCATGGACTGAGTCTGCCTGTGGGGTCTCACTCTCTTTAATGTAAACATCCTGGATGGCATTGGATTGTGGTGATTTTTGTGTGTTTTTTGTTTTTTTGGGGGTGTACTATTGATGTGGTCTGGCCATATGGGTGGTGGTGGTGGCCATCTTGAGTGCTGGTACAGGCAACATGTGCTTGGGGTTCAAGGGGCCATTTTGAAGAGAGGCAGTGTCTGAGGCCTGCACTTCTTTTGCCTAGCTTTCATCCATTATGCCCAGGGGTAGTGAGTGGTGCAAGGGCCTAGTCTTTCTGTGGGGTGTCTTCTTGAATTTAAACACCATTGAGGCCATGGATGGGCTGGGATTGTGCTGAATTTTGTGGTTTTTGTCGTTTTTTGTTGCTGCTGGTGGGGCCTTTTGCCCAGGGGTAGTGAGTGGTGCATGGGCCTAGTCTTTCTGTGGGGTGTCTTCTTGAATTTAAACATCATTGAGGCCATGGATGGGCTAGGGTTTGTGCTGAATTTTGTGGTTTTTGTCGACTTTTTGGGGGCTGCTGGTGGGGCCTTTTGTCCAGGGGTAGTGGTGCATGGACTGAGTCTGCCTGTGGGGTCTCACTCTCTTTAATGTAAACATCCTGGATGGCATTGGATTGTGGTGATTTTTGTGTGTTTTTCGTTTTTTTTGGGGAGTACTGTTGATGTGGACTGGCCATGTGGGTGGTGGTGGTGGCCATCTTGAGTGCTGGTACAGGCAACATGTGCTTGGGGTTCAAGGGGCCATTTTGAAGAGAGGCAGTGTCTGAGGCCTGCACCCATTTTGCCTAGCTTTCATCCATTATGCCCAGGGGTAGTGAGTGGTGCATGGGCCTAGTCTTTCTGTGGGGTGTCTTCTTGAATTTAAACACCATTGAGGCCATGGATGGGCTGGGATTGTGCTGAATTTTGTGGTTTTTGTCGATTTTTTGTTGCTGCTGGTGGGGCCTTTTGCCCAGGGGTAGTGAGTGGTGCATGGGCTAATCTTTCTGTGGGGTGTCTTCTTGAATTTAAACATCATTGAGGCCATGGATGGGCTGGGATTGTGCTGAATTTTGTGGTTTTTGTTGATTTTTTTGGGGCTGCTGGTGGGGCATTTTGCCCAGTGGTAGTGGTGCATGGACTGAGTCTGCCTGTGTGGTCTCGCTCTCTTTAATGTAAACATCCTGGATGGCATTGGATTGTGGTGATTTTTGTGTGTTTTTCGTTTTTTTTGGGGAATACTGTTGATGTGGACTGGCCATGTGGGTGGTGGTGGTGGCCATCTTGAGTGCTGGTACAGGCATCATGTGCTTGGGGTTCAAGGGGCCATTTTGAAGAGAGGCAGTGTCTGAGGCCTGCACCCATTTTGCCTAGCTTTCATCCATTATGCCCAGGGGTAGTGAGTGGTGCATGGGCCTAGTCTTTCTGTGGGGTGTCTTCTTGAATTTAAACACCATTGAGGCCATGGATGGGCTGGGATTGTGCTGAATTTTGTGGTTTTTGTCGATTTTTTGTTGCTGCTGGTGGGGCCTTTTGCCCAGGGGTAGTGAGTGGTGCATGGGCTAATCTTTCTGTGGGGTGTCTTCTTGAATTTAAACCTCATTGAGGCCATGGATGGGCTGGGATTGTGCTGAATTTTGTGGTTTTTGTTGATTTTTTTGGGGCTGCTGGTGGGGCATTTTGCCCAGTGGTAGTGGTGCATGGACTGAGTCTGCCTGTGGGGTCTCGCTCTCTTTAATGTAAACATCCTGGATGGCATTGGATTGTGGTGATTTTTGTGTGTTTTTCGTTTTTTTGGGGTGTACTGTTGATGTGGACTGGCCATGTGGGTGGTGGCCATCTTGAGTGCTGGTACAGGCAACATGTGCTTGGGGTTCAAGGGGCCATTTTGAAGAGAGGCAGTGTCTGAGGCCTGCACCCATTTTGCCTAGCTTTCATCCATTATGCCCAGGGGTAGTGAGTGGTGCATGGGCCTAGTCTTTCTGTGGGGAGTCTTCTTGAATTTAAACACCATTGAGGCCATGGATGGGCTGGGATTGTGCTGAATTTTGTGGTTTTTGTCGTTTTTTGTTGCTGCTGGTGGGGCCTTTTGCCCAGGGGTAGTGAGTGGTGCATGGGCCTAGTCTTTCTGTGGGGTGTCTTCTTGAATTTAAACATCATTGAGGCCATGGATGGGCTGGGATTGTGCTGAATTTTGTGGTTTCTATCGATTTGTTGGTCCTGCTGGTGGGGCCTTTTGCCCAGGGGTAGTGAGTGGTGCATGGGCCTAGTCTTTCTGTGGGGTGTCTTCTTGAATTTAAACATCATTGAGGCCGTGGATGGGCTGGGATTGTGCTGAATTTTGTGGTGTTTGTCGATTTATTTGGGGATGCTGGTGGGGCCTTTTGCCCAGGGGTAGTGGTGCATGGACTGAGTCTGCCTGTGGGGTCTCACTCTCTTTCATGTAAACATCCTGGATGGCATTGGATTGTGGTGATTTTTGTTTGTTTTTCGTTTTTTTTGGGGTGTACTGTTGATGTGACTGGCCATGTGGGTGGTGGTGGTGGCCATCTTGAGTGCTGGTACAGGCAACATGTGCTTGGGGTTCAAGGGGCCATTTTGAAGAGAGGCAGTGTCTGAGGCCTGCACCCATTTTGCCTAGCTTTCATCCATTATGCCCAGGGGTAGTGAGTGGTGCATGGGCCTAGTCTCTCTGTGGGGTGTCTTCTTGAATTTAAACATCATTAAGGCCATGGATGGGCTGGAATTGTGCTGAATTGTGTGGTTTTTCTCATGTTTTTTGGGGCTGCTGGTGGGGCCTTTTGCCCAGGGGTAGTGGTGCATCGACTGAGTCTGCCTGTGGGGTCTCACTCTCTTTAATGTAAACATCCTGGATGGCATTGGATTGTGCTGAATTTTGTGGTTTTTGTTGTTTTTTTGGGGCTGCTGGTGGGGCCATTTGCCCAGGGATAGTGAGTGGTGCATGGGCCTAGTCTTTCTGTGGGGTGTCTTCTTGAATTTACACATCATTGAGGCCATGGATGGGCTGGGATTGTGCTGAATTTTGTGTTTTTTGTCGATTTTTTGGGGGCTGCTGGTGGGACCTTTTGCCCAGGGGTAGTGGTGCTTGGACTGAGTCTGCCTGTGGGGTCTCACTCTCTTTAATGTAAACATCCTGGATGGCATTGGATTGTGCTGAATTTTGTGGTTTTTGTCGTTTTTTTGGGGCTGCTGGTGGGGCCTTTTGCCCAGGGGTAGTGAGTGGTGCATGGGCCTAGTCTTTCTGTGGGGTGTCTTCTTGAATTTAAACATCATTGAGGCCATGGATGGGCTGGGATTGTGCTGAATTTTGTGTTTTTTGTCGATTTTTTGGTGCTGCTGGTGGGGCCTTTTGCCATGGATGGGCTGGGATTGTGTTGATTTTTGTGTGTTTTTTCGACTTTTTGGGGTGTATAACTGATGTTCCTCTGTCTTCCATTGCTTTTAGGTGCACAAGAGAACCACCAGTGCCAGGAAGAAGTCCTGCTGCGGTGTGTGCAGCACAACGTCACGTGTGGCCACAGACAACTCTGCAACTTGTTCAACTGCGGCCTGCTGTTCAGAGTGACATCTGAGGAAGATGGCCCTAAAAAAAGTTCCCCGTAGCTCCTCTAGCAAGAAAGATGACAGTAAGGAGCAGAAGAAGCAAGTTACCAAGCAGACTGGTGTGCCGCCCGCCACATTTTTTGGGAATAAAAAAAAAGTACGCCTGCAGCAGCAGCGGGATCTGCTGAGGACCAAGCTGGGAGCAGCACCCCCGCTCCATTGGGCTCAGTGCCACCACCCCCACGCCAACTTAAGTCCAAGCCCTTGAGTGCTGAAGAGGCAGCCAGTCTACTTGTTCAATCACCATCGACCAGTGATGTTGGCTCATCGCAAGAAAGTAGCAGCAATGTCCCTTAATCAACACACGTTGTTGTTGTAACTCATCTGACGAGTGTTGAACAACCACAGCCGCAACAACAACCACATGTGCAAGTACAAGCCCAAGTACATGTGGAAGGAGAGGCGGCGCAAGGAGAGGAGCAAGCAGAGGTGCATGGAGGGGCACAACAAGTGGCCACAATAGATGTTCCTCCAGAAGTAGGGGCACATCTGGAAATCGACAATCAAGCCGAGGTATCATTCGAGGAAGCCACTCCTCCTGATGATCATTCATTGTCTTCCACATCCCGAGCAAGGAAAAGATCAAGGGAGGTGGTGTCTACATCTTCTTCAAGCCCACTTCCTTCTGATGACATGGATCCTACTTGGGAACCAGCACCACTGCCGTCTGGGAGTGAGGCTCAGGCACACCATGATCTGACAAAGGAAGCTAAGCGTAAAAGGAAGGCCGTCGAAACTCTCATAGTTATGGAGTGTGATGACGCTCAACAAGAAGTGGCGTATACTCCTGCTGCTGAAGACTCTCACGACGACAACGCAGTCATCACTAACGTCACTGAAGCCCCAGCGGGCATGCAGCAAACAGACATTTTGACCCTAGCCCGACAAGCTGCTGATGATGACGTCGACGAGGAGGCAATGGGAACACCACAATCATTGAAGTTAACTAGTACACCACAACCTTCCGCTTCCATATTTCTTACTCGCCAGAAGGGACCTCCACCCACCTCGACCTCAATTAGTGGTGGTGAAAGTGCACAACGTAGTAAAGTTTAGCAATACACATCCTCCACTTCATCTGGCATTAGCAGCATGACCAGTGACACCACCAGTATCGCCTCCTCCGGCCCCCACAGACATTTCAAGTCCGCAGTTTGGGACTTCTTTAGTGTTTGCCCAAAAAGGGAAAACATAGCCATTTGTAGCATTTGTAAGCTTGCAGTTAGTCGTGGTAAGCTTGGTACCAATTATGGGACTGGAGGCCAGAGAGGTCATCTTAAGAGACATCACCGTGTCCAATGGCTTGCGCACCTAAAGGAGATCAAGGAAGCCCGAATTGCAAGTCGAGAAAACGTTGATGTTCCATCTGATGATGACGAGGAGGAAGAAGCGTCACACACTTCACTTACACCCAGTACCCCTGTCAGCACACCCCCTGTGCGCCACACTAAGAGTGTGGGACAGAGTGAGACACCAATGCGAAAAAGTTCATCAGCGAGCGTAACTGGGTCGAAGAAGTCATCAACATCATCATCATCATCCCGTAAAATGGTCCAGGGCAACATTAAAACAATGCTCTTTTCAGACGCGCCATATGACCGCAACCACCCAACGGCGCGTCTGTATAACACTAAGCTGGCTAAAATGCTAGCGCTGGATCTTCTCCCTTTTTCTTTTGAGGAAGGGGTTGGTTTTCTTGAATTAGTGGCAGCGCTCTGCCCTAAATGGAAGGTTCCTAGCCGGTTCTATTTTGCCCGAGTTGCGGTTCCAGCACTACATGAAGATGTGCTGGAGGTGATTGGGGCAGATTTGCAGAAGAGTGCTGTTCACACTATACATCTGACAACAGACATGTGGACCAGTGGCGCAGGCACTGATTACATGTGCATCACTGCACACTGGGTCTCTTTTTCAGGGGTTAAAGCAAAGCTAAATGCAGGTGTTGACCTGGACCAAGTTTTTAAAGCTGCTCGGAAACATGCAACGCTAGCCATGTTTGGCTTGGAGCAACGTCATACAGCACAAAACATTTTGAATGAGTTCAACACAAAGGTCTTTCACTGGCTGTCCCCAAAAAAACGCGCCATTGGTTATGTTTCCACGGATAATGGCGCCAATGTAGTTAAAGCCATGGATCTGGGTGACTATTTCAGAGTGCCGTGTTTGGCGCACTGTATAAACCTGGTTGTTAAAAAATTCTTGGATAAAGACAGTCCAGCATGCCAGTTAGTGGTCACCTGCCGAAAAATGTGCAACCATTTCAGCCATTTTTTTTAAGACCCAGAAGCATCTGAGGTGCCTGCTACATGAACGTCGAATGCCAGTGAAAGCACTCATCCAGGAGGTGCCAACACGTTGGAACTCAACCTTCTACATGCTTGAGCGTCTGTATGAGCAGTTTACGGTACTCGATCAGTATTTCTTAACACTGGGTACAGCTGTGAAGGACCTGAGGTTAAATGCGGCGGAATGGGAGCTAGTTAAAAGCCTGACAGACATGCTTCGTCCTTTTGAGGTCTTCACGCGTGCAGTCAGCAGGGAGGACTGTAATTTGGGAAAAGCTATCCCATTGTTGCGCATGCTGGAGCACAAACTGAAGGCGGTGTCTTCTAAGTTTCAAAAAGATGAAGAAAAGCAAGAAGCTTTTGTTTTGGCGGAGAAATTATTAGAGCGCCTAATTGGCGATGAACGTCTTCAAAAGATCCACTCAGAACAGCATTACATTTGTGCTATTATTCTGCATCCACGCTACAAAAAAGGCGCTGGCAGGCAGTGCATTATTTCCTTTTAGTGATGAAGATGTTACAAAGTACAAACGTTGGCTAGCCTTGTCAGCCATGAGGTTTGAAAGAGAACGGAAGCAAATTGAAGGAAAAGGCAGTACATCAGCATCAGCAGGCCATCCCCAGTCAAAAGACTCCTCTTCTGCACCTGTGGCAGAAGTGACCTCTCAGCCGTTAAAGACACCGGCAACCGCATCATCTGCACCAGACACAACAGAAATATCGGGTGATGATAGTCAAGAAGATTGGCTAGCTGAGCTTGGGTTTGGTTCTCAAAAGGTCCGAGCGAAAATTCAGCAAAGTGGAGGAACCGTGGAGAACTTTGAGTCGATGGTGCAGGACTATCTGAATGACTCAACAGAGGTCTATGTTAATGCTGACCCATTGGCGTATTGGCATGGGAAAAAAGAATTGTGGCCAGAGATCACCAACCTGGCTATACATTACTTGTCTTGCCCACTCGCAAGCGTGTCTTCTGAACGTGTTTTCAGTGCTGCTGGTGGCATTGTAACTTGCAAACGGACCTGCCTCTCGCCCAAAAATGTGGAGAGGTTGACAATGATCAAGATGAATGAGCACCTCATACCACCAGATTTCAAAGTACCAGATCGCACGACGGAAGAAGACGAGGCGGACAGCAACGTAGATGAGGGAATTTCTTCTGTGTTAGGTGACACTGACCTACTCCTGCCTGAATTTGCAGAATATGAGGACGAACTCTTCTTCCCTGACACCGAGCACTGAAAATGAGCCAATTAATCCAAAATTTTCTTTTTCGTACTTATTCACTTTTATTCCTGTGTTTCTGTCTTTCTTTGTTTTGCGCAGTTAATATAATTACAACTTTAATCACCTGTACTTTTGCTTTTTGGCTGTTTGGGGTCTTCCACTTGTTTTCGCCTGGGTTGATGGCTCTGGGGCCATTGCTGGGAAGGTCTAATACCGGATAAAACTGGTTTGGACAACATCCATGAGGAAAAAGTCTTTGCATCTTCTGACTTTTTGCTCAATGTAGCTTTTTCGGGGGCCTGTTTGGGGGGCTTCCTGGTGTTTGTGGGTGTGTTTTGGGGTCTGGGAGCACTGCTGGGTATGGATACTTTTCATTACAAGAGGTTTGAAGGGAATCCATGGAGGCAGAGGGGAGTTAGGGCCTAGCTGCAGAGCGTGCGCTGAGTGATTTCGGACATTGTCAGGAAAGTCCCAATTTTTGTACTTTTGCTTTTTGGCTGTTTGGGGGTCTTCCATTTGTTTTCGCCTGGGTTGACGACTCTGGGGCCATTGCTGGGAAGGTCTAATACCGAATAAAACTGGTTTGGACAACATCCATGCGGGAAAGCCTTTTGTCACTTTTTGTAACTTAGGGTTCGTTAGGGTTAGCCCTAGCAGCAGGTTTGCATGTGTTTCGGGGTGTTCTTGATTTTTGCAACTGAGTTCTGGGGTCTTAGAGCACTCGTGGGAATGTGTAATTTTGGTTGCAAGTGATTTGAAGAAAATCCATGGTGGGAAAGGGGGGATCACTTACTCTGTGAGAGGCACTTAGTGTTGAAAACATTTAGCCATTTACACTTAAAGGAAGAAAATGCCACAGACTTAAGTTTCAGGAAAACAAACTTACTGTTAAACCCCCACCCACCAGACTCAAAAGTAGTAAAAAACAGGTATGCTCAGATAAAGTTTCAAAAAGTATATTTGTATAGCCCTAACAAAATAATCTCCCTCAAGACCCTCCCTAACCCCAACGATTGTCTTTCAAAAGTCCCAAAAAGAACCCAACTCCCCAATCCCACCCCCCAAAAGTCTCTAAAAAAGGGGCAAGGGACACTACGGCAGGATGCTCTTCACTGTAGCGGCCAGGGCATCATACTCCTTGCGGAGGGTGGCATGGTCGGAGCGGAGGCCCTCCACCAAGTTCTTATAAGTTGAGACCTTCTGCTCCAGGTAGGACACTCTGAGGGATAAGCAGCGCTGGCGTGCCTTGCAACTCCTGTGGGGGGCAGCTGATGTCTTTGCTGCTCGGCGGTGGCGGTTGGCTTTGGTAGCCCGGCTCCGTACCGCTGGATCACTGCGCTGGCTGGCAGCCCGTGTGGGCCAGGAGGAGGATGCAGCTGTCGCAGTAGATGTAGTAGTAGACTGCGTGTTCTCCTCCTCCTCCAGGGCCAGCAGCCGCCGATATTCTGCGACAGTGGCATCCAGCCTCCGTTGTCGGGCCATTCGAGCCTGCTCCTTCCTTGATGGTTTTTTGGATTTGGAAGGAGCAACTATATAAAGAAAGAAAGACATAGTCTGTAACCAATGCTCTTAAGATTAACACAAAATGATTGAGCAGAAAGTTGTGTCACAGTACAACTAGCAACTTGAAAGCACAGTACATAACTATTGAGGCCAGTATCTATCTAACCTCCCACTTCTTCATCCTTGCTCTAACATTAGTGTGAGTTTAAGGAACAAATTCTACGAGCACTATGGACTTCCATTACAGTCGACTATGACAGTACACCAGTCTTATTCTTCTTCTTCTCTCTTGTTTAGGAAAATTGGTACGTTATCTTCTGCAAGCCGGCATAAGGCCAGCGCAGTGAACTTGCACCCGAGAAAAACAGACGCACACCATGATGAGTGAGACAGACTTGCGTTACTGTACCGGTACAGTACATGCAGGTGGTGAAGCTCATATTTTTCCATTACAGGTGGCACTGAGAATACTCTGTTAAAAGGGCTACTGCTTAATTAATTTAACTTTCACCCTACAGTGCAAATGAGTACTAGAAAAGGAAAAAGAAGAAACACCCGTGCAGAGAGCACACTCTGCAGTCTTCAATCTCAATAAGTAAGGAATATATAGCTTACCTCTGCCCGCCACCACTGTGTGCACCCTCACAGGCACATTGGTGTCGTCCGGCACTTGCACCGCCTCCTCCCCAGAAGTGTTGTCCTCCTCGTCATCATCCACCACCACCACCACCTCCGCGCTGGCCCCGCCACCAGATGTTCCACCTACAAAGTACATTTAAGATTGTTAGAATACACCACTCACTACTATATAATATTTGGTCTAGGAATAAAGAAATGTGAAAAAAAACAGAAAACAATGTAATAATTTGTGACTGTCTAATCTAAAGTAAAAATGTTCCTTTTTCCAGGGAAGGCTCAGTGCATACAGCTATTGCTGACTAGAATGGGAGTCCAATGGAATTGCCAAATGTGCAATCTTAGTTAGCTACATAGACAGACTAATAAGAATAATCTAGTAATACCACAGGGAGTCATAGTCGAGGCAGGATAAGAATTTAGATACAGTCTACAAGAAGATCAAAGACGATTTAGAAAAAATCGAATGAGGAACGCTAGGAAAAAATAGCTACTCTATATTAAAATGAAAACTTACTGAGCCAGCAAAGGATTCCTCGTCTGGCCGATCCTGGCCTTCTACAGCAGCAGCAACCACCTCCTCCTCTGTCCTCTTGCCCCTGGGGGGAGCTGATGTACAACAAGAAAGAAAGTAAGACCCGAAAACATGGATGATTGTTGTCAACCAAATCAAACATTTCAAAAGAACAATAACAAAATATTTTGGTGAAATAGCAAATAGACAACTATTCCATGGGATATATTGACCGATCTCATGTGGTCTACTACGTTATTAGTATTGCTTGATTTGCGGACCGTCGACTTGGAAAGTTCTTATGTAACTCACTAAACAAACTACTAAAAAGGTTCGCCTAGGACTGGCAGGCAGCAATCCGCAGCACGCGAAGTCACAGACAAAGTCCATCGTGATTGCAGATCAGTGAATACTCAAACTATCAATCCACCACTACTGTTTCTTCTTATCGCCATGTGTACAAAGGAAGGACTGGACTTGAGTCTGTAAGGGCTGATTTAGAAGCCCCTTGCGGCTCTTTTGCTCCGTTTTTGCGTGACTTTTGTGACGCAGCTGCAGAACAAAAGAGGCGCCATGGTGCGGCGTATATTAACAACGTGACGCATATGGGAGATGCATCACGTTGTAAAGCCTTGCGTCATCAGGGGGCGTTCCGGGGCAAGGGAGGGCGTTCCTGCGCAGGAACACATCCTAAAAGTGGCCGAGGGACATCTACAAGATTTCAATCAGTCACTTTGAGGACAATGATGCGTGACTCAAACCCTGCGCCTGCTTGAAGCAGATGCACGGCTTGACGCAGCATTGGGGAGATAGTGCACCCCAGAGCATTGCTGGAGCTGCACCATCATTGCGACGCAACTCCAGCAATGCGCCGCCTTTACGGCGCAGAAGCGTAACGCTTCGGTGACGTTTCGGGCACATGGTGCGCCGCATTGTAAATACGGCGCACCATGGGTGGTGGTGGCGTGGCGCACAATTACTGGCGCACCCCTGCTACTTTGCAGGGATGCGCCGGTAGTTAAAAATCTGACCCTTAGTGTCTAGCATTACGCAGTTCTTTAAACTACACTCATGCATAATTTCACAGGCCAATGAAATTAACACAAAATCGAAAACAAATAAGCATAGTAGCAGCGCTACTGAGAAGGAGAGCAGTGCACCTGAAATGCATAGAAGATTTTGAAATATAATTTACCTACAATGTAATAAGCAGCATCATTGCTCTTGGTAAAAAACAAAAATTTGCAAGATAATAACACACAGAGCAGGAGAAAACAGTAGTAAAGAAATAGCTACTACTCACCAAGCCCGGGGATCTCAAGGCCGAGCAGGTCCAGCAGATCGCGTTCCCGGTCCAGGATATCCGTCCAACGGTGGGTGACCTGGTTGTAGGTGCGCCGGACCCGAGAGTGTTGGTACATGGCCCGGCACACCTTCTCCCACCGCTTCCGGCGCTCCCGGATCCCGTACCCACTAGCGATCCTGCCGCCTGCCATGATGGTCCTGGGGAGGTGGCGCTGAACATAAAAAACTAGTGCGCCCACCTCCTCCGCGCTGAAAATCTCCCGGGGTTGGACATACTCCCCCCTCAAACGCCCGCACGGGAGCCGGGCACGGGGTGCGGGACCCTTCCCCTTCTCGGGATGTTTCCCGGCTCCCTTTACCATGGTCTGGGCAGAAAGGAAGCAAAATAATAAAGAAGAAAAGAAAAGAGTTTAAAAAAGTAGTTTAAAATTAACCAAAAGTAGCAGAAAACACAAAAATATAGAGCTAGAAAAATAGAGGGATAGATAATAAGTAAAATAGATTAAAAAAAACTTCAAACAAGCAAAGGATGGCAGAGATTCAGAGAGGATACAGAAAGCATGCCCAGAACCATAGCAATGAATGGGAAACAAGATGGCCGCGCCCGTTCACGACCGCGTGGGTAAGTTCACGCAAGATTTTCCTCGCGATCACACGCGAAATTGTACTAGCGAGCCGCACACTTTGCGAGATTACAAATAGCACCCGGAAACGGAATTATGGCACGCAAACAAGATGGCCGCGCCCATGTACGACCGCTAGGGTATCTTCGCAAACGTTGTGCTACAAGCAGCTTGCGAACACGGAAAAAATGGCGCGAACAAACACGCCGCAAAAAAACAAATCCTGTATTCGCACTAATTCGCGGCTTCCGAAATCGATCTCGCACGAATCCGCGCCCCGCGAATCGCGCGAAATTGCAGAAAAACGATTTTTGCAAAACTGAAAGCACTCAGCAGGTGCCAAAGTTCAATCTTAACATTTGTAACCATTCCCTCTAGTGCTTCCTGAGGGGCCCCTCCAGAGTTCAGTTGCCTATTTGCAACTATTCTATGACCCTGCTCTGACCCTCACAGCAGGCTCATAGAATAGCCACAAGTAGGCCACAAAGGTCCTGTGAAAAAAAATTGCACTGCAACAGAAAGCAAATCACAGATAAGGAAGCAGGTGCCAGACTGGCAGTTTAAATTCAGTGACACATTAATCAACCCCAAACTAATTCATGTCAGTTGAAGCAGGGCAGGTGTGCTTGCTTTTTTTCACCCCCAAAATCTACAGTGATAAGCAAACCAGAGGGTGGCAATGATGTACCAGATGGTGGAATAGGTGTACCAGAGGATGGCAGTGGTGAAACAGAGGGTGCTGTGAACCTGTGATGATGAACCAGACGTAGAAGCAACATAGTCGCGGCCGTTGCGAGCCGACAAGTAAGTTCGCAATTGCGAACTGGTACAAAATCCTCGCAAAATGGCAGAAACCGTTGCGAACACAAACAAAAAAAAAATCCCCAAATTCGCTAGAGTTCGCGGATTTTGCGGATTGCCAATCCGTAAATACGCACATTGGACTGCATCATCTACACACACATCCACTTAAAGAAGTTCAGAGATCTTCATCGGAATACAGAGACAATTCCATGGATGTAGATGTTCCTACCATAAAAGTTAATGGTGTCTGTGCCTTCATTTGGGGATCATCACACACCAAACATCACCTTTTGATTGCTTTAGGGCTAACATTTTAAAACTCTGTTAACCAGCAACCCTTTAGCAAAAATGATGATAATCTGGAAGACAACATTTTAAATCTCATGACTCTAAATTCCCAGATTGTCAGTATTGTAGCTTAAACTAGAATGTATAACTATGATGACATTACCCTTTCACCATAATACACTAATACACTAACATCAAGTACAGTAATTCAAGAAGACTGATTATAGAGTGATGTAAGAAAAACTCTTGGAAATTACCTTTTTATGAGTTTACATCATTTGTTCGAATATATATGTATTAGGTATAGAATAAGCGAGTGATGTAACATGATGCATGTAGTTCCCTTTAACAACCGTTAGTTGGCTTCCTGTTTTTTAGTCTGCACATCTCTACGAGGTATATCAGTGCAGTGATGGACTGGAAAAATATATGTAACCCCACAGCATGGTGTTGGAGACATTTGTGTTTTGTTTAAAAACTTAAAATCCTAATTTAGTGAAATCCTCTACAAAAAAAGGAACACTGAAAATGTTGATGAACTGCCGTAATGTTTGACAAAGTCACCTATCAAAATGTTCTTACATTGATAACAACTGCCACGACTGGTGTTTATGCCAATGTACAGTTGTTTCTGCAGGGGAAGCAGACCTCACAGGGTTTCCCGGTTTAATATGTCAAAACCTATTTTTGACTGCATTAACATTCAATTCTGGGATTTGCATTTACTAATAAACGGTCCTCTCAGAAGGATTTTTAATTCTTTTGTTAATCCCATCAATAAATCAGGGCTACACATCTCAGAATGCCACAAAAAATGGACTGCATCATCTACACACACATCCACTTAAAGAAGTTCAGAGATCTTCATCGGAATACAGAGACAATTCCATGGATGTAGATGTTCCTACCATAAAAGTTAATGGTGTCTGTGCCTTCATTTGGGGATAATCACCCTTCCACTAGTCAGGTGTAGATCTAACTGAAGAATATATACGTCTTATCGCTGCTGGCTTCAATAAAATGAAAGTAATTTGTGCAAAATGTTCATCCTGAGAGTAGAATAAAAATGAACATTACTTTCCGAATTGATGTTCATTGTGTTATAGCTTGAAGAAAGATGCTGCTGTTGGGCCAGCTATAGCCCAGTGGTTCCTTCAGAAGTTTACATGATATATCGTGTTCAACCATTCAATGGTTCATGTCCCGCGGGCGCTCTCTGGCCTTTTTTTCCCATCATTTGTCAATTAAAGAACTAGGCTTCTTTACTTGCTTAATCCACTCTATATAGTAAATATCGTCTATTTCATCTTTCTGTTTCTACAAATGATCATTAAAGCATTGCTTACTAGCAGGGTGGATTCTCAGCTTCATCACCCAGCCTTTCCAGTGCTGTGAGATTGCCCTGACCCATAATAAAATATTGAAAAAAAGTAATTCAATGAGGTAAAGAAGGCATTTGTCCATCAAAACCACACATCACCTTTTGATTGCTTTAGGTCTAACATTTTAAAACTCTGTTAACCTGCAAGCCTTTAGCAATAATGATGATAATCTGGAAGACAACATTTTAAATCTCATGACTCTAAATTCCCCGATTGTCAGTATTGTAGCTTAAACTAGAATGTATAACTATGATGACATTACCCTTCACCATAATACACTAATACACTAACATCAAGTACAGTAATTCAAGAAGACTGACTATAGAGTGATGTAAGAAAAACTCTTGGAAATTACCTTTTTATGAGTTGACATCATTTGTTCGAATATATATGTATTAGGTATAGAATAAGCGAGTGATGTAACATGATGCACATAGTCCCCTTTAACATTGTTTGAGTGTACCGTTAGTTGGCTTCCTGTTTTTTAGACTGCACATCTCTAGGAGGTATATCAGTGCAGTGATGGACTGGAAAAATATATGTAACCCCACAGCATGGTGTTGGAGACATTTGTGTTTCTTTTAAAAAGTTAAAATCCTAATTTAGTGAAATCCTCTACAAAAAAAGGAACAGTGAAAATGTTGATGAACTGCCGTAATGTTTGACAAAGTCACCTATCAAAATGTTCTTACATTTATAACAACTGCCACAACTGGTGTTTATGCCAATGTACAGTTGTTTCTGCAGGGTAAGCAGACCTCACAGGGTTTCCCGTTTTAATATGTCAAAACCTAATGTTGACTGCATTAACATTGAATTCTGGGATTTACATTTACTAATAAACGGTCCTCTCAGAAGGATTTTTAATTCTGTTGTTAATCCTGTTAATAAATCAGGGCTACAAATCTGAGAATGCCACAAAAAATGGACTGCATCATCTACACACACAACCACTTATAGAAGTTCAGAGATCTTCCTCGGAATACAGAGACAATTTCATGGATGAAGATGTTCCTACCATAAAAGTTAATGGTGTCTGTGCCTTCATTTGGGGATCATCACACTTCCATTAGTCAGCTGTAGCTCTAACTGAAGAATATATACGTCTTATCGCTGCTGGCTTCAATAAAATGAAAGTAATTTGTGCAAAATGTTTTTCCTGAGAGTAGAATAAAAATGAACATTACTTTCCGAATTGATGTTCATTGTGTTATAGCTTGAAGAAAGATGCTGCTGTTGTGTCAGCTATAGCCCAGTGGTTCCTACCAGAAGTTTACATGATGTATCGTGTTCAACCATTCAATAGTTGAAGTCCCGCGGGTGCTCTCTGGCCTTTTTTTCCCATCATTTGTCAATTAAAGAACTACGCTTCTTTACTTGCTTAATCCACTCTATATAGTAAATATCGCCTATTTCATCTTTCTGTTTCTACAAATGATCATTAAAGCATTGCCTACTAGCAGAGTGGATTCTCTGCTTCATCACCCAGTCTTTCCAGTGCTGTGAGATTGCCCTGACCCTTAATAAAATATTGAAAAAAAGTAATTCAATGAGGTAAAGAAGGCATTTGTCCATCAAAACCAAACATCACCTTTTGATTGCTTTAGTTCTAATATTTTAAATCTCTGTTAACATGCAAGCCTTTAGCAATAATGATGATAATCTGGAAGACAACATTTTGAATCTCATGACTCTAAATTCCCAGATTGTCAGTATTGTATCTTAAACTAGAATGTATAACTATGATGACATTACCCGTTCACCATAATACACTAATACACTAACATCAAGTAAAGTAATTCAAGAGGACTGATTATAGAGTGATGTATGAAAAAGTCTTGGAAATTACCTTTTTATGAGTTGACATCATTTGTTCGAATATATATATGTATTAGGTATAGAATAAGCGAGTGATGTAACATGATGCACGTAGTCCCCTTTAACATTGTTTGAGTGAACCGTTAGTTGGCTTCCTGTTTTTTTAGACTGCACATCTCTACGAGGTATATCAGTGCAGTGATGGACTGGAAAAATATATGTAACCCCACAGCATGGTGTTGGAGACATTTGTGTTTCTTTTAAAAACATAAAATCCTAATTTAGTAAATTCCTCTTCAAAAAAAGGAACACTGAAAATGTTGATGAACTGCCGTTATGTTTGACAAAGTCACCTATCAAAATGTTCCTACTTTGATAACAACTGCCAGGACTGGTGTTTATGCCAATGTACAGTTGTTTCTGCAGGGGAAGCAGACCTCACAGGGTTTCCCGGTTTAATATGTCAAAACCTAATGTTGACTGCATTAACATTGAATTCTGGCCTTTACATTTACTAATAAACGGTCCTCTCAGAAGGATTTTTAATTCTGTTATTAATCCTTTTAATAAATCAGGGCTACAAATCTCAGAATGCCACAAAAAATTGACTGCATCATCTACACACACATCCACTTAAAGAAGTTCAGAGATCTTCATCGGAATACAGAGACAATTCCATGGATGTAGATGTTCCTACCATAAAAGGTAATTGTGTCTTTGCCTTCATTTGGGGATAATCACCCTTCCATTAGTCAGGTGTAGCTCTAACTGAAGAATATATACGTCTTATCGCTGCTGGCTTCAATAAAATGAAAGTAATTTGTGCAAAATGTTTTTCCTGAGAGTAGAATAAAAATGAACATTACTTTCCGAATTGATGTTCATTGTGTTATAGCTTGAAGAAAGATGCTGATGTTGTGTCAGCTATAGCCCAGTGGTTCCTACCAGAAGTTTACATGATGTATCGTGTTCAACCATTCAATAGTTCAAGTCCCGCGGGTGCTCTCTGGACTTTTTTTCCCATCATTTGTCAATTAAAGAACTACGCTTCTTTACTTGCTTAATCCACTCTATATAATAAATATCGCCTATTTCATCTTTCTGTTTCTACAAATGATCATTAAAGCATTGCCTACTAGCAGAGTGGATTCTCTGCTTCATCACCCAGTCTTTCCAGTGCTGTGAGATTGCCCTGACCCATAATAAAATATTCAAAAAAAGTAATTCAATGAGGTAAAGAAGGCATTTGTCCATAAAAACCAAACATCACCTTTTGATTGCTTTAGGTCTAACATTTTAAAACTCTGTTAACCTGCAAGCCTTTAGCAATAATGATGATAATCTGGAAGACAACAATTTAAATCTCATGGCTCTAAATTCCCCGCTTGTCAGTATTGTAGCTTAAACTAGAATGTATAACTATGATGACATTACCCTTTCACCATAATACACTAATACACTAACATCAAGTACAGTAATTCAAGAAGACTGATTATAGAGTGATGTAAGAAAAACTCTTGGAAATTACCTTTTTATGAGTTGACATCATTTGTTCGAATATATATGAATTAGGTATGGAATAAGCGAGTGATGTAACATGATGCACGTAGTCCCCTTTAACATTGTTTGAGTGAACCTTTAATGGCTTCCTGTTTTTTAGATTGCACATCTCTACGAGGTATATCAGTGCAGTGATGGAGTGGAAAAATATATGTAACCCCACAGCATGGTGTTGGAGACATTTGGGTTTCTTCTAAAAACTGAAAATCCTAATTTAGTGAAATACTCTACAAAAAAAGGAACACTAAAAATGTTGATGAACTGCCGTAATGTTTGACAAAGTCACCTATCAAAATGTTCTTACATTGATAACAACTGCCACGACTGGTGTTTATGCCAATGTGCAGTTGTTTCTGCAGGGTAAGCAGACCTCACAGGGTTTCCCGGTTTAATATGTCAAAACCTAATGTTGACTGCATTAACATTGAATTCTGGGATTTACATTTACTAATAAACGGTCCTCTCAGAAGGATTTTTAATTCTGTTGTTAATCCTGTTAATAAATCAGGGCTACAAATCTCAGAATGCCACAACAATATGGACTGCATCATCTACACACACATCCACTTGAAGAAGTTCAGAGATCTACATTGGAATACAGAGACAATTCCATGGATGTAGATGTTCCTACCATAAAAGTTAATGGTGTCTGTGCCTTCATTTGGGGATAATCACCCTTCCACTAGTCAGGTGTAGATCTAACTGAAGAATATATACGTCTTATCGCTGCTGGCTTCAATAAAATGAAAGTAATTTGTGCAAAATGTTCATCCTGAGAGTAGAATAAAAATTAACATTACTTTCCGAATTGATGTTCATTGTGTTATAGCTTGAAGAAAGATGCTGCTGTTGGGCCAGCTATAGCCCAGTGGTTCCTGCAGAAGTTTACATGATATATCGTGTTCAACCATTCAATGGTTCATGTCCCGCGGGCGCTCTCTGGCCTTTTTTTCCCATCATTTGTCAATTAAAGAACTACGCTTCTTTACTTGCTTAATCCACTCTAGATAGTAAATATCGCCTATTTCATCTTTCTGTTTCTACAAATGATCATTAAAGCATTGCCTACAAGCAGAGTGGATTCTCAGCTTCATCACCCAGCCTTTCCAGCGCTGTGAGATTGCCCTGACCCATAATAAAATATTGAAAAAAAGTAATTCAATGAGGTAAAGAAGGCATTTGTCCATCAAAACCAAACATCACCTTTTGATTGCTTTAGGTCTCACATTTTAAAACTCTGTTAACCAGCAAGCCTTTAGCAATAATGATGATAATCTGGAAGACAACATTTTAAATCTCATGACTCTAAATTCCCAGATTGTCAGTATTGTAGCTTAAACTAGAATGTATAACTATGATGACATTACCCTTTCACCATAATACACTAATACACTAACATCAAGTAAAGTAATTCAAGAAGACTGATTATAGAGTGATGTAAGAAAAACTCTTGGAAATTACCTTTTCATGAGTTGACATTATTTGTTCGAATATATATGTATTAGGTATAGAATAAGCGAGTGATGTAACATGATGCACGTAGTCCCCTTTAACATTGTTTGAGTGAACCGTTAGTTGGCTTCCTGTTTTTTTAGACTGCACATCTCTACGAGGTATATCAGTGCAGTGATGGACTGGAAAATATATGTAACCCCACAGCATGGTGTTGGAGACATTTGTGTTTCTTTTAAAAACATAAAATCCTAATTTAGTGAAATCCTCTACAAAAAAAGGAACACTGAAAATGTTGATGAACTGCCGTAATGTTTGACAAAGTCACCTATCAAAATGTTCCTACATTGATAACAACTGCCACGACTGGTGTTTATGCCAATGTACAGTTGTTTCTGCAGGTGAAGCAGACATCACTGGGTTTCCTGGTTTAATATGTCAAAACCTATTTTTGACTGCATTAAAATTCAATTCTGGGATTTACATTTACTAATAAACGGTCCTCTCAGAAGGATTTTTAATTCTGTTGTTAATCCCGTCAATAAATCAGGGCTACAAATCTCAGAATGCCACAAAAAATGGACTGCATCTTCTACACACACATCCACCTAAAGAAGTTCAGAGGTCTTCATCGGAATACAGAGACAATTCCATGGATGTAGATGTTCCTACCATAAAAGTTAATGGTGTCGGTGCCTTCATTTGGGGATAATCACCCTTCCATTAGTCAGGTGTAGCTCTAACTGAAGAATATATACGTCTTATTGCTGCTGGCTTCAATAAAATGAAAGTAATTTGTGCAAAATGTTTATCCTGAGAGTAGAATAAAAATGAACATTACTTTCCGAATTGATGTTCATTCTGGTATAGCTTGAAGAAAGATGCTGCTGTTGGGTCAGCTATAGCCAGTGGTTCCTTCAGAAGTTTACATGATATATCGTGTTCAACCATTCAATGGTTCATGTCCCGCGGGCGCTCTCTGGCCTTTTATTCCCATCATTTGTCAATTAAAGAACTACGCTTCTTTACTTGCTTAATCCACTCTATACAGTGAATATCGCCTATTTCATCTTTCTGTTTCTACAAATGATCATTAAAGCATTGCTTACTAGCAGAGTGGAATCTCAGCTTCGTCATCCAGCCTTTCCAGTGCTGTGAGATTGCCCTGACCCATAATAAAATATTGAAAAAAAGTAATTCAATGAGGTAAAGAAGGCATTTGTCCATCAAAACCAAACATCACCTTTTGATTGCTTTAGGTCTAACATTTTAAAACTCTGTTAACCAGCAAGCCTTTAGCAATAATGATGATAATCTGGAAGACAACATTTTAAATCTCATGACTCTAAATTCCCAGATTGTCAGTATTGTAGCTTAAACTAGAATGTATAACTATGATGACATTACCCTTTCACCATAATACACTAATACACTAACATCAAGTACAGTAATTCAAGAAGACTGATTATAGAGTGATGTAAGAGAAACTCTTGGAAATTACCTTTTTATGAGTTGACATCATTTGTTCGAATATATATATATTAGGTATAGAATAAGCGAGTGATGTAACATGATGCACATAGTCCCCTTTAACATTGTTTGAGTGAACCGTTAGTTGGCTTCCTGTTTTTTAGACTGCACATCTCTATGAGGTATATCAGTGCAGTGATGGACTGAAAAAATATATGTAACCCCACAGCATGGTGTTGGAGACATTTGTGTTTCTTTTAAAAACTTAAAATCCTAATTTAGTGAAATCCTCTACAAAAAAAGGAACACTGAAAATGTTGATGAACTGCCGTAATGTTTGACAAAGTCACCTATGAAAATGTTCCTACATTGATAACAACTGCCAAGACTGGTGTTTATGCCAATCTACAGTTGTTTCTGCAGGGGAAGCAGACCTCACAGGGTTTCCCGGTTTAATATGTCAAAACCTAATTTTGACTGCATTAACATTGAATTCTGGGATTTACATTTACTAATAAACGGTCCTCTCAGAAGGATTTTTAATTCTGTTGTAATTCCCGTTAATAAATCAGGGCTACTAATCTCAGAATGCAACAAAAAATGGACTGCATCATCTACACACACATCCACTTAAAGAAGTTCAGAGATCTTCATCGGAATACAGAGACAATTCAATGGATGTAGATGTTCCTACCATAAAAGTTAATGGTGTCTGTGCCTTCATTTGGGGATAATCACCCTTCTATTAGACAGGTGTAGCTCTAACTGAAGAATATTTACGTCTTATCGCTGCTGGCTTCAATAAAATGAAAGTAATTTGTGCAAAATATTTATCCTGAGAGTAGAATAAAAATGAACATTACTTTCCGAATTGATGTTCATTGTGTTATAGCTTGAAGAAAGATGCTGCTGTTGGGTCAGCTATAGCCAGTGGTTCCTTCAGAAGTTTACATGATATATCGTGTTCAACCATTCAACAGTTCATGTCCCGCGGGCGGTCTCTGGCCTTTTATTCCCATCATTTGTCAATTAAAGAACTACGCTTCTTTACTTGCTTAATCCACTCTATATAGTATATATCGCCTAATTAATTTTTCTGTTTCTATAAATGATCATTAAAGCATTGCCTACAAGCAGAGTGGATTATCTGCTTCATCACCCAGCCTTTCCAGTGCTGTGAGATTGCCCTGACCCATAATAAAATATTGAAAAAAAGTAATTCAATGAGGGAAAGAAGGCATTTGTCCATCAAAACCAAACCTCACCTTTTGATTGCTTTAGGTCTAACATTTTAAAACTCTGTTAACCTGCAAGCCTTTAGCAATAATGATGATAATCTGGACGACAACAATTTAAATCTCATGACTCTAAATTCCCAGATTGTCAGTATTGTAGCTTAAACTAGAATGTATAACTATGATGACATTACCCATTCACCATAATACGCTAATACACTAACATCAAGTACAGTAATTCAAGAAGACTGCCTATAGAGTGATGTAAGAAAAACTATTGGAAATTACCTTTTTATGAGTTGACATCATTTGTTCGAATATATATGTATTAGGTATAGAATAAGCGATTGATGTAACATAATGCACGTAGTCCCCTTTAACATTGTTTGAGTGAACCGTTAGTTGGCTTCCTGTTTTTTAGACAGCACATCTCTACGAGGTATATCAGTGCAGTGATGGACTGGAAAAACATATGTAACCCCACAGCATGGTGTTGGAGACATTTGTGTTTCTTTTAAAATCTTAAAATCCTAATTTAGTGAAATCCTCTACAAAAAAAGGAACACTGAAAATGTTGATGAACTGCCGTAATGTTTGACAAAGTCACCTATCAAAATGTTCTTACATTGATAACAACTGCCACGACTGGTGTTTATGCCAATGTACAGTTGTTTCTGCAGGGGAAGCAGACCTCACAGATTTTCCCGGTTTAATATGTCAAAACCTAATGTTGACTGCATTAACATTGAATTCTGGGATTTACATTTACTAATAAACGGTCCTCTCAGAAGGATTTTTAATTCTGTTGTTAATCCTGTTAATAAATCAGGGCTACAAATCTAAGAATGCCACAAAAAATGGACTGCATCATCTACACACACATCCACTTAAAGAAGATCAGAGATCTTCATCGGAATACAGAGACAATTCCATGGATGTAGATGTTCCTACCATAAAAGTTAATGGTATCTGTGCCTCCATTTGGGGATAATCACCGTTCCATTAGTCAGGTGTAGATCTAACTGAAGAATATGTACGTCTTATCGCTGCTGGCTTCAATAAAATGAAAGTAATTTGTGCAAAATGTTTATCCTGAGAGTAGAATAAAAATTGAACATTACTTTCCGAGTTGATGTTCATTGTGTTATAGCTTGAAGAAAGATGCTGCTGTTGGGTCAGCTATAGCCCAGTGGTTCCTTCAGAAGTTTACATGATATATCGTGTTCAACCATTCAATGGTTCATGTCCCGCGGGCGCTCTCTGGCCTTTTATTCCCATCATTTATCAATTAAAGAACTTCGCTTCTTTACTTGCTTAATCCACTCTATATAGTAAATTTCGCCTATTTCATCTTTCTGTTTCTACAAATGATCATTAAATCATTGCCTACTAGCAGAGTGGATTCTCAGCTTCATCACCCAGCCTTTCCAGCGCTGTGAGATTGCCATGACCCATAATAAAATATTGAAAAAAAGTAATTCAATGAGGTAAAGAAGGCATTTGTCCATCAAAACCAAACATCACCTTTTGATTGGTTTAGGTCTAACATTTAAAAACTCTGTTAACCTGTAAGCCTTTAGCAATATTGATGATAATCTGGAAGACAACATTTTAAATCTCATGACTCTAAATTCCCAGATTGTCAGTATTGTAGCTTAAACTAGAATGTATAACTATGATGACCTAACCCTTTCACCATAATACACTAATACACTAACATCAAGTACAGTAATTCAAGAAGACTGATTATAGAGTGATGTAAGAAAAACTCTTGGAAATTACCTTTTTATGAGTTGACATCATTTGTTCGAATATATATGTATTAGGTATAGAATAAGCGAGTGATGTAACATGATGCTCGTAGTCCCCTTTAACATTGTTTGAGTGAACCGTTAGTTGGCTTCCTGTTTTTTAGACTGCACATCTCTACGAGGTATATCAGTGCAGTGATGGACTGGAAAAATATATGTAACCCCACAGCTTGGTGTTGGAGACATTTGTGTTTCTTTTAAAAACTTAAAATCAAAATTTAGTGAAATCCTCTACAAAAAAAGGAACCCTGAAAATGTTGATGAACTGCTGTAATGTTTGACAAAGTCACCTATCAAAATGTTCTCACATTGATAACAACTGCCACAACTGGTGTTTATGCCAATGCACAGTTGTTTCCTGCAGGGGAAGCAGACCTCACAGGGTTTCCCGGTTTAATATGTCAAAACCTAATGTTGACTGCATTAACATTGAATTCTGGGATTTACATTTACTAATAAACGGTCCTCTCAGAAGGATTTTTAATTCTGTTGTTAATCCTGTTAATAAATCAGGGCTACAAATCTCAGAATGCCACAAAAAATGGACTGCATCATCTATACACACATTCACCTAAAGAAGTTCAGAGATCTTCATCGGAATACAGAGACAATTCCATGGATGTAAATGTTCCTACCATAAAAGTTAATGGTGTCTGTGCCTTTATTTGGGGATAATCACCCTTCCATTAGTCAGGTGTAGCTCTAACTGAAGAATATATACGTCTTATCGCTGCTGACTTCAATAAAATGAAAGTAATTTGTGGAAAATGTTTATCCTGAGAGTAGAATACAAATGAACATTACTTTCCGAATTGATGTTCAATGTGTTATTGCTTGAATAAAGATGCTGCTGTTGGGTCAGCTATAGCCCAGTGGTTCCTTCAGAAGTTTGCATGATATATTGTGTTCAACCATTCAATGGTTCATGTCCCACGGGCGCTCTCTGGCCTTTTATTCCCATCATTTGTCAATTAAAGAACTACGCTTCTTTACTTGCTTAATCCACTCTATATAGTAAATATCGCCTATTTCATCTTTCTGTTTCTACAAATGATCATGATCATTTAAGCATTGCTTACTAGAAGAGTGGATTCTCAGCTTCATCACCCAGCCTTTCCAGTGCTGTGAGATTGCCCTGACCCATAATAAAATATTGAAAAAAAATAATTCAATGAGGTAAAGAAGGCATTTGTCCATCAAACCCAAACATCACCTTTTGATTGCTTTAGGTCTAACATTTTAAAACTCTGTTAACCAGCAAGCCTTTAGCAATAATGATGATAATCTGGAAGACAACATTTTAAATCTCATGACTCTAAATTCCCAGATTGTCAGTATTGTAGCTTAAACTAGAATGTATAACTATGATGACATTACCCTTTCACCATAATACACTAATACACTAACATCAAGTACAGTAATTCAAGAAGACTGATTATAGAGTGATGTAAGAAAAACTCTTGGAAATTACCTTTTCATGAGTTGACATCATTTGTTCGAATATATATGAATTAGGTATGGAATAAGCGAGTGATGTAACATGATGCACGTAGTCCCCTTTAACATTGTTTGAGTGAACCGTTAGTTGGCTTCCTGTTTTTTAGACTGCACATCTCTACGAGGTTTATCAGTGCAGTGATGGACTGGAAAAATATATGTCACCCCACAGCATGGTGTTGGAGACATTTGTGTTTCTTTTAAAAACTTAAAATTCTAATTTAGTGAAATCCTCTACAAAAAAAGGAACACTGAAAATGTTGATGAACTGTTGTAATGTTTGACAAAGTCACCTATCAAAATGTTCTTACATTGATAACAACTGCCACGACTGGTGTTTAGGCCAATGTACAGTTGTTTCTGCAGGGGAAGCAGACCTCACAGGGTTTCCCGGTTTAATATGTCAAAACCTAATGTTGACTGCATTAACATTGAATTCTGGGATTTACATTTACTAATAAACAGTCCTCTCAGAAGGATTTTTAATTCTGTTGTTAATCCTGTTAATAAATCAGGGCTACAAATCTAAGAATGCCACAAAAAATGGACTGCATCATCTACACACACATCCACTTAAAGAAGATCAGAGATCTTCATCGGAATACAGAGACAATTCCATGGATGTAGATGTTCCTACCATAAAAGTTAATGGTGTCTGTGCCTTCATTTGGGGATAATCACCGTTCCATTAGTCAGGTGTAGATCTAACTGAAGAATATGTACGTCTTATCGCTGCTGGCTTCAATAAAATGAAAGTAATTTGTGCAAAATGTTTATCCTGAGAGTAGAATAAAAATTGAACATTACTTTCCGAGTTGATGTTCATTGTGTTATAGCTTGAAGAAAGATGCTGCTGTTGGGTCAGCTATAGCCCAGTGGTTCCTTCAGAAGTTTACATGATATATCGTGTTCAACCATTCAATGGTTCATGTCACGCGGGCGCTCTCTGGCCTTTTATTCCCATCATTTATCAATTAAAGAACTTCGCTTCTTTACTTGCTTAATCCACTCTATATAGTAAATTTCGCCTATTTCATCTTTCTGTTTCTACAAATGATCATTAAAGCATTGCCTACTAGCAGAGTGGATTCTCAGCTTCATCACCCAGCCTTTCCAGCGCTGTGAGATTGCCATGACCCATAATAAAATATTGAAAAAAAGTAATTCAATGAGGTAAAGAAGGCATTTGTCCATCAAAACCAAACATCACCTTTTGATTGGTTTAGGTCTAACATTTAAAAACTCTGTTAACCTGTAAGCCTTTAGCAATATTGATGATAATCTGGAAGACAACATTTTAAATCTCATGACTCTAAATTCCCAGATTGTCAGTATTGTAGCTTAAACTAGAATGTATAACTATGATGACCTAACCCTTTCACCATAATACACTAATACACTAACATCAAGTACAGTAATTCAAGAAGACTGATTATAGAGTGATGTAAGAAAAACTCTTGGAAATTACCTTTTTATGAGTTGACATCATTTGTTCGAATATATATTTATTAGGTATAGAATAAGCGAGTGATGTAACATGATGCTCGTAGTCCCCTTTAACATTGTTTGAGTGAACCGTTAGTTGGCTTCCTGTTTTTTAGACTGCACATCTCTACGAGGTATATCAGTGCAGTGATGGACTGGAAAAATATATGTAACCCCACAGCTTGGTGTTGGAGACATTTGTGTTTCTTTTAAAAACTTAAAATCCAAATTTAGTGAAATCCTCTACAAAAAAAGGAACCCTGAAAATGTTGATGAACTGCTGTAATGTTTGACAAAGTCACCTATCAAAATGTTCTCACATTGATAACAACTGCCACAACTGGTGTTTATGCCAATGCACAGTTGTTTCCTGCAGGGGAAGCAGACCTCACAGGGTTTCCCGGTTTAATATGTCAAAACCTAATGTTGACTGCATTAACATTGAATTCTGGGATTTACATTTACTAATAAACGGTCCTCTCAGAAGGATTTTTAATTCTGTTGTTAATCCTGTTAATAAATCAGGGCTACAAATCTCAGAATGCCACAAAAAATGGACTGCATCATCTATACACACATTCACCTAAAGAAAATCAGAGATCTTCATCGGAATACAGAGACAATTCCATGGATGTAAATGTTCCTACCATAAAAGTTAATGGTGTCTGTGCCTTTATTTGGGGATAATCACCCTTCCATTAGTCAGGTGTAGCTCTAACTGAAGAATATATACGTCTTATCGCTGCTGACTTCAATAAAATGAAAGTAATTTGTGGAAAATGTTTATCCTGAGAGTAGAATACAAATGAACATTACTTTCCGAATTGATGTTCAATGTGTTATTGCTTGAATAAAGATGCTGCTGTTGGGTCAGCTATAGCCCAGTGGTTCCTTCAGAAGTTTGCATGATATATTGTGTTCAACCATTCAATGGTTCATGTCCCACGGGCGCTCTCTGGCCTTTTATTCCCATCATTTGTCAATTAAAGAACTACGCTTCTTTACTTGCTTAATCCACTCTATATAGTAAATATCGCCTATTTCATCTTTCTGTTTCTACAAATGATCATGATCATTTAAGCATTGCTTACTAGCAGAGTGGATTCTCAGCTTCATCACCCAGCCTTTCCAGTGCTGTGAGATTGCCCTGACCCATAATAAAATATTGAAAAAAAATAATTCAATGAGGTAAAGAAGGCATTTGTCCATCAAACCCAAACATCACCTTTTGATTGCTTTAGGTCTAACATTTTAAAACTCTGTTAACCAGCAAGCCTTTAGCAATAATGATGATAATCTGGAAGACAACATTTTAAATCTCATGACTCTAAATTCCCAGATTGTCAGTATTGTAGCTTAAACTAGAATGTATAACTATGATGACATTACCCTTTCACCATAATACACTAATACACTAACATCAAGTACAGTAATTCAAGAAGACTGATTATAGAGTGATGTAAGAAAAACTCTTGGAAATTACCTTTTCATGAGTTGACATCATTTGTTCGAATATATATGAATTAGGTATGGAATAAGCGAGTGATGTAACATGATGCACGTAGTCCCCTTTAACATTGTTTGAGTGAACCGTTAGTTGGCTTCCTGTTTTTTAGACTGCACATCTCTACGAGGTATATCAGTGCAGTGATGGACTGGAAAAATATATGTCACCCCACAGCATGGTGTTGGAGACATTTGTGTTTCTTTTAAAAACTTAAAATTCTAATTTAGTGAAATCCTCTACAAAAAAAGGAACACTGAAAATGTTGATGAACTGTTGTAATGTTTGACAAAGTCACCTATCAAAATGTTCTTACATTGATAACAACTGCCACGACTGGTGTTTAGGCCAATGTACAGTTGTTTCTGCAGGGGAAGCAGACCTCACAGGGTTTCCCGGTTTAATATGTCAAAACCTAATGTTGACTGCATTAACATTGAATTCTGGGATTTACATTTACTAATAAACAGTCCTCTCAGAAGGATTTTTAATTCTGTTGTTAATCCTGTTAATAAATCAGGGCTACATATCTAAGAATGCCACAAAAAATGGACTGCATCATCTACACACACATCCACTTAAAGAAGATCAGAGATCTTCATCGGAATACAGAGACAATTCCATGGATGTAGATGTTCCTACCATAAAAGTTAATGGTGTCTGTGCCTTCATTTGGGGATAATCACCGTTCCATTAGTCAGGTGTAGATCTAACTGAAGAATATGTACGTCTTATCGCTGCTGGCTTCAATAAAATGAAAGTAATTTGTGCAAAATGTTTATCCTGAGAGTAGAATAAAAATTGAACATTACTTTCCGAGTTGATGTTCATTGTGTTATAGCTTGAAGAAAGATGCTGCTGTTGGGTCAGCTATAGCCCAGTGGTTCCTTCAGAAGTTTACATGATATATCGTGTTCAACCATTCAATGGTTCATGTCACGCGGGCGCTCTCTGGCCTTTTATTCCCATCATTTATCAATTAAAGAACTTCGCTTCTTTACTTGCTTAATCCACTCTATATAGTAAATTTCGCCTATTTCATCTTTCTGTTTCTACAAATGATCATTAAAGCATTGCCTACTAGCAGAGTGGATTCTCAGCTTCATCACCCAGCCTTTCCAGCGCTGTGAGATTGCCATGACCCATAATAAAATATTGAAAAAAAGTAATTCAATGAGGTAAAGAAGGCATTTGTCCATCAAAACCAAACATCACCTTTTGATTGCTTTAGGTCTAACATTTTAAAACTCTGTTAACCAGCAAGCCTTTAGCAATAATGATGATAATCTGGAAGACAACATTTTAAATCTCATGACTCTAATTTCCTAGATTGTCAGTATTGTAGCTTAAACTAAAATGTATAACTATGATGACATTACCCTTTCACCATAATACACTAATACACTAACATCAAGTAAAGTAATTCAAGAAGACTGATTATAGAGCGATGTAAGAACAACTCTTGGAAATTACCTTTTTATGAGTTGACATCATTTGTTCGAATATATATGTATTAGGTATAAAATAAGCGAGTGATGTAACATGATGCACGTAGTCCCCTTTAACATTGTTTGAGTGAACCGTTAGTTGGCTTCCTGTTTTTTAGACTGCACATCTCTACGAGGTATATCAGTGCAGTGATGGACTGGAAAAATACATGTAACCCCACACCATTGCGTTGGAGACATTTGTGTTTCTTTTAAAAACATAAAATCCTAATTTAGTGAAATCCTCTACAAAAAAAGGAACACTGAAAATCTTGATGAACTGCCGTAATGTTTGACAAAGTCACCTATCAAAATGTTCCTATATTGATAACAACTGCCACGACTGGTGTTTATGCCAATGTACAGTTGTTTCTGCAGGGGAAGCAGACCTCACAGGGTTTCCCGGTTTAATATGTCAAAACCTGTTTTTGATTGCATTAACATTCAATTCTGGGATTTACATTTACTAAAAAACGGTCCTCTCAGAAGGATTTTTAATTCTGCTGTTAATCCCGTCAATAAATCAAGTCAACAAATCTCAGAATGCCACAAAAAATGGACTGCATCATCTACACACACATCCACTTAAAGAAGTTCAGAGATCTTCATCGGAATACAGAGACAATTCCATGGATGTAGATGTTCCTACCATAAAAGTTAATGGTGTCTCTGCCTTCATTTGGGGATAATCACCCTTCCATTAGTCAGGTGTAGGTCTAACTGAAGAATATATACGTCTTATCACTGCTGGCTTCAATAAAATGAGAGTAATTTGTGCAAAATGTTTATCCTGAGAGTAGAATAAAAATGTACATTACTTTCCGAATTGATGTTCATTGTGTTATTGCTTGAATAAAGATGCTGCTGTTGGGTCAGCTATAGCCCAGTGGTTCCTTCAGAAGTTTGTATGATATATTGTGTTCAACTATTCAATGGTTCATGTCCCACGGGTGCTCTCTGGCATTTTATTCCCATCATTTGTCAATTAAAGAACTTCGCTTCTTTACCTGCTTAATCCACTCTATATAGTAAATATCGCCTATTTCATCTTTCTGTTTCTACAAATGATCATGATCATTAAAGCATTGCTTACTAGCAGAGTGGATTCTCAGCTTCATCACCCAGCCTTTCCAGTGCTGTGAGATTGCCCTGACCCATAATAAAATATTGAAAAAAAAGTAATTCAATGAGGTAAAGAAGGCATTTGTCCATCAAAACCAAACATCACCTTTTGATTGGTTTAGGTCTAACATTTAAAAACTCTGGTAACCTGTAAGCCTTTAGCAATATTGATGATAATCTGGAAGACAACATTTTAAATCTCATGACTCTAAATTCCCAGATTGTCAGTATTGTAGCTTAAACTAGAATGTATAACTATGATGACTTAACCCTTTCACCATAATACACTAATACACTAACATCAAGTACAGTAATTCAAGAAGACTGATTATAGAGTGATGTAAGAAAAACTCTTGGAAATTACCTTTTTATGAGTTGACATCATTTGTTCGAATATATATGTATTAGGTATAGAATAAGCGAGTGATGTAACATGATGCTCGTAGTCCCCTTTAACATTGTTTGAGTGAACCGTTAGTTGGCTTCCTGTTTTTTAGACTGCACATCTCTACGAGGTATATCAGTGCAGTGATGGACTGGAAAAATATATGTAACCCCACAGCTTGGTGTTGGAGACATTTGTGTTTCTTTTAAAAACTTAAAATCCAAATTTAGTGAAATCCTCTACAAAAAAAGGAACCCTGAATATGTTGATGAACTGCCGTAATGTTTGACAAAGTCACCTATCAAAATGTTCTCACATTGATAACAACTGCCACGACTGGTGTTTATGCCAATGCACAGTTGTTTCTGCAGGGGAAGCAGACCTCACAGGGTTTCCCGGTTTAATATGTCATAACCTAATTTTGACTGCATTAACATTGAATTCCGGGATTTACATTTACTAATAAACGGTCCTTTCTGAAGGATTTTTTATTCTGTTGTTAATCCTGTTAATAAATCAGGGCTACAATTCTCAGAATGCCACAAAAAATGGACTGCATCATCTACACACACATCCACTTAAAGAAGTTCAGAGATCTTCATCGGAATACAGAGACAATTCCATGGATGTAGATGTTCCTACCATAAAAGTTAATGGTGTCTGTGCCTTCATTTGGGGATAATCACCCTTCTATTAGTCAGGTGTAGCTCTAACTGAAGAATATATACGTCTGATCGCTGCTGACTTCAATAAAATGAAAGTAATTTGTGGAAAATGTTTATCCTGAGAGTAAAATAAAAATGAACATTACTTTCCGAATTGATGTTCAATGTGTTATTGCTTGAATAAAGATGCTGCTGTTGGGTCAGCTATAGCCCAGTGGTTCCTTCAGAAGTTTGCATGATATATTGTGTTCAACCATTCAATGGTTCATGTCCCACGGGCGCTCTCTGGCCTTTTATTCCCATCATTTGTCAATTAAAGAACTATGCTTCTTTACTTGCTTAATCCACTCTATATAGTAAATATCGCCTATTTCATCTTTCTGTTTCTACAAATGATCATTATCATTTAAGCATTGCTTACTAGCAGAGTGGATTCTCAGCTTCATCACCCAGCCTTTCCAGTGTTGTGAGATTGCCCTGACCCATAATAAAATATTGAAAAAAAATAATTCAATGAGGTAAAGAAGGCATTTGTCCATCAAAACCAAACATCACCTTTTGATTGCTTTAGGTCTAACATTTTAAAACTCTGTTAACCAGCAAGCCTTTAGCAATAATGATGATAATCTGGAAGACAACATTTTAAATCTCATGACTCTAAATTCCCAGATTGTCAGTATTGTAGCTTAAACTAGAATGTATAACTATGATACCATTACCCTTTCACCATAATACACTAATACACTAACATCAAGTACAGTAATTCAAGAAGACTGATTATAGAGTGATGTAAGAAAAACTCTTGGAAATTACCTTTTCATGAGTTGACATCATTTGTTTGAATATATATGAATTAGGTATGGAATAAGCGAGTGATGTAACATGATGCACGTAGTCCCCTTTAACATTGTTTGAGTGAACCGTTAGTTGGCTTCCTGTTTTTTAGACTGCACATCTCTACGAGGTATATCAGTGCAGTGATGGACTGGAAAAATATATGTCACCCCACAGCATGGTGTTGGAGACATTTGTGTTTCTTTTAAAAACTTAAAATTCTAATTTAGTGAAATCCTCTACAAAAAAAGGAACACTGAAAATGTTGATGAACTTTTGTAATGTTTGACAAAGTCACCTATCAAAATGTTCTTACATTGATAACAACTGCCACGACTGGTGTTTATGCCAATGTACAGTTGTTTCTGCAGGGGAAGCAGACCTCACAGGGTTTCCCGGTTTAATATGTCAAAACCTAATGTTGACTGCATTAACATTGAATTCTGGGATTTACATTTACTAATAAACAGTCCTCTCAGAAGGATTTTTAATTCTGTTGTTAATCCTGTTAATAAATCAGGGCTACAAATCTAAGAATGCCACAAAAAATGGACTGCATCATCTACACACACATCCACTTAAAGAAGATCAGAGATCTTCATCGGAATACAGAGACAATTCCATGGATGTAGATGTTCCTACCATAAAAGTTAATGGTGTCTGTGCCTTCATTTGGGGATAATCACCGTTCCATTAGTCAAGTGTAGATCTAACTGAAGAATATGTACGTCTTATCGCTGCTGGCTTCAATAAAATGAAAGTAATTTGTGCAAAATGTTTATCCTGAGAGTAGAATAAAAATTGAACATTACTTTCCGAGTTGATGTTCATTGTGTTATAGCTTGAAGAAAGATGCTGCTGTTGGGTCAGCTATAGCCCAGTGGTTCCTTCAGAAGTTTACATGATATATCGTGTTCAACCATTCAATGGTTCATGTCACGCGGGCGCTCTCTGGCCTTTTATTCCCATCATTTATCAATTAAAGAACTTCGCTTCTTTACTTGCTTAATCCACTCTAGATAGTAAATTTCGCCTATTTCATCTTTCTGTTTCTACAAATGATCATTAAAGCATTGCCTACTAGCAGAGTGGATTCTCAGCTTCATCACCCAGCCTTTCCAGCGCTGTGAGATTGCCATGACCCATAATAAAATATTGAAAAAAAGTAATTCAATGAGGTAAAGAAGGCATTTGTCCATCAAAACCAAACATCACCTTTTGATTGCTTTAGGTCTAACATTTTAAAACTCTGTTAACCAGCAAGCCTTTATCAATAATGATGATAATCTGGAAGACAACATTTTAAATCTCATGACTCTAAATTCTCAGATTGTCAGTATTGTAGCTTAAACTAGAATGTATAACTATGATGACATTACCCTTTCACCATAATACACTAATACACTAACATCAAGTAAAGTAATTCAAGAAGACTGATTATAGAGCGATGTAAGAACAACTCTTGGAAATTACCTTTTTATGAGTTGACATCATTTGTTCGAATATATATGTATTAGGTATAAAATAAGCGAGTGATGTAACATGATGCACGTAGTCCCCTTTAACATTGTTTGAGTGAACCGTTAGTTGGCTTCCTGTTTTTTAGACTGCACATCTCTACGAGGTATATCAGTGCAGTGATGGACTGGAAAAATACATGTAACCCCACACCATTGCGTTGGAGACATTTGTGTTTCTTTTAAAAACATAAAATCCTAATTTAGTGAAATCCTCTACAAAAAAAGGAACACTGAAAATCTTGATGAACTGCCGTAATGTTTGACAAAGTCACCTATCAAAATGTTCCTACATTGATAACAACTGTCACGACTGGTGTTTATGCCAATGTACAGTTGTTTCTGCAGGGGAAGCAGACCTCACAGGGTTTCCCGGTTTAATATGTCAAAACCTGTTTTTGACTGCATTAACATTCAATTCTGGGATTTACATTTACTAAAAAACGGTCCTCTCAGAAGGATTTTTAATTCTGCTGTTAATCCCGTCAATAAATCAAGTCAACAAATCTCAGAATGCCACAAAAAATGGACTGCATCATCTACACACACATCCACTTAAAGAATTTCAGAGATCTTCATCGGAATACAGAGACAATTCCATGGATGTAGATGTTCCTACCATAAAAGTTAATGGTGTCTCTGCCTTCATTTGGGGATAATCACCCTTCCATTAGTCAGGTGTAGGTCTAACTGAAGAATATATACGTCTTATCACTGCTGGCTTCAATAAAATGAGAGTAATTTGTGCAAAATGTTTATCCTGAGAGTAGAATAAAAATGTACATTACTTTCCGAATTGATGTTCATTGTGTTATTGCTTGAATAAAGATGCTGCTGTTGGGTCAGCTATAGCCCAGTGGTTCCTTCAGAAGTTTGTATGATATATTGTGTTCAACTATTCAATGGTTCATGTCCCACGGGTGCTCTCTGGCATTTTATTCCCATCATTTGTCAATTAAAGAACTTCGCTTCTTTACCTGCTTAATCCACTCTATATAGTAAATATCGCCTATTTCATCTTTCTGTTTCTACAAATGATCATGATCATTAAAGCATTGCTTACTAGCAGAGTGGATTCTCAGCTTCATCACCCAGCCTTTCCAGTGCTGTGAGATTGCCCTGACCCATAATAAAATATTGAAAAAAAGTAATTCAATGAGGTAAAGAAGGCATTTGTCCATCAAAACCAAACATCACCTTTTGATTGGTTTAGGTCTAACATTTAAAAACTCTGTTAACCTGTAAGCCTTTAGCAATATTGATGATAATCTGGAAGACAACATTTTAAATCTCATGACTCTAAATTCCCAGATTGTCAGTATTGTAGCTTAAACTAGAATGTATAACTATGATGACTTAACCCTTTCACCATAATACACTAATACACTAACATCAAGTACAGTAATTCAAGAAGACTGATTATAGAGTGATGTAAGAAAAACTCTTGGAAATTACCTTTTTATGAGTTGACATCATTTGTTCGAATATATATGTATTAGGTATAGAATAAGCGAGTGATGTAACATGATGCTCGTAGTCCCCTTTAACATTGTTTGAGTGAACCGTTAGTTGGCTTCCTGTTTTTTAGACTGCACATCTCTACGAGGTATATCAGTGCAGTGATGGACTGGAAAAATATATGTAACCCCACAGCTTGGTGTTGGAGACATTTGTGTTTCTTTTAAAAACTTAAAATCCAAATTTAGCGAAATCCTCTACAAAAAAAGGAACCCTGAATATGTTGATGAACTGCCGTAATGTTTGACAAAGTCACCTATCAAAATGTTCTCACATTGATAACAACTGCCACAACTGGTGTTTCTGCCAATGCACAGTTGTTTCTGCAGGGGAAGCAGACCTCACAGGGTTTCCCGGTTTAATATGTCAAAACCTAATGTTGACTGCATTAACATTGAATTCTGGGATTTACATTTACTAATAAACGGTCCTCTCAGAAGGATTTTTAATTCTGTTGTTAATCCTGTTAATAAATCAGGGCTACAAATCTCAGAATGCCACAAAAAATGGACTGCATCATCTATACACACATTCACCTAAAGAAGTTCAGAGATCTTCATCGGAATACAGAGACAATTCCATGGATGTAGATGTTCCTACCATAAAAGTTAATGGTGTCTGTGCCTTTATTTGGGGATAATCACCCTTCCATTAGTCAGGTGTAGCTCTAACTGAAGAATATATACGTCTGATCGCTGCTGACTTCAATAAAATGAAAGTAATTTGTGGAAAATGTTTATCCTGAGAGTAAAATAAAAATGAACATTACTTTCCGAATTGATGTTCAATGTGTTATTGCTTGAATAAAGATGCTGCTGTTGGGTCAGCTATAGCCCAGTGGTTCCTTCAGAAGTTTGCATGATATATTGTGTTCAACCATTCAATGGTTCATGTCCCACGGGCGCTCTCTGGCCTTTTATTCCCATCATTTGTCAATTAAAGAACTATGCTTCTTTACTTGCTTAATCCACTCTATATAGTAAATATCGCCTATTTCATCTTTCTGTTTCTACAAATGATCATGATCATTTAAGCATTGCTTACTAGCAGAGTGGATTCTCAGCTTCATCACCCAGCCTTTCCAGTGCTGTGAGATTGCCCTGACCCATAATAAAATATTGAAAAAAAATAATTCAATGAGGTAAAGAAGGCATTTGTCCATCAAAACCAAACATCACCTTTTGATTGCTTTAGGTCTAACATTTTAAAACTCTGTTAACCAGCAAGCCTTTAGCAATAATGATGATAATCTGGAAGACAACATTTTAAATCTCATGACTCTAAATTCCCAGATTGTCAGTATTGTAGCTTAAACTAGAATGTATAACTATGATGACATTACCCTTTCACCATAATACACTAATACACTAACATCAAGTACAGTAATTCAAGAAGACTGATTATAGAGTGATGTAAGAAAAACTCTTGGAAATTACCTTTTCATGAGTTGACATCATTTGTTTGAATATATATGAATTAGGTATGGAATAAGCGAGTGATGTAACATGATGCACGTAGTCCCCTTTAACATTGTTTGAGTGAACCGTTAGTTGGCTTCCTGTTTTTTAGACTGCACATCTCTACGAGGTATATCAGTGCAGTGATGGACTGGAAAAATATATGTCACCCCACAGCATGGTGTTGGAGACATTTGTGTTTCTTTTAAAAACGTAAAATTCTAATTTAGTGAAATCCTCTACAAAAAAGGAACACTGAAAATGTTGATGAACTGTTGTAATGTTTGACAAAGTCACCTATCAAAATGTTCTTACATTGATAACAACTGCCACGACTGGTGTTTATGCCAATGTACAGTTGTTTCTGCAGGGGAAGCAGACCTCACAGGGTTTCCCGGTTTAATATGTCAAAACCTAATGTTGACTGCATTAACATTGAATTCTGGGATTTACATTTACTAATAAACAGTCCTCTCAGAAGGATTTTTTATTCTGTTGTTAATCCTGTTAATAAATCAGGGCTACAAATCTCAGAATGCAACAAAAAATGAACTGCATCATCTACACACACATCCACTTAAAGAAGATCAGAGATCTTCATCGGAATACAGAGACAATTCCATGGATGTAGATGTTCCTACCATAAAAGTTAATGGTGTCTGTGCCTTCATTTGGGGATAATCACCGTTCCATTAGTCAGGTGTAGATCTAACTGAAGAATATGTACGTCTTATCGCTGCTGGCTTCAATAAAATGAAAGTAATTTGTACAAAATGTTTATCCTAAGAGTAGAATAAAAATTGAACATTACTTTCCGAGTTGATGTTCATTGTGTTATAGCTTGAAGAAAGATGCTGCTGTTGGGTCAGCTATAGCTCAGTGGTTCCTTCAGAAGTTTACATGATATATCGTGTTCAACCATTCAATGGTTCATGTCCCGCGGGCGCTCTCTGGCCTTTTATTCCCATCATTTATCAATTAAAGAACTTCGCTTCTTTACTTGCTTAATTCACTCTATATAGTAAATTTCGCCTATTTCATCTTTCTGTTTCTACAAATGATCATTAAAGCATTGCCTACTAGCAGAGTGGATTCTCAGCTTCATCACCCAGCCTTTCCAGCGCTGTGAGATTGCCCTGACCCATAATAAAATATTGAAAAAAAGTAATTCAATGAGATAAAGAAGGCATTTGTCCATCAAAACCAAACATCACCTTTTGATTGCTTTAGGTCTAACATTTTAAAACTGTGTTAACCAGCAAGCCTTTAGCAATAATGATGATAATCGGGAAGACAACATTTTAAATCTCATGACTCTAAATTCTCAGATTGTCAGTATTGTAGCTTAAACTAGAATGTATAACTATGATGACATTACCCTTTCACCATAATACACTAACATCAAGTAAAGTAATTCAAGAACACTGATTATAGAGTGATGTAAGAAAAACTCTTGGAAATTACCTTTTTATGAGTTGACATCATTTGTTCGAATATATATGTATTAGGTATAGAATAAGCGAGTGATGTAACATGATGCACGTAGTCCCCTTTAACATTGTTTGAGTGAACCGTTAGTTGGCTTCCTGTTTTTTAGACTGCACATCTCTACGAGGTATATCAGTGCAGTGATGGACTGGAAAAATATATGTAACCCCACAGCATGGTGTCTGAGACATTTGTGTTTCTTTTAAAAAAGTAAAATCCTAATTTAGTGAAATCCTCTACAAAAAAAAGGAACACTGAAAATGTTGATGAACTACCGTAATGTTTGACAAAGTCACCTACCAAAATGGTCCTACATTGATAACAACTGCCATTACTGGTGTTTATGCCAATGTGCAGTTGTTTCTGCAGGGGAAGCAGACCTCATAGGGTTTCCCCGTTTAATATGTCAAAACCTATTTTTGACTGCATTAACATTGAATTCTGGGATTTACATTTACTAATAAACGGTCCTCTCAGAAGGATTTTTAATTCTGTTGTTAATCCTGTTAATAAATCAGGGCTAAAAATCTCAGAATGCAACAAAAAATGGACTGCATCATCTACACACACATCCACTTAAAGAAGTTCAAAGATCTTCATCGGAATACAGAGACAATTCCATGGATGTAGATGTTCCTACCATAAATGTTAATCATGTCTGTGCCTATATTTGGGGAGAATCACCCTTCCATTAGTCAGGTGTAGCTCTAACTGAAGAATACATATGTCTTATCGCTGCTGGCTTCAATAAAATGAAAGTAATTTGTGCAAAATGTTTATCCTGAGAGTAGAATAAAAATGAACTTTACTTTCCGAATTGATGTTCATTGTATTATAACTTGAAGAAAGATGCTCTTTTTGGGTCAGCTATAGCCCAGTGGTTCCTTCAGAAGTTTACATGATATATCGTGTTCAACCATTCAAGGGTTCAAGTCCCGTGGGTGCTCTCTGGCCTTTTTTCCCATCATTTGTCACTTAAAGAACTACTCTTCATTTCTTGCTTAATTCACTCTATATAGTAAATATCGACTATTTCATATTTCTGTTTCTACAGATGATCATTAAAGCATTGCCTACTACCAGAGTGGATTCTCAGCTTCATCACCCAGCCTTTCCAGTGCTGTGAGATTGCCCTGACCCATAATATAATATTGAAAAAGAAGTAATTCAATGAGGTAAAGAAGGCATTTGTCCATCAAAACCAAACATCACCTTTTGATTGCTTTAGGTCTAACATTTTAAAACTCTGGTAACCTGCAAGCCTTTAGAAATAATGATGATAATCTGGAAGACAACATTTTAAATCTCATGATTCTAAATTCCCAGATTGTCAGTATTGTAGCTTAAACTAGAATGTATAACTATGATGACTTAACCCTTTCACCATAATACACTAATACACTAACATCAAGTACAGTAATTCAAGAAGACTGATTATAGAGTGATGTAAGAAAAACTCTTGGAAATTACCTTTTTATTAGTTGACATCATTTGTTCGAATATATATGTATTAGGTATAGAATAAGCGAGTGATGTAACATGATGCACGTAGTCCCCTTTAACATTGTTTGAGTGAACCGTTAGTTGGCTTCCTGTTTTTTAGACTGCACATCTCTACAAGGTATATCAGTGCAGTGATGGACTGGAAAAATATGTGTAACCCCACAGCATGGTGTTGGAGACATTTGTGTTTCTTTTAAAAACATAAAATCGTAATGTTTGACAAAGTCACCTATCAAAATGTTCCTACATTGATAATAATTGCCACGGCTGGTATTTATGCCAATGTACAGTTGTTTCTGCAGGGGAAGCAGACCTCACAGGGTTTCCCGGTATAATATGTCAAAACCTATTTTTGACTGCATTAACATTGAATTCTGGGATTTACATTTACTAATAAAAGGTTCTCTCAGAAGTATTTTTAATTCTGTTGTTAATCCTGTTAATAAATCAGGGCTACAAATATCAGAATGCCACAAAAAATGGACTGCATCATCTACACACACATCCACTTAAAGAAGTTCAGAGATCTTCATCGGAATACAGAGACAATTCCATGGATGGAGATGTTCCTACCATAAAAAGCAAATGGTGTCTGTGCCTTCATTTGGGGATAATCACCCGTCCATTAGTCAGGTATAGCTCTAACTGAAGAATATATACGTCTTATCGCTGTTGGCTTCAATAAAATGAAAGTAATTTGTGCAAAATGTTTCTCCTGAGAGTAGAATAAAAATGAACATTACTTTCCGAATTGATGTTCCTTGTGTTATACCTTGAAGAAAGATGCTGCTGTTGGGTCAGCTATAGCCCAGTGGTAAGCATTGCCTACTAACAGAGTAGATTTTCAGCTTCATCACCCAGCCTTTCCAGTGCTGTGAGATTGCCCTGACCCATAATAAAATATTGAAAAAAAGTAATTCAATAATAATAATAATAATATTAATAATAACACCTTTTATATAGCGCCTGGTTACACTAGGAACAGTGTGTCCCCGCACTTTAAAACTAATTACCAGCACTAAACAAAAAAGGAAGGCCGCTGAAGGAAAGGTCAGGAGAATCTCAAGATTTGGGAAAAAGGTAAGTTTTCAATTTGCGCCTAAAGCTTCCTTCATATGGCTCCATCCGGAGCTCAATGGGGAGGTCATTCCACTGTTTGCTAGCCAAATATCTGAATGACCGTCCACCCATGCGTGCCTGCTGAATTCTGGGCACCTGAAAGAGCATACGGCCCTGAGATCGTAAAAGACGATTGGGGTGGTATTTGGTAAGTAGCTTTTGCAGATAGACGGGACCTCTCTCATAAGCAATGCGATGGGTCATACACATGCTCTTAAAGATGATGCGCTACCGTATAGGGAGCCCGTGGAGTTGAACTAAAGCTTGTTTCCCTGAAGATCTTCCAGAGAGGTTGAGAGCCAGCACGCTGCCGCGTTTTGGACACATTGGAGCCTATGCAATCCTTTCCTACTCAGACCTAAGTACAAGGCGTTACTATAGTCGAGATGGGGCGTCACCAGAGTATGGATTAACGTGTTCCTGCTATTCGCAGGGAGCTAGTCCAGGGTCTTGCGTAGGACCTTAAGAATCCCATAGCATTTCCCTGCTATCCATCTAGTGTGGTGTTCGAAAGATAGAGTCTCGTCCAGTCTGACCCCAACATTTTTAACCTGTTCTAATGGTTTAGGGATGGTGCCAAGTTCTTTAGGCCACCATGCCGATGACCAAATGGATGGAGATTTCCCCAACACCAAAAGTTCAGTTTTATTAGCGTTGAGGCGTAAGCAATTAGTATTCATCCATCCAGCTACTCAGCTCAGACATGCCGTGAAGTTGGCTGAGGCCTCTTCCGGGGGCTGAGACAGTGTCACTATCAGCTGGGTGTCATCAGCTTATGACACTATCTCAACCCCGTACGCCGCAACCAGCTTGGCCAGGGGTGCCATATAAAGATTAAACAAAGTCGGGCTCAAAATTGAGCCCTGAGGTACCCCGTGTCTGAGCGAGTGCACCTCGGATTTAAAAGGAGGACAGTAGACCTGGAATTGCCTATTCGCCAAGAATGAACGCATCCACTCGTGAGCCAGACCCTCGATACCAGCCTCATTAAGACGAGAAAGCAGCAGGGGATGGGGGACGATGGCAAATGCCGCGCTCAGATCTAATAAAAGGAGCGCGGCTGTCTTCCCCTCATCTACTCTACTCCTTAATAGCTCAGTGGAAAAGAGGAGTGCCGATTCCGTCGAGTGGTGCGCTCTAAACCCAGACTGTGAGGGATGCAGATGTAGTCCGCTATCCAAGTATTCAGAGAGCTGCTTGTTAACTATCTTTTCCCCCACCTTAGCACAAAAAGGCAGCAGCGATATAGGTCGATAGTTATCCAACTGCGCAGCACTCAAATGTTTTTTTTTTAATGGAATGACCTGCGCTATTTTCCAGTCTTGAGGTATGTGGCTTGTTATAAAGGACTGTTTCACCATGTGGCCTATATGAGTCGCCAGAAGCTCGACTTGATTCCTGAGGACGTTGGGGCGAGCCACATCCTTAGGGGAGCCAGATTTAATGCTGCGTATGATAGTCAGCAACTCCATAGTATTAGGCACCACAAACTGATTAAGGCACCCGTTGTTAATCCTCTCCCTGCTAGTAGAGGTGTCCCTAGGGGGTTCTACCGGTATATCTGGAAAGGTTTTGTATATGTTGTCCACTTTCTGCACAAAAAAGTCAGCAATAGCTTCACACATATCCGTAGAGTGCAGATCAGGGGCTATAGTTCTCTTTAATGAGGTACGTTCTTTGTAAATAACAAAGAGTTCCTTGGTAGAGTTATCAGCCAATTCAATTCTGTTCTTTAAGAAATTGCGCTTCGTAGATCTAATCAGTTTATGATAACTCTTTATACTCTTTTTATAGTTGAGTCTAGCCACCTCCTCATATTTATTGCGCCAAATGCGCTCCAATTTTTTGCATTCCGTTTTACATGCTTTTAAATCAGTATTAAACCACTGAGCTGTTTTTGAACACCTCGCTGGGGCCTTAGTAGTCCACGGGGCAGTTTCATCTAAAGCTCCTGACAGCCACTTTTCATAGTCTGTCCAAGCTTCATCTACATTATCTTTTAGTGGGGGGCTGCTTCTTTTTAGAGCCAGCTCTAACTGATCCTGCTTAATTGTCCCCCATTGCCTACGTTTACATACCATTGGTTTGGTACTAAACAATAATTTGGACTCCCCACAGATGGTGCACTCCACCAGAAAATGGTCAGAACATAATACCTTACTGGGGGGTTGCACCGCCACCCCCTCCCAGTTGGCAAAGATTGGGTCCAACAAACGACCTGCTTTATGGGTAGGCATCAGGGATTGAATGTTAAGATTAAACATTTTTAAAGATGCAAGTAGACTTGGAGCTTCCTTATCGTTTTCATCCTCAATATGAAAATTGAGGTCACCCAAAATGAGGAACTTATTATACCGTAGAGCAGGAAGGGCAATTACTTCCGTCAGGCTGTCCAAAAAAAGCGACGTCCTACCTGGCGGACGATAGATCAAGTAGCCATTAATATCTCTGTTATGGCGGTATTTTATAGTAAATAGAGAAGCTTCACACTCTTTGATTAGTACTGTCTCTAAAGTGCATGACAAATCCAGTTTATGAATAATGGCAATCCCGCCTCCCCTCTGTTTGACCCGGTCTAGTCTTATTATCCCATAATCCTGCGGGAGTGCTTCCAATATATCAGGATTGGACTCTGCATCCAGCCAGGTCTCGGTTAGGAAAAGTGCATCTGGTTGTTGTTCCACTAAGAGGTCATAGATATCCAGCTTGTGCTTCCTCAGAGAGCGGCAGTTAATCAATAGCATATTCAAAGACTCTAACTTACCCTCTACAATGGTGTCATTAACTGGGTTGTACCGGCAATTATCACAAATCAGGGGTAAGCTAACGACATTCAGCGTATGACTACACGCTTTCTGAGTGGAAGGGCGGAGACTTATTAACTGGTCTTTAGAATAGCTGATCGATTTCAGGGCATCGGTGGTGATTTGAGCAGAGATTTGGGCCCCTAGACCCTTCCGGCCCCGGATGGGCACAGACGGGCTTGCCTTTGGCGTGCCTTCGGCGCGCCGCCGGTGCGCCCGCTGCGCCTGCCAGCTGCGCGGACGGGAAGGGTGTGTCCTTTTATCCAGTATGGAGGAGGGTGGGATGCGACCAGCAACTGGACCGCAACCCTTTCCTCCCTCCAATATGGCGGATCTGGCGAGTCTCTCCCGCAGCGTCAGCACATAGTCTGCTGCGCTGGGAAAGGAAAACAGAAAAGTAAGGCTGGGCTAGCACCAGAGCGCCAGACAATTGCAATGTGCCATACAGAGAGCTACACAGATGCAAGGTAAAATACACGTTAATACACAAAGTTTAAAAAGATAATGCTTAAAAGCGTCACGCGCTGTCCCCCGGCTTTTCGCCTCAGGGGAGAGTGCTAGTAAATCAGTGGGCGCGCTCGCACTAAAATGCGGCTTAAGTAATCAGGGAGGGTGGGATGCGGCCAGCAACTGGACCGCAACCCTTTCCTCCCTCCAATATGAAGGATCTGGTGAGTCTCTCCCACAGCGTCAGCACGTAGTCTGCTGCGCTGCGCTGGGAGAGGAGAACAGAAAAGTAAGGCTGGGCTAGCAACAGAGCACCAGACAATTGCAATGTGCCATACAGAGAGCTACACAGGTGCAAGGTAAAAAACACGTTAATACACAAAGTTTAAAAAGATAATTCTTAAAAGCGTCACGCGCTGTCCCCTGGCTTTCCGCCTCAGGGGAGAGTGCTAGTAAATCAGTGGGGTAAAGAAGGCATTTGTCCATCAAAACCAAACATCACCTTTTGATTGCTTTAGGTCTAAAATTTTAAAACTCTGTTAACCTGCAAGCCTTTAGCAATAATGATGATAATCTGGAAGACAACATTTTAAATCTCATGACTCTAAATTCCCAGATTGTCAGTATTGTAGCTTAAACTAGAATGTATAACTATGATGACATTACCATTTCGGTAATAACAACAGAGAAAAACTAAGAGGTCTATGAGTGAAGAAGAAGTAACCACGAGAACCAACGAGAACCAACTCACACCTCTATCACGACTGACGGTGAGGGTCCATCAATGATGAAAGAATCCTATCAGCCCACCCATTTGGTGGAACCTCGTCATCTAGGACCTTATCAGCAGGTGCTTATGTAGCCAAGCTCCAATGTATTAGCTTGGTGCCAACAGTTCCCATGCTGAAAGAAGATGAGTCCTCACTGCGAGTGGTACTGATAGGGTGCAGTGCTCAAGGAAAAAATATGTGATTAAAATGGCGGTCAAGGTAGAAAAAATGTGTTTATTAGTATCTCCCTGGACGTCAGATTAAAACAGATGTGGCAACAGTGTGACAATATCACTGTCAAGTAAGCATCTAGGAATTAGGCCAACATGTTTCTGCCTATGATGTATAATTTACAGGCATTCGTCAGGGCCAGGCTGTAAAAACGGCTACTGCAACATCTATGAGTTCACTATATTATGAAATAAGAGAAATCAAAAACAAACTTTATGGCACGGTTGTCAAGGTAAGTTGAATTATGTGGCCAAATCGGCCACCCTACCATATCTGGTACAACAACCATGTAGAATTCAGTCCTTTCCTGTGCAAAATTAAAAAGAGAAAGACAAAAAAGGAATGACGTTGCATACATTAAGAAAACTTTTGTAGCAAACAGGTGTGGAGTGTGATTCTCGTGGTATTAATACACTTCTAATGACAGCTCAATGGGAGCCGGTCAAACACAAGACTTTAAGCAAAGTCAATGTCAGATAATCTGAGAAATGCTGAAATATTATGGAAAAAAGAGGAAAAAACAACTCACCCAGCATTGTGTGGGAGTCAAGCCTCACCTCACCCGGCAACGGCTCGGATAGAGAGGCCCCGCTCTAAGAAACATACGAAGAAAGACAATTTCACCATTGATAAATGTCAGACCCTATGTATGTAATGTTGTCAAAGGACAGTCATAAAACCTGGTTTTCTAATTCTACTGGCTCCTCGTCCCCACTCAGCGACAGCATGAAGACGGTGGGATCGCCCTCAACTCTGGTATATGAAGATCATTACCTAGGATCTACAATACTGCTAAATGACAATTTAAGATAAACTTCTCAAGCTCGTTTTTTGAGCAAGAAAATGCCACTGGCTAGGTTTTAGTATAAAACAAGGAGAGGGACATGCAATGCCCAGCATCTCCCTACATTGAGGGCTAGTTAGATAATATAGGGGGTATCCTGCTCTCAGTTAGCTATAACTAGCGTCCCAATGTGTTCAAACTTGAATATGCCCACATATAGGAAAGCAGATAAGCAAGGGCCAGAGCTCCAAATGGATGACCTTACCTGTCCGTCGGTACCTCCAACTGTGACCGGAACCGAAGGGGAGGCGCCGACGGACAGGAGGCCGGAAGCTTAAATACCCGCGTTAACTAGGTAATTAATCAAATATCAGCCTCACCTGCAAAGCCATGGGGGCGTCTGCAAAGTGCGCTTCTAAAGTCCCCTCGCATGACGTGGGAATAGTGCTCCCAACTCGCGCATGCGTGATGGCAGCGGACTCCAAGCAAACATGGCCGAGACACTTCGCGAGCGTTACCATGCGCATGCGTCAGTGTATAGGGAAGTGCACGCATCTCGACGCATGCGCAAAGGGAATGTATTCCGACACTCCGGATCTCTGCTGAGATTGAGGAAGCCGCGCTTGTGCTGACATCGAGACACTACAGCTGAAGCTGTGTGTCCCGGATAGTAAATGCAAATACAGTAATCCCCTTTACATAAAGAGTCTGATGTGGCTGCTCGAAGGGAAAATGAAGCATAATGGCAATGGCTCTAAGGTATTCCTATATACAAATATAACTGATCAGGTATGTGCACAGGAAAATGGCTAATATGGCCATGGGTATTGGTGAATACTTAACCAAAGCATGCGAGCTGCCTACTATGAATACCAATCAGAGGTATATCGACTCCCTTCGTCTGTGGGTATTATATTATAGCCACCAGTGATGTTAATGGGCATAATGCACCCCAGAACGACTATCTGAGATGGTTTGTTCTGAAGTAATGTCGGTGCAAGTGACTTAAGTGTGTACTTGGTTGTCTGAGTCATAAACAATGGCCGGGGGCTCACAGTTTATCTGTATGAGTTTATAAAAGCATAGACAAAGTGTAAGGGGAAAACCCAGCTGGGAATTCTGGTTTATCTCTCTTTGGACTCATACTGGTTCAATATGGAGTATCGGCATCATCATCTAATATGGTTGGATCAGTGGGTTTCAAAGTGAGATCCAAGGTATGTTATCGTTCAGACCTAGGACATCTGTCTTGAGCTTGTAGATCCAACGTTGCTCTCTGAAGAATAAGAAACGCGACACATCCGTCACATGTGGTGGAATGAATGGTCGCTCCAGGACAACCCACTTCATTTCTTCAGCCTTATGTTTTTGAGCCAGGAAATGATTCGTTAGGCGGGTCGATTGTTTATTGCACCTGATGGTGCTCTTGTGCTCGCTTATACGGAGCTTAATCTTCCTGGTAGTATGTCCGATGTAGGTCAATTTGCAGGGGCAGGCTATCATGTAGATCAGTTTGTCTGAGTTACAGTTTGTGTGGGTGTTCAGTTGCCACGGTCTTCCTGTCCCTATGTCTACTGTCAAGGTTTTACAGGTTTGGGGACAAACTGCGCATCCTCCACATGGGTAGTGAAGAAAGATGCTGCTGTTGGGTCAGCTATAACTCAGTGAATCCATCAGAAGTTTACATGATATATCGTGTTCAACCATTCAATGGTTCAAGTCGTGCGGGCGCTCTCTTGCCTTTTTTTCCCATCATTTGTCAATTAAAGAACTACGCTTCTGTACTTGCTTAATCCACTCTATATTGTAAATATCGCCTATTTCATCTTTCTGTTTCTACAAATGATCATTAAAGCATTGCCTACTAGCAGAGTGGATTCTCAGCTTCATCACCCAGCCTTTCCAGTGCTGTGATATTGCCCTGACCCATAATAAAATATTGAAAAAAAGTAATTCAATGAGGTAAAGAATGCATTTGTCCATCAAAACCAAACATCACCTTTTGATTGCTTTAGGTCTAACATTTTAAAACTATGTTAACCTGCAAGCCTTTAGCAATAATGATGATAATCTGGAAGACAACATTTTAAATAATGATGATAATCTGGAAGACAACATTTTAAATCTCATGACTCTAAATTCCCAGATTGTCAGTATTGTAGCTTAAACTAGAATGTATAACTATGATGACATTACCCTTTCAACATAATACACTAATACACTAACATCAAGTAAAGTAATTCAAGAAGACTGATTATAGAGTGATGTAAGAAAAACTCTTGGAAATTACCTTTTTATGAGTTGACATCATTTGTTCGAATATATATGTATTAGGTATAGAATAAGCGAGTGATGTAACATGATGCCCGTAGTCCCCTTTAACATTGTTTGAGTGAACCGTTAGTTGGCTTCCTGTTTTTTAGACTGCACATCTCTACGAGGTATATCAGTGCAGTTATGGACTGGAAACATATATGTAACCCCACAGCATGGTGTTGGAGACATTTGTGTTTCTTTTAAAAACATGAAATCCTAATTTAGTGAAATCCTCTACAAAAAAAGGAACACTGAAAATGTTGATGAACTGCCGTAATGTTTGACAAAGTCACCTATCAAAATGTTCCTACATTGATAACAACTGCCACGACTGGTGTTTATGCCAATGTACAGTTGTTTCTGCAGGGGAAGCAGACCTCACAGGGTTTCCCGGTTTAATATGTCAAACCCTAATTTTGACTGCATTAACATTGAATTCTGGGATTTACATTTACTAATAAACAGTCCTCTCAGAAGGATTTTTAATTCTGTTGTTAATCCTGTTAATAAATCAGGGCTACAAATCTCAGAATGCCACAAAAAATGGACTGCATCGTCTACAGACACATCCACTTAAAGAAGTTCAGAGATCTTCATCGGAATACAGAGACAATTCCATGGATGTAGATGTTCCTACCATAAAGGTTAATGTCGTTTGTGCCTTCATTTGGGGATAATCACCCTTCCATTAGTCAGGTGTAGCTCTAACTGTAGAATATATATGTCTTATCGCTGCTGGCTTCAATAAAATGAAAGTAATTTGTGCAAAATGTTTATCCTGAGAGTAGAATAAAAATGAACATTACTTTCCGAATTGATGTTCATTGTGTTATAGCTTGAAGAAATATATTGCTGTTGGGTCAGCTATAGCCCAGTGGTTCCTACAGAAGTTTACATGATATAGCCTGTTCAACCATTCAATGGTTCAAGTCCCGCGGGTGCTCTCTGGCCTTTTATTCTCATCATTTGTCAATTAAAGAACTACCCTTCTTTACTTGCTTATTCCACTCTATATAGTAAATATCGCCTATTTCATCTTTATGTTTCTACAAATGATCATAAAAGCATTGCCTACTAGCAGAGTGGATTCTCAGCTTCATCACCCAGCCTTTCCAGTGCTGTGAGATTGCCCTGACCCATAATAAAATATTGAAAAAAAGTAATTCAATGAGGTAAAGAAGGCATTTGTCCATCAAAACCAAACATCACCTTTTGATTGCTTTAGGTCTAACATTTTAAAACTCTGTTAACCTGCAAGCCTTTAGCAATAATGATGATAACCTGGAAGACAACATTTTAAATCTCATGACTCTAAATTCCCAGATTGTCAGTATTGTAGCTTAAACTAGAATGTATAACTATGATGACATTACCCTTTCACCATAATACACTAATACACTAACATCAAGTAAAGTAATTCAAGAAGACTGATTATAGAGTGATGTAAGAAAAACTCTTGGACATTACCTTTTTATGATTTAACATCCTTTGTTCGAATATATATGTATAGAATAAGCGAGTGATGTAACATGATGCACGTAGTCCCCTTTAACATTGCTTGAGTGAACCGTTAGTTGGCTTCCTGTTTTTTAGACTGCACATCTCTACGAGGTATATCAGTGCAGTGATGGACTGGAAAAATATATGTAACCCCACAGCATGGTGTTGGAGACATTTGTGTTTCTTTTAAAAACTTAAAATCCTAATTTAGTGAAATCCTCTACAAAAAAAGGTACACTGAAAATGTTGATAAACTGCCGTAATGTTTGACAAAGTCACCTATCAAAATGTTCCTACATTGATAACAACTGCCACGACTGGTGTTTATGCCAATGTACAGTTGTTTCTGCAGGGGAAGTAGACCTCACAGTGTTTCCCGGTTTAATATGTCAAAACCTAATTTTGACTGCATTAACATTGAATTCTGGGATTTACATTTACTAATAAACGGTCCTCTCAGAAGGATTTTTTATTCTGTTGTTAATCCTGTTAATAAATCAGGGCTACAAATCTCAGAATGCAACAAAAAATGAACTGCATAATCTACACACACATCCACTTAAAGAAGTTCAGAGATCTTCATCGGAATACAGAGACAAAAACCATGGATGTAGATGTTCCTGCCATAAAAGTTAATGGTGTCTGTGCCTTCATTTGGGGATCATTGTAGTGTAGTTCCTATAGTCCCAATAGTCTCTGCGCATTGGAATAATATATTCAGCAGTGTAGACGTAGGACTGAGGTTAACTAGGTCTCTACTGACTATATTAGACTTAAGTGTTTGCCAGCTAGCTCAGAGGTCACTAGAAACTTTCTCGAATAAGCGAGGAAGAGTTTTACCTCCCTGGATAGACAAGAAGGGATTTAGTTTCTGACAACCATAAAACATGACAACTTTGCTCTCCCTGATTAAGAGTATATATCTAGAGTCGTGTGAAAACAAAAGACAGCTATTTCACTCAGCCAAATGTGCGTACTTAGTTTCACCAGAATGCAGAGAAAAGAGAGACGGGCGTTTTCAATAAAAGGTGTTAGTTATTGAGCAGTCTTCTTCCTCATACAAGAGAAATTAATTTACTACAATTGCTACATTACAATACTTATACTTATACTTATAGTAAAGTAAAGTGCGTACAGTAAAAGCAGGATTATAAAATAATACTGTAAAAGCATTGATATGGTTTCTTAGCCATATGATACTTTAAAATAGATAAAATAGATACATACATATATACATTGACTAATCGTACTCAACTGGTGCTTCTAACTACGCCTTCCCCAGTGTACCTGACCTAAGCCTAATACGTGGGAGGGAGTAAGTAAGTAGCAGTTTAAGTCAAGTTTGTTTTGCCAAGAATCTGACTCAATAATTCTCTGTAAGGGTTTAGTCAGTTCCGTACCTGGGTAATAGAAAGCAGGAGGTCTGGTATCTCTCTCGCAGGACTCGATATCCCAGCAACCCGCAAAGGTAGGCTGGAAATGCCGGAGCTGGATTTCTCAGCAAGAGAAAATACAGCGTCTTTCTCAGCGCATCAAAAGTGAGGGGCAGTGTCCGTGGGCTCTCGCATCAGCTGGGCTCTCGGAAGTAAATGTATTTATATAGCGCAAATCACCAACACGGTATCTAAGCGCTTGCTTAGGGAACCCGTCCTGGTATTTCCCTGTGAGATACCCCGGAAGGGTATCCACAAGGTGAAAGCCAGGCATCCCGCTGCGAGGGGCTGTAGTGGAGATTACGCAAGCTATTGCCCAGAGTCGCAGAGTGTGACCCCGTGAGACGAGTAGGCACCGGAGCGAGAATTATCAAGTCCGTGGAATTTTTGAACCTGAGACCCGCTGAGGTGGGGAATTGAACCCTGGTCCACGGCCGATCTCTGCTTCCGGGTCTGCCGCCTTTAACCACTGAGCCACACTTCTCCACTCCGCTCTGCTCCAGATTCACCACCGTGTGTTTTTTCTTAAGGCAACGTTGGTATATTTATACCTGAAAGGTGCCGGGTTTGACGTAAGGTTGGACATAAGACGTCAATAAAGATGTCACTAAGAACTGGCCGTTCTTACAGTGCTTTACAGGAGTTCTAGGATGAAATCAAAACAATAGCAAGGGGGATTTCCCAGGTTGCTGGAGGCTTGGTTTTGTTTAGAGAACTCGGTGTGCTTACTAGGGGGCCGGAGAAGTAGCCTTGCTTAATGTGACAGCATGTGCTACGACTGAATTATGGATATGATTATTATGCCGTTGTATGGATATTATTGATTATAGCCGGACAAGGGCATGAAATGGGAATATCGATTCAGGTTTCCTAGATAACACACTACACCCACTCCACGTATTAATGTCCATCATTACTAAAACTAAGCAATAGTAAACATAAAAGGTGCACATGTATATCAACCCACCCCAAAATACATTTTTGCATTTGAAATGGTGTATGCAAAATACATGAAAATGATTATAGGTACTGTACGCGTTTCAAGCAGTGTAATCATTCATTAAAAAAGGATGCATATATATATCAGCATGAATGATTTGCGAAATTTACACATGAAATGGCTTTTAATACAGAAAAAAGGGTCGAGACCATTCCATCACATATAAATACAGTTATTTGTAAATATGCTAGAGGCTGAGGTAATATATTGTCTCTAGAGTTCCTAAAATAGAAGCTCTGTTCTCTAAGAATAGTTCTACTTCAAGCAGAGTACATGTGCCAAAAAAAGGTAAATATTTTGGAATCGGGAAAAAAATTATTTCGCTTTCCGGGGAGAGAGAAAAAAATATTGTTCCAAATATGTTCAGTAGATTTTGTTATCAAAGCCGAAGGCCGAATTCAGAGTTCAGGGAACACTGTGTACTAGTTTGCTTAAAAGTTATTCTTTTGCTCGGGTGAAAACATCATTTCAGACAGACTTTCAAAAAAGCAGTTTACCTCTTCAGTTGAAAGTTCAACCAAGTTGGAAAATGCCGCAACTCTGCAGTCGTGAGAATGATTGCTATCATCGATGTCAGGATCAGCACTGCTCACAGAAGGTCGTACCTGGTTGATGCTGCTCTCATCTTGCACTTCACTACCCTTTAATCGCAGTGGTGAAGTCTCCACAAATGCCGTCATCAGGATGGGTAACCGCTGGGGACAACACGATGCATGAGCCGTTACAGGACTTAGCAAAGTATCTGTATCCAATGGCACTTCTGATTGTAGTGTGAGACAGACGTCTAACACGCATTCTTCTCCGCACAGCATACATCTAAACACAGGTAAGATACAATTCTGCCAGATGGGTCTGAATGAAAGAAACCAGGTCATATTTAGATCTCTTAGCCGGGCTAATCCAAGGACTTTAGTTATGCGGTCCCGATAGCGTATAGCTAGGATCGTTTCTTCCATTGTTGCTGGAGTCTTGTCTGTGACATGGCTTGCCATAACGAAGCAGGAGAATCAAAAATAAAATGCCTGCTACGAGTCCCAACAGGAGTGGTAGGCCGCCAAAGACCGAATGGACAAAATTAGGAAAGATGCCCAGGACTGCTTTGAAGGGTGTTTACAGTCCCGAAAAAATTGTCTTAAATACATGCGGGATACCATTCGTATCGGACATGTTTAGGATTTGGCTTAGCATTTCCGCAAAATGTAGGGGGTAATTTGCTGATTAAAGGCTATGTATCTCCGCCGTTGTCCTTGCGACTTGCAGATCATACGTTTCTTTTGATGAGGTCAAGGGCACAGTTGTCTGCAAAAGGACAGACTTTATTCTGCTTAAAGTATCAATTTGAATAGAAGAGATATTCAAAATGGGCCAAATGTTTTCCTCCCTGTCTGGGGTGTTGTTCGGAAACAATACTTGCATACAGCAAGTGACCATGGAAGAAACGCTTACTAGATAAGCTTTTCCTGGCACCAAGCCACAACATCTGTGGTCCACTATTAGAATGTAGCTCCCGTTAGAAAGCCGTCTAAAAAATGGCTCTATTTGAGTTGCAGGTGTGCCATGCTGGTGGCATGAAAGGTTATTTGAAGTCCCCTCACAGGCCCCATGTAGGTTTATACCCTGACACAGAAGTATACCACTTAGTGACCTTTTTCAATTATCACCACTAAGAAATACATTCTGTCCTTTTTCACTATAACATGTGTGTGTATAAGGTAATTCCCATGATGACTTAATGTATTCTTTACCCAACCTTTCATACTGGCCTGCTCGTGTATACTCTTGGCAGTATTTAAATTGGAAAGCAGTTATCGGAATAGTTATGATTCCGTGTATTATCCATTCAATGACAGGTCGTTCTCACATTGTCAATGGTAATCTCTCAAGTTTTTCAATGCTCAGAATTGTATATTCCGCTCCTTTTTGTGCCAAGCTGATTTGTGTATCAGTAAGGTTAAAGATAGAGAATAATGATGTTGTGTTGATTAAACGCCAAGGCACGTAGCCTGATCGCAGATTTTGTAACGTCCAGCCAAGCTGTACAATAGAACGTAGTTGGGACTGACCGTGTTGTAACATTAGTAAGTCCTGTTCTATTATATCAATTGCAGATGATACAATACTGGCCAGTGAATATATTCTGGAAGACAGAGTCATTAACCCATTGTCCACAACAGAAAGTGATTTTTCCAAATTAATACGGTCAATTTCTCGTATTTTTTCTGCTGTTTCAATTTGTGTTTCTTTCCAAGCTTCGTTGTATGCCGCATATATACTGGCCACTATGAAACGTTTTTGACGCTGTTTGCGTGGTCCCATTATGAAATCGCGCAAGTCAGCACCTTCCTTAAGTAAAGTCAAGTGTTGCTTCATTTCTGCCAGTGTGGATGTCTGTAGCCATTCGAGGCAGAGTTTCCCACACTGTATGTTGTTACTATCCCTGGATGTTGTCTCTGGGAGTATCTAGGGTCTGGCCTGGTCAATTTGAACCCCTGTATTTTGTTCAGGAATCTATCTTGACAGTAATTTGTGTCTGTGGGACAGATCAACCATTTCTTCCAATCAGGATGTGTTCTGTTTTGGTTAAAAATATGGGATATGTCTATCTCAACATCTGTAGTGCTATTACTGTCAGGTGTTGGTTTTGGAATAGACAGTTTATTTAAGTCTTTAACCTCTTCTATGCTAATGACAAGGTCAGCTCGTCATGCAGTACCACTGGAGCTGTGCTTATGACGAGCTGACCTTGTCATGAACAATGGTAAATCTGGGAATGCAGCACAGGAGGAAAATCTCCTGTAGCATTGAAGGTGTTAATTTTGGTTAGGCCAAGACAGGTTGTCTGTTGAATGGTATCATTCAAGAATATAATTTGTTCTAGGATCATGCAGGCTCTAAATAAAGATTCTATACCTTCGACCTGCCAATCTTTGGTACCCCAGATGGTTTTTGTTTCAATATTGTTTTTCCAAAAATCAAAACTAAATGTAGTCATTTTTTCAAAAAATGTTTCTGAATAGATTAATTTAGTGTTTGTTAGCATGGTTTTCATTCCTGTCTTATTTAACAGTTTGAAATAAAACGTTTCTGCATCACTTGTGTTAAACCCTGAGAAGTATGGGAATTTATCCCAAAACAATTTTGAACTGCCTTTTGGTGGAGTTGCACAATATTCCCATTGATTATAAATAAAAACATTTCTAGGTTGAGCAGATTTATGCAAACAATGGTTAGCATAGTGATTGTAGCAGTACATCTGTTCATAATTTGATGAACCCTGTAAATAATCATGTTCTGTAGATTTTGCTGACATAACTAAATCTGACATCATATCATTAATACTTTCAAAGTCCCAATCATCAGAGAATGTGCTCGGTTTTACAAAGTCACTTAATGAAACCTTGAATTGATGTGGATACTTCAATAGCTTGACCGGGCCATAAATATCGTATTCTGTTTTGTCCCAAGCTACCCCACCGGGTATTGGATTGGCTGTGAATTTTACTGATGATAGTTCTCTTTTCTCAATGTGGGATGACTTGTGTGGCTTTAGGACCAAGTTGATGGTCTGACTTGATGTGTCCATTGTACTGTATTTTCCCTCAATGAAATGTCCCAAGCACAGTACCATGATGAGCCAAAGCAGGAGGAAAAGTACACCTAGCACAAAATATAATTCAATCCATGGAGAAATCAGATAGGTTTCTTTGAGTTGATGAAAGAGTTCTTTTGCTTTGTCTTTAAAAGTCTTTGTTTCTGTTGGCTGTTCCTCAGGTTCGCTTGGATCCTCAGAAAAGTCATCGAAATTGGTGAAGTAGCCTGATGCAGTTCTGTCAATTGTTGGAGTTGCTTCCGGATTTTTATTTGCTTTTGGAATTTTCTTTGTTTCATTAGCATAGTCTGAGGCAACATCGTTGTAGACAGGTGTTTCTTGACGAGCTGTTGCAATTTGGGCTTCAAGAGGCACAAGTTTCATGGCATTATTGCATAGTCCTTTATTAATCACTGCAGGTTTATCAAATGTGATTAGTCTCTCAGTTTGAACCTCTTGGATTGTATCAAGGTTTGGTCTTCTGCTACATCTTTGGAATTCTACTGGGCCTACTACTTATTATTGGCCACATGATTGTGGTTTAACCAGGTCGATGGATACAACTCGGTTCTCCTTTTTACCAGCAAGGGGCGGCAGTACAACTGATCTTGTTCCGTTGACAGCTAAGACAGGTACTGCTTTTCTGTAAGAAGGCCCAAATTCCTTCTTTACCGTGATCTTCTCTCTGACCAGATCCCCAATCTTTGGAATCCAGACAGGCCTTGCTGGGACAGGTGGTTTCTCTTCAGTGGCTGTTGGCTGTTGTTTTAGCTTTATGTTGCACAGGTCTTTTCTTGTTTCATTTAAGTCCTGTAAAATAGCCAAACTATCTTTGATATCAAAGCATTTTTCTTCTACCACTGAAGTCTGACTATTGAAGTCCTGAATATGCATTCTAGTCCCGAACAATAGTTCATACAGACTGAAACCTTTTAGAGAATTTCTTGGCAGATTGTTAAGACTACGTTGGACACTTGTTAAATGTTGGACCCACCCAGTACCCGTACCTAATACCCTTGCCGTTATAGATTGCTTTATGTCTCGGTTTTTTCTTTCCACAATCCCGTTTCCCTCAGGATGGAAGGGACAAGAATACCGCAATGCAATGCCCATGCTGGTCATGGCCTCCTTATAAGCTCGAGAGCTAAAAGCAGGACCCTGGTCAGAATGTAGCATGCCAATTGCGTATGTGCCGATATAGACTCGCAAATCTTTTATAACAGTTCTGGCGTCAGTCGAGCGCTGGTGTCTACATTTTAAGTGAATCTAGTCTTAAATAATATACATTGGGACGCATGTTTCCTGTTTAATCATGTGAATAGATCGCCTTATGCTTTCTATTAGGTGTTCTGGCACTATGTCGGCCGGTTCGCCACTGCAATCTCTGTTGCAGTTTTTACAATTTTTTGCAAATTTGTGATTATCCACGCTCATTCCCGGCCACCAGTATTCTGATTGTAATTCTGTCAGAGATTCCTTGATCTTCTGATGCCTTAGACCTAATCCCATATGTGCTTCTTGTATTAAGAAGCCTCTCCTGTTCGTGTTTGGAATTACTCTATCCCCCACTCCAGGGATTCGAGCAAAAGGAACGGAGTTTGCATCAATTATGTATGTATAATTGAGTGGATAGTTCACGGGTAATGCTGCGCAGTCGCCTTTTGAAGACGTTTTTACCGCCAGCATGGTTTCCCCGTCTATGTATTTTTCTGAACGCTTTTTTGTGGCTACGGAAGCCGGGTTAGTTGCTTCCGCTGTGGCTGTCTCAGCCAATGAATTCCCTGCAGCGTGAACGCCATCACGCTGATGACTCAGTGTATGTATCACGTGAGTCTTTTGTAGTTCTTTCTGTAAAAGAACTACTTGTTCCGAAAGCGATTTTTGCCTAATTGTGGCACCTGTGTCATCTTTGTAACCGTTTTCAACCCATTTCTGCAAGTCTTTGTTGTATGATTTGACGCAGAAATGAGAATCGCACACTATTAGTGTCGGGAATTCGCGATCCGCAATGTAGAGCGCCATTTTTAAAGCTATTAATTCAGTTTGTTGACCTGAATTGTCTTTTACAGATTGTGACATTGTTACCAGTGGCATCAATTTACGTCCGCGCCACCGGCATTTGACAACCTCGCACGTAGCCTTGTAGGCTTGTTTTCCCCAAACTCAGGGTTCTGCATAACTGTTTGTGTATATTACTCAGGCGTAATGTTGTATGGGCAGAATGTCGCTAGGCAGAGGATATTCTTTTTCATATGTTAGATTTTTCAATTTTTTCATTTCCGGGTCAAAATAGTATTTCACTTTTTCTGTAGCAAGAGAATTTTCCCATTGTATCCATTTTGGATCTAATGCCACAGTAGCTAAATTACATGGGCTTGTTAATGACTCGAAGGCTGATTCTGCTGTTAAGACAGTAATTCGTCTGCCTTCGGCTTAGGCACTTTCTTTTGCTACAGCTGTTTGAACCCCATTTACAACATTTTTCGCAAGGCTGAATGTTTTTTCAGCTTGTGAGTACAAGTGTGATTTGTATGCTATTGGTACCTTTTCTCCCTCATTAGAGCTCAGGTACATGAATCCGCATCTTCCTGGGATGACTCGGAATACAAGGTTGCGTGTATTGTCGCGAGTTTGCAATTTTGTTTTTGCTAACATGTCTGTTTGCAATGATCTCAAAATTTCTGTGTGTTTTTGAGTCCAATTGATCGGTTTAAAATCTGGTTTTATTAATTCATAGAGAGGTTTAACCCTCTCTGCATAATTTAGAATGTATGTTCTTCCAAAATTCAGGAAACCTAGAATTGATTGTAAGTTTTTCAGCGTTTTTGGTGCTTGGAGTACAGCACACTTTTCTGCTAGGCATTTGCTTTCACTTGATAATTCATATCCTAAAAACAGGACAGTTAGATGGGCAATTCGTGACTTTTTAAAGTTGAATTTGTAACCCTCTGCTGCGAAGTATTATGGTGTTCACTCTTTTCAAGTGAGTATCCAAGTCATCATCTGTTAGATAGATGTCATCGACATAAGATAATGCCTCATCATCATACAGTTGTAGTAACTCTGTTACTCTTGCTGACAATAATCCTGGACTGTTTCTTGAACCCCTGTGGGAGTCGACAGAAATTTTGCTGCGAGCCCATTATTGAGAAAGCGGTCAAATACCTGCTTTCAGGTGCAATGTTTTGACAAAAGAATCCATTAGAGATGTCTAATGTTGTTTTGTATTTTTTGCGCACGATGTTATTCATTACTGCTGCACTGTGTGAGTTTTGTACTGCAAATGTCTTGCAACATGAGTTAAGGTGTCTGTAGTCCAAAACTAGACGATATGAATCGTCTGGCTTAAAGACAGGAAACAAAGGATTGTTCATTTGTGAGGTGCATGTTTCAATCACCCCCTGGTATTCAAGTTGATCTAAGATCTCCCTGACCTGTTTTTTAGCTTCTTGCTTAATTGGGTACTGCCTTTGTGCAGTTGGTTGACATTTTAATTGGAGTTTGTGAGGAGGAGAGTCATCATCCCATCCTACATGATTTTTATATAAAGCAGGAGCCTGGGCTACTGCCCACTTTCTTGCAAGTGTATATTTTTTATGTATTGGAATGTGATTTGAGAAGGCAGGCATAATCATTTCTTCGCCATGAGGGCACTCCCTGACAGACTCTGGTGGCCAGTGTTTTTCAGCTAAAAGGATGTCATAGCCTTTGGAAAGATTATCCCAAAATAGACCCCTTACTTTCCTAGTCTTATCTCCCTCTATACGTAATGTTATCTCGTATATTTTATGAGGTTTGCTAACTCTGCTGTCTGCAGTTTCCACTTGAATGTATTCATTCGTGTCCACTGTCTCCAGATGATTCATCAGGATCTTGCGAGCTATGGTCACTTCTGCTGCGCTGTCTAGCGCTGTCTGGGCCCACTCTCCGTTTTTCAGCTGTGTCCTCAGTATCCTCAGCATGTTTTACTATTTTAATGCTGGCTACCTTCTTTTTTGGAAATTGTAATTTTTTACTTTGATGAGCAGGTTCCTTGTCTTTGGACTTGACGTGCTCTTCCCTTTGTTCTGACCGTCCTCTTCTTTCCGATTTCTGCGAGGAAGTCTGAAAAGATCGAGAGGGACGTGTATCAATATCTTGATATCTATCAGGTTTCTTTAGATTATCCCTATTTCTAAGGTTGTATCTTTTCTCAGAGGGCTCCCTCTGGGGAGACTTGTGTCCTTGGTCCGGAGATCTTTCTCTCCGCCGAGGAGACTTTCCTCTGGACTGGAATCTTTTTTGTTTGGTAGTGGATTGTTTATTTCCATCCCAGCTCTTTTTTGGAGTGTTTAGAATATTTTTAATGAATATTTTTCATGATTTTCAGTCAGTTGGGGTTTTACGGGTTTCCCACCCAAACTATCTCTTCCTAGTTCTTCATAGGATTTTTCTATGATTCTGGCAAGTCCAAATGGTTGTTCTGCTATATCTGTTTCTTTCAATTTTTGGCAGATCGCCACAGATGCTGCTTCTCCTTTTATGTTGGCTAATAATATAGCCGAGACCAGCTTGAAGTATTTCAGTAATTTCATACCCAGAGTTAAAGCAGGTTCTGGACCGTATTCATTTTGAATCTGTCTTAGCACATCTGGTATTACCGCCATGGACAGAACACCATGTGTTTTTGTGTAAATGGAAGCAAAGACTGTGCCCCAAGTGTCACAGTCCTCCACATGTGGTGCGATCCCCATTGGAAGGCCGATAGTCAGAATTCTGTGTTTCTCAGTAGGGGTAGTATCCGAAAATACTGCCTCTATTTGAGTGATTTTTTGTGCTAACCAGAATGGAATTTGTTCCCGTTTTGCGGGTACTTTACCCAGACATGATTGTATGTTCTGTGGTGTAATTTTGTTTGTGTTCCCCTGATGAGGGGTCAGCTGTGGAATGTTAATAGCTGGTGGGACTGTTGAAGTCCGCATTACATATTGGACTAATTGTCTATGTATTTTAATCAGTTGTTTTAGCTGTGCTAAAAGTTCTGATACTGACATTTTTTCGATGTCGGGATGTGGTGTGTAGCTGGCTAGAACCGGCCACGTTGCTCCTGGTCTACCTAGTGGACCGAGCCTGGTGATGTGATTATTATGTTTTAGGGTGCCTTTAAACCAGAGCAGGTGCTCTTGGTATTTTAATGGGATTTCCACCTCCTCGAATGGAGTGTACTCTTCCGGTGGTTCCTCTATTTTGTAATAGTGGAACTCATGTGTGACAGCGTTTGCTGCTGGAAAGTTTATCCATGAATAGAATACCTCTGTCTGCCGATATTCATGTGCCTCAATTACGAATACGACTATACCACCTCTCGATGTTAGTCCATTAGTCTATTAGTTTAAGAGTTATGGTTTTTCTTATGTTGACCGGAATGAGTATTGCATCCGGGTCGGACTGCAGGAGACTATTGTCATCCTCTAGGAGACGACCTGCTATTCTAGCTGTCTCCCTCTCTTCTTCAGTTTCTGACATTTTTACTGAAAGAAAGGTTTTTGTTGCAGATCAGGTTTTCAAGGAAACAAAGATTAGGTGCACAATATTTTGGAACACTGTATCCTTCAACGTTGAATAAACCAAAAACTATACATAGAAATCCCTTCCTACTAAGTTCCGGTGGATTTTAACCTTTGACCCACTCCAGACGTCTTTGGAGTATTTACGGGAGAAAGGGTCTGTGTTAAGCATGGGCGGATTTTGCGAATTGGCAATCCGCGAAATGCGTATTTACGGATTCGCAATCCACAAAATCCGCGAACTCTCGCGAATTTGCGTTTTTTTTTTTGTGTTCGCAAGGATTTCTGCCAGTTCGCGAGGATTTTGTACCAGTTCGCAAACGGGTAGCAACGGTCGCGAACATGTTGTTTCTACATCTGGTTTATCACAGCACCCTCTGTTTCACCACTGCCACCCTCTGTTTTACCACTACCACCCTCTGGCTCACCCATGCCACCCTCTGGCTCACCCATGCCACCCTCTAGTTCATCACTGTAGATTATGGGTGGAAAAGCACACCTGCCCTGCCTCAACTGACATAAATGAATTAGGGGCTGATTAATGTGTTACTGAATTTGAACTTCCTGGCTGGAACCTGCTTCCTTATCTGTAATTGCTTTCTCTGAGCCTGCTGTGAGGGTCAGAGCAGGGTCATAGAATAGTTGCAAGTAGGCAACTGAACTCTGGAGGGGCCCCCCAGGAAGCACTACAGGGAATGGTTACTAATGATAAGATTGAACTTTTGCACCTGCTGAGTGCTTTCAGTTTTTCAAAAATCCAAATATCCAGCAGCATCCACAAAAAGTAATCCTTCCAGGTGAAGATCCCTGGCACCTGCTTCCTTATCTGTAATTGATTTCTGTTGCAGTGTAATTTTTTTAACAGGACCTTTGTTGTATACTTGTAGCTATTCTCTGAGCCTGCTGTGAGGGTCAGAGCAGGGTCATAGAATAGTTGCAAGTAGGCAACTGAACTCTGGAGTGGCCCCTCAGGAAGCACTACAGGGAATGGTTACTAATGATGAGTTTGAACTTTTGCACCTGCTGAGTGCTTCCAGGTCAAGATCCAAATCAAAGTGACCAGCACATGAAGAAAGCACTGAGAGGAGCCTGCTGGACAGGAACAGGAAGTTGGAGACTGTGGGGCACTTCCTTCCTCCCACCCCCCCCTCAAAATGGACTCCTTGCAAAACAAAAGTGCAAGCAAATGTCAACCTGAGGAGTTATTCTAATAAAAATCATAATTTTCAAGGTTTATGCTGCCTGCTGGTGGATTTCTTGTGCGAAATTGCAAATTTTTCAATCTCTCAATTGCGAGATTGTCGCTGCCCGCCGCATTTACGTTTTCGCGAGTGTTTACTCCCGCGAAATTGTATAGTATTCTAGTTGGCAAGTGCGACCAAGCAAAAAAATCCGCTTCGCACGGATTTACGAATTTTCGGTAAGTTCGCGAGAGTTCGCGGATTGCGAATTTACCGAAAATCCACAAAATCCGCGAGCGGAACGGATTTTACGCCCATGCTTAGTCTGTGTGAAAAAGCACGACTGAGTTACTCTAACGTCTTGTGTTAGATTTATCGCCTTACCAAACGTTGGGCGCCATGTATTGTAGTTCCTATAGTCTCAATAGGCTCTGCGCATTGGAATAATATATTCAGCAGTGTAGATGTAGGACTGAGGTTAACTAGGTCTCTAATGACTATATTAGACTTAAGTGTTTGCCAGCTAGCTCAGAGGTCACTAGAAACTTTCTCGAATAAGCGAGGAAGAGTTTTACCTCCCTGGATAGACAAGAAGGGATTTAGTTTCTGACAACCATAAAACATGACAACTTTGCTCTCCCTGATTAAGAGTATATCTCTAGAGTCGTGTGAAAACAAAAGACAGCTATTTCACTCAGCCAAATGTGCGTACTTAGTTTCACCAGAATGCAGAGATAAGAGAGACGGGCATTTTCAATAAAAGGTGTTATTTATTGAGCAGTCTTCTTCCTCATACAAGAGAAATGAATTGCTACAATTGCAATACTTATAGTAAAGTAAAGTGCGTACAGTAAAAGCAGGATTATAAAATAATACTGTAAAAGCATTGATATGGTTTCTTAGCCATATGATACTTTAAAATAGATAAAATAGATACATCATATATACATTGACTAATCGTACTCAACTGGTGCTTCTAACTATGCCTACCCCGGTGTACCTGACCTAAGCCTAATACGTGGGAGGGAGTAAGTAAGTAGCAGTTTAAGTTAAGTTTGTTTTGCCAAGAATCTGACTCAAGAATTCTCTGTAAGGGTTTAGTCAGTTCCGAACCTGGGTAATAGAAAGCAGGAGGTCTGATATCTCTCTCAGGACTCGATATCCCAGCAACCCGCAAAGGTAGGCTGGAAACGCCAGAGCTGGATTTCTCAGCAAGAGAAAAGACAGTGTCTTTCTCAGCGTGCCAAAAGGGAGGGGCAGCGTCCGTGGGCTCTCGCATCAGCTGGGCTCTCGGAAGTAGATAGCTGCTCTGCTCCAGATTCACCACCGTGTGTTTGCTTAAGGCAACGTTGGTATATTTATAACTGAAAGGTGCCGGGTTTGACGTAAGGTTGGACAATAAAGATGTCACTAAGAACTGGCCGTTCTTACAGTGCTTTACAGGAGTTCTAGGACAAAATCAAAACAATAGCAAGGGGGATTTCCCAGGTTGCTGGAGGCTTGGTTTTGTTTAGAGAACTCGGTGTGCTTACTAGGGGGCCGGAGAAGTAGCCTTGCTTAATGTGACAGCATGTGCTACGACTGAATTATGGATATGATTATTATGCCATTGTATGGATATTATTGATTATAGCCGGACAAGGGCATGAAATGGGAATATCGATTCAGGTTTCCTAGATAACACACTACATAATCACCCTTCCATTAGTCAGGTGTAGCTCTTACTGAAGAATATATACGTCTTATCGCTGCTGGCTTCAATAAAATGAAAGTAATTTGTGCAAAATGTTTATCCTAAGAGTAGAATAAAAATGAACATTACTTTCCGAATTGATGTTCATTGTGTTATAGCTTGAAGAAAGATGCTGCTGTTGGGTCAGCTATAACCCAGTGGTTCCTTCAGAAGTTTACATGATATATCGTGTTCAACCATTCAATGGTTCAAGTTCCGCGGGTGCTCTCTGGCCTTTTTTTCCCCATCATTTGTCAATTAAAGAACTACGATTCTTTACTTGCTTAATCCACTCTATATAGTAAATATCGCCTATTTCATCTTTCTGTTTCTACAAATGATCATTAAAGCATTGCCTACTAGCAGAGTGGATTCTCAGCTTCATCACCCAGCCTTTCCAGTGCTGTGAGATTGCCCTGACCCATAATAAAATATTGCAAAAAAGTAATTCAATGAGGTAAAGAAGGCATTTGTCCATCAAAACCAAACATCACCTTTTGATTGCTTTAGGTCTAACATTTTAAAACTCTGTTAACCTGCAAGCCTTTAGCAATAATGATGATAATCTGGAACACGACATTTTAAATCTCATGACTCTAAATTCCCAGATTGTCAGTATTGTAGCTTAAACTAGAAGGTATAACTATGAAGACATTACCCTTTCACCATAATACACTAACATCAAGTGAAGTAATTCAAGAAGACTGATTATAGAGTGATGTAAGAAAAACTCTTGGAAATTACCTTTTTATGAGTTGACATCATTTGTTTGAATATATATGTATTAGGTATAGAATAAGCGAGTGATGTAACATGATGCACGTAGTCCCCTTTAACATTGTTTGAGTGAACCGTTAGTTGGCTTCCTGTTTTTTAGACTACTCTACGAGGTATATCAGTGCAGTGATGGACTGGAAAAATATATGTAACCCCACAGCATGGTGTTGGAGACATTTGTGTTTCTTTTAAAAACATAAAATCCTAATTTAGTGAAATCCTCTACAAAAAAAGGAACACTGAAAATGTTGATGAACTGTCGTAATGATTGACAAAGTCACCTATCAAAATGTTCCTACATTGATAACAACTGCCACGACTGGTGTTTATCCCAATTTACAGTTGTATCTGCAGGGGAAGCAGACCTCACAGAGTTTCCCGGTTTAATATGTCAAAACCTAATTTTGACTGCATTAACATTGAATTCTACGATTTACATTTACTAATAAACAGTCCTCTCAGAAGGATTTTGAATTCTGTTGTTAATCCTGTTAATAAATCAGGGCTACAAATCTCAGAATGCCACAAAAAATGGACTGCATCATCTACACACACATCCACTTAAAGAAGTTCAGAGATCTTCATCGGAATACAGAGACAATTCTATGGATGTAGATATTCCTACCATAAAAGTTAATGGTGTCTGTGCCTTCATTTGGGGATAATGACCCTTCCATTAGTCAGGTGTAGCTCTAACTGAAGAATATATACGTCTTATCACTGCTGGCTTCAATAAAATGAAAGTAATTTGTGCAAAATGTTTATCCTGAGAGTAGAATAAAAATGAACATTACTTTCCGAATTGATGTTCATTGTGTTATTGCTTGAGGAAAAAGGCTGTTGTTGGGTCAGCTATAGCCCAGTGGTTCCTTCAGTAGTTTACATGATATATTGTGTTCAACCATTCAATGGTTCAAGGCCCTCGGGCGCTCTCTGGCCTTTCTTTCCCATCATTTGTCAATTAAAGAACTACGCTTCTTTACTTGCTTTATCCACTCTATATAGTAAATATCGCCTAATTCATCTTTCTGTTTCTACAAATGATCATTAAAGCATTGCCTACTAGCAGAGTGGATTCTCAGCTTCATCACTCAGCCTTTCCAGTGCTGTGAGATTGCCCTGACCCATAGTAAAATATTGAAAAAAAGTAATTCAATGAGGTAAAGAAGGCATTTGTCCATCAAAACCAAACATCACCTTTTGATTGCTTTAGGTCTAATATTTTAAAACTCTGTTAAACTGCAAGTCTTTAGCAATAATGATGATAATCTGGAAGACGACATTTTAAATCTCATTTCTCTAAATTCCCAGATTGTCAGTATTCTCAGTAACCCTCGATGCTGTGCTTTGGGGAATGAGAATCCCCGACATCGAGCAGCATTTGCACTGAAGATCAGCCCCCCAGCATCTCCACGATCTGCGTGGGGCCCTTTTGCATTTTGCCACTCGACGCGGAATCCCGATCACTTGCCACGCGGCTAGTGGCCATCTTGGCAACGAAAACTACAACTTGCACTGCTGGTCTGGTTGCTGCAGAACGGCCCTTGCTCCCCTGAAAAGGAGCACTCGCTCTGACCTTGCTGGTCCGAGTGTTAAGCTTTTTCGACTTCCTGCGTGGCTTGCATTAGCCAAGGCCTGTTTGCTCCAATCAAGTTGCCGACACTGCCATCAGCTAGAGCCTTTGTGTGACAGCTCGTGATCGACTCCTGGACGTCCTTGACCTCTTCGTGTCCACGTGGCTGCGGAGACAAGCTGCACCTCTTCACCTGTTTGCACCCGACATTGCCTGGTTCCATCCTGGTTCCACGGTAGTCACTGGCTAGTGACTTTGAACATTTTCCCCTCTGCTTTCAGGTCTTCACCTCTTCAGATCCACCCTTGGATCCACCGGAACTCTCCTCGACAACCCGCCTGCAGCACCTTCAGCTCCAAGCACCATCGACCTGCGTGACGAAACCCGACACTACTTCGCATTTGTGCACCCGCTTCCTTTAGGTGAGGTAACTCAGCAACGCCGGTGTTCCCACACTGGTATACACCTATAGTGCCTGTTTCTAAAGTTTTATCCTTGTAGGTCCATCGGAACGTTCCTTAAACACTAACTTTGTAACTTTTACGCACCATTAACTTAACATCGGTGCATGCGTGCACTTTGAGCACTGCACCCGAGTCCCGCGGGCCTTTCCCGACTTCATCAATGCTAGGCCCGAACAGCTCCAGCGATTCCCCAGGCCCTAGGCCTCTTTCCTTTCCCAATGGTGGTTCTCATACCACTATTTTAGTATATGGTTTAAGTCTCCCCTAGGGCTCATCCATATTGAGCAACTTTTGTATATTTAAACTGTGTTTTGTTTTAACGCATTTGCTTCTGTGCTCATAAAGAGTATAGGGGATATTTGTAGAAATAAATCTATATATATTTTCAATATATATCTGTGTGGTGTCCTTTCATTTGGTATTCAAGGGGATTGTGTATGGTAAAACAGCTTGCTTCACATGCCTATACAGAGTTTAGCCTCAGACTGCTTTGTCCACGCTACTAGGATAGCTGGTCTATTAAGGTTGACTTACAACCAATCATCATAAGGGTTGCTTGGCATGGTACAAGGTGATCACTAGAACTAGTGAGCATCATATACCAGGCCAACTTCTCACATTGGTGAGCAGCGGTTCGGATTTGAGCTTGCTGTTGTTTTACCATTGCAATCTTTGGAGAGTATCATTTGAAAGATCATACAGGTACCTGATAGGTACATTAAAACAAGACTAGTATACTTAAGTTCTACTGAACTTAGTTGTTGTAGAGGATAGGGAGTAGCACACCCTGACTACAACTACTAGATAGGTTTGGTAGGCAAACACCAGTGTAGGTAGATTGCAACATATCCACCCACACTAGAGCAATGTCTGGAGCAGAGGGATCCACTGGACCTATCTCTGTTGAGAGTGACCCTCCAAGGGCACGATCCAAATTTGCTATCTTTACTTTAAAGAACTGAGGCAGCTGTGTTCCTTAAGAGGAATCAAAACGGGTCCTACCCCTACAGCAGACCACCTCAGAGAGCTTTTAGACAGGTCTGAAGCTCTAAAGACCTCCAAACCAGGCCCCTCAGGGACTGGAGATGGAGGCTCTCCCACTGAAGATGACAACACTGACACCCCTGCCCCTGTCATCCAGATAGATGAGGAAGACAGGTCACTGGAGATACTCAGCCAGAGGACGAGGAAGAAGAGGAGGAGGAGGAGGAGGAAAGTGGGTCTGATGATGAGAGAAATAGTCAGGTGCTAGTGAGCAGGCTTAACCAGGCTAACTTAAGCACATTTGGACTGAAAGTGGGTCCAACCCATTCAGACCCCCAAGTGGACTTAACCAGGAGCAAAGGAGGAGAAGGAATCACTCAGGCGAGTCCAATGCCTCCCAAGCTTCTAGAGGTTCTCATGGACACTCCAGAAGGGAGTTGTCTAGCCCTCAGAGAAGGGAACATGAGGCCAAAATGAGAGAGGCTGAACTTAGGATCCAGAAGCAAGAATTAGAAGATGCCCTGGCCAAAGAGAAGCTTGCTAGAGCAAGACAGCCTAGAGAGAGTGGATTAGGATCCACTGGTGGCAGCAATATCCAAAAGGATAAAGACAGGTCCTATGATATTAGAAACCTGAGTAAGATTGTGCCCCCCTACAAGAGTGGGGATGACATCCACAAATGGATGACTGCACTAGAGAGAGCCTGCAGAGTACAGCAGATCCCTCAGGAGCAGTGGGCAGCAATCTTGTGGCTCTCCTTTGAAGGTAGAGGCCGAGACAGACTCCTCACAGTTAGTGATGGGGATTCTAGAAACTACCTGGTCCTGAAGAGTGCTCTGATTGATGGGTTAGGCTTAACCACTGAACAGTACAGGTTAATGTTCAGAGACCCCCAGAAGACACAGACTCAGGACTTGCTTCACTGGTTCATGACTTAATGTGGATGTGGGCCTGCTAATCAGGCCCACAGCCTGCTGTTCTCTCTCTAAATTAATGCCAATGCACATTAGGTGCATTACGAAATTGGAACTGGTTCACCTTATTGGCCCCTGTAACAATGTACCCCAGGTACCCAGGGCATAGGTGCTTCCAAGGCCTACCAGGGGCTGCAGCACGTATTGTGCCACCCCTGGCCTGGCCTCCATATTTGACACAACTGGCTGTTCACTCAGCTGGGGTAAGTCGGTGTAATCACCCCTTACTTAGGTGTAGTATGCCTATGTTTAACCTAAAATGGACAGATATGTTCCTATCAGCCACTCCTGTGGAAGGCCTCATCAATCCTGGAGGCAGAGTGCTTGGAAATATGTGAGATGGTGCTCTGGCATGAGCTGAGCCTGTCTGCAGTTTTCGGAACCATGTCCTTTAGCTGTTTCATGATACTGCCATACCATATACTCTTAAGTGCATTATGAACCTCGCAGTTAAATGCGCTCTTTGGTTTGGCTTTATCAAAACATGTCGAGTAAGGTGTCATACGAATTGGAATACTACCCCCTCGCCAGTTCTGGCGACGGGGGTAGCATTCCACCCTTCTAGAGGGATACGACATGTACCTAACCTGAACCCCGGTTAAAGTTAAACAGAGCCTCAGCATCACAAAATGGATGCTGCCACCACAGACACAAGTCTGACCTCCTGCTGCTGGGAGTCCTTCCAGCGAGGGCAGCTTGGACAAAGGGTTTCCTGCCTTGGGAAGTGCTAGCACCACCCCAGACAGGATTTTGTGTATTGGGTAGGACAGGGCTGAATAGAATCAGACATACCTGGGGCACACAAGGTGTCCCTGTGCATATGCCAGTTCAAACTGGTGCTGGGGCTCTCCAGCCCCAGTCTTGGCACGAAGCTGGACAAAGGAAAGGGGGTGTAACCACCCCCCTTCCTGGTCCCACCCAGAGGAGGGACCTAGCAGGTAATCCGGCCCCTAGATTTGGAATAAGAGTAGGAGCTGTGTCCCAAGACTTCAGATCATCCTGAACTCAACTTGAAACTAAGAAGAAGACTGGACTTCGACATTCTGCTGCACAGAAGACTGAAGAGAATCCCCCTTGTGGCCAAGGAGTGACCACCCTGTGAATACAGGCACCAACCAGCAACTCAACATCAGCTTTGCTGCCACCTCCTGCTGGAGCCCGAGCCCAGAGCCCAACGAGACTCAGACTCCCAGACATCTCAGAGCCCGATCCACAATCCCTGCAAAGAAGGGACCCGTGGAGGCACCGAGAGACGTGGGACCGGACATCTTGGAAGACCCTCGAAAAGCTGACTGCGCAGCACCTGAGGCATCCTTGACGCAGTACTTTGGGGTTTGAGAATCCCCGACACCGAGCAGCATTTGCACCGAAGATCAGCCCCCCCAGCATCTCCACGATCTGTGTGGGGCCCTTTTGCACTTTGCCACTCGATGCACCATCCCGGTCACTTGCCACGTGGCTAGTGGCCATCTTGGCAATGAAAACTACGACTTGCACCACTGGTCTGGTTGCTCCAGACTGGCCCTTGCTCCCCTGAAAAGGAGCACTCGCTCTGACCTTGCTGGTCCGAGTGTTAAGCTTTTTCCACTTCCTGCATGGCTTGCATTAGCCAAGGCCTGTTTGCTCCAATCAAGTTGCCATCACCGCCATCAGCTAGAACCTTTGTGGCACAGCTCGAGATTGACTCCTGGACGTCCTTGACCTCTTCGTTTCCACGTGGCTGCTCAGACAAGCTGCACCTCTTCACCTGTTTGCACCCGACATTGCCTGGTTCCATCCTGGTTCCACGGTAGTCACTGGCTAGTGACTTTGAACATTGTCCCCTCTGCTTTCAGGTCTTCACCTCTTCAGATCCACCATTGGATCCACCGGAACTCTCCTCGACGACCCGCCTGCAGCCCCTTCAGCGCCAAGCACCATCGACCTGCGTGACGAAACCCAACACTACTTCGCACCTGTGCACCCTCTTCCTGTGGGTGAGGTAACTCAGCAACGCCGGTGTTCCCACACTGGTATACACCTCTAGTGCCTGTGTCTAAAGTTTTATCCTCGGAGGTCCCTCGGAAAGTTCCTTAAACACTAACTTTGTAACTTTTACGCACCATTGACTTAACATTGGAGCATGCGTGCACTTTGAGCACTGCACCCGAGTCCCGCGGGCCTTTCCCGACTTCATCACAGCTAGTCCCGAACAGCTCCAGCGATTCCCCATGCCCTAGGCCTCTTTCATTTCCCAAAGGTGGTTCTTATACCACTATTTTAGTATATGGTTTAAGTGGCCCCTAGGGCTCATCCATATTGTGCAACTTTTGTATATTTAAACTGTGTTTTGTTTTAACGCATTTGCTTCTGTGCTCATAAAGAGTATAGGGGATATTTGTAGAAATAAATCTATATATATTTTCAATATATATCTGTGTGGTGTCCTTTCATTTGGTTTTCAAGGGGATTGTGTATGGTAAAACAGCTTGCTTCACATGCCTATACAGGGATTAGCCTAAGACTGCTTTGTCCACGCTACTAGGATAGCTGGTCTATTAAGGTTGACTTACAACCAATCATCATAATGGTTGCTTGGCATGGTACAAGGTGATCACTAGAACTAGTGAGCATCATATACCAAGCCAACTTCTCACAAAACTCACCTATCAAAATGTTCCTACATTGATAAGAACTGCCACGACTGGTGTTTATGCCAATTCACAGTTGTTTCTGCAAGGGAAGCAGACCTCACAGGGTTTCCCGGTTTAATATGTCAAAACCTAACTTTGACTGCATTAACATTGAATTCTGGGATTTACATTTACTAATAAACCGTCCTCTCAGAAGGATTTTTAATTCTGTTGTTAATCCCGTTAATAAATCAGGGCTACAAATCTCAGAATGCCACAAAAAATGGACTGCATCATCTACACACACATCCACTTAAAGAAGTTCAGGGATCTTCATCGGAATACAGAGACAATTCCATGGATGAATTTTTTCCTACCACAAAAGTTAATAGTGTCTGTGCCTTCATTTGGGGATAATCACCCTTCCATTAGTCAGGTGTAGCTCTAACTGAAGAATATATCCCTCCTATCGCTGCTGGTTTCAATAAAATGAAAGTAATTTGTGCAAAATGTTTATCCTGGGAGTAGAATAAAAATGAACATTACTTTCCGAATAGATGTTCATTGTGTTATAGCTTGAAGAAAGATGCTGCTGTTGGGTCAGCTATAGACCAGTGGTTCCTTCAGAAGTTTACATGATATATCGTGTTCAACCATTCAATGGCTCAAGTCCCGCGGGCGCTCTCTGTCCTTTTTTCCCATCATTTGTCAATTAAAGAACTACACTTCATTACTTGCTTAATCCACTCTATATAGTAAATATCGCCTATTTCATCTTTCTGTTTCTACAAATGATCATTAAAGCATTGCCTACTAGCAGAGTGGATCCTCAGCTTCATCACCCAGCCTTTTCAGTGCTGTGAGATTGCCCTGACCCATAATAAACATATTGAAAAAAAGTTATTCAATGAGGTAAAGAAGGAATTTGTCCATCAAAACCAAACATCACATTTTGATTGCTTTAGGTCTAACATTTTAAAACTCTGTTAACCTGCAAGCCTTTAGCAATAATGATGATAACCTGGAAGACACCATTTTAAATCTCATGACTCTAAATTCCCTGATTGTCAGAATTGTAGCCTAAACTAAAATGTATAAATATGATGACATTACCCTTTCACCATAATACACTAATACACTAACATCAAGTAAAGTAATTTAAGAAGACTGATTATAGAGTGATGTAAGAACAACTTTAGGAAATTACCTTTTTATGAGTTGACATCATTTGTTCGAATAATTATGTATTAGGTATAGAATAAGCAAGTGATGTAACATGATGCACCTAGACCCCTTTAACATTGTTTGAGTGAACCGTTAGTTTGCTTCCTGTTTTTTAGACTGCACAACTCTACGAGGTATATCAGTGCAGTGATGGACTGGAAAAATATATGTAACCCCACAGCATAGTGTTGGAGACATTTGTGTTTCTTTTAAAAACATAAAATCCTAATTTAATCCTCTACAAAAAAAGGAACACTGAAAATGTTGATGAACTGCCGTAATGTTTGACAAAGTCACCTATCAAAATGTTCCTACATTGATATCAACTGCCACGACTGGTGTTTATGCCAATGGTTGGGAGAGGTGTGGCGCCGCGGACAGGGCGACTGACGCTGGAATCTGGGGACCACGGTTTGATCCCCGGCTCCGGCGGCAGGTTAGCCCAGCACCATGTGACTCTGGGAAATAGCTCGCTTAATCTTCCCGACGGCCCCCAGCGCCTAGAGACCCTTACGGGTGATTGTGCGCTTTAAAAAAAAAAAAAAATGTACAGTTGTTTCTGCAGGGGAAGCAAACCTCACAGGGTTTCCCGGTTTAATATGTCAAAACCTAATTTTGACTGCATTAACATTGAATTCTGGGATTTACATTTACTAATAAATGGTCATCTCAGAAGGATTTTATATTCTGTTGTTAATCCTGGTAATAAATCAGGACTACAAATCTCAGAATGCCACACAAAATTGACTGGATCATCTACACACCCATCCACTTAATGAAGTTCAGAGATCTTCATCGGAATACAGAGACAATTCCATGGATGTAGATGTTCCTACCATAAAAGTTAATGGTGTCTGTGCCTTCTTCATTTGGGGATAATCACCCTTCCATTAGTCAGGTGTAGCTCTAACTGAAGAATATATACGTCTTATCGCTGCTGGCTTCAATAAAATGAAAATAATTTGTTCAAAATGTTTATCCTGAGTGTAAAATAAAAATGAACATTACTTTCCGAATTGATGTTCATTGTGTTATAGCTTGAAGAAAGATGCTGCTGTTGGGTCAGCTATAGCCCAGTGGTTCCTTCGGAAGTATACATGATATTTCATGTTCAACCATTCAATGGTTTAAGTCCTGCGGGCGCTCTCTGGCCTTTTTTTCCCATCATTTGACAATTAAAGAACTACGCTTCTTTACTTGCTTAATCCACTCTATATAGTAAATATCGCCTATTTAATCTTTCTGTTTCTACAAATGATCATTAAAGCATTGCCTACTAGCAGAGTGGATACTCAGCTTCATACCCCAGCCTTTCCAGTGCAGTGAGACTGCCCTGACCCATGATAAAATATTGAAAAAAAGTAATTCAATGAGGTAAAGAAGGCATTTAACCATCAAAACCAAACATCACCTTTTGATTGCTTTAGGTCTAACATTTTAAAACTCTGTTAACCTGCAAGCCTTTAGCAATAATGATGAAAATCTGGAAGACAAAATTTTAAATCTCATGACTCTAAATTCCCAGATTGTCAGTATTGTAGCTTAAACTAGAATGTATAACTATGATGACATTACCCTTTCAACATAATACACTAATACACTAACATAAAGTAAAGTAATTCAAGAAGACTGATTATAGAGTGATGTGAGAAAAACTCTTGGAAATTACCTTTTTATGAGTTGACATTGTGAGAAGTTGGCCTGGTATATGATGCTCACTAGTTCTAGTGATCACCTTGTACCATGCCAAGCAACTCTTATGATTATTGGTTGTAAGTCAACCTTATAGACCAGCTATCCTAGTAGCGTGGACAAAGCAGTCTTAGGCTAAACTCTGTAAAGGCATGTGAAGCAAGCTGTTTTACCATACACAATCCCATTGAATACCAAATGAAAGGACACCACACAGATATATATTGAAAATATATATATATTTATTTACTACAAATATCCCCTATACTCTTTATGAGCACAGAAGCAAATGCGTTAAAACAAAACACAGTTTAAATACACAAAAGTTGCACATTATGGATGAGCCCTAGGGGCCACTTAAACCATATACTAAAATAGTGGTATACGAACCATCAATCTGAAAGGAAATAGGCCTAGGGCCTGGGGAATCGCTGGAGCGGTTCGGGACTAACAGTGAAGAAGTTGGGAAAGGCCCGCGGGACTCGGGTGCAGTGCTGAAAGTGCACGCATGCACCAATGCAAAGTCAATGGTGCGTAAAAGTTACAAAGTTACTGCAAAAGGAGTCTTCCGACTGGACTAGGACTACCAAACTTTAGAGTTAGGCACTAGAAGGGGGTACCAGTGTAAGAACACCGGTGTTAGTAAGTTACCTCACCCACAGGAAACGGGTGCATAGGTGCCAAAGTGTGTCAGGTTTCGACACGCAGTCTGATGGTGCCTGAGGATGAAGATGCTGCAGGCGTCCAGGCGATAAGTGTCCGGTGTGATCCAAGGGTGGATCGAAGATGTGAAGACCTGAAAGCAGAGGGGACAATGTTCAGAAGTCACTAGCCAGTGACTGGCGAGGCACCAGGATGGAACCAGGCAATGTCAGGTGCAAACAGGCGATGAGGTGCAGCTTGTCTCCTCAGCCACGTAGACACGAAGAGGTCTAGGGCGTCGAGGAGTTGATCGTGCACTGTCTCACAAAGGTTCTGGCTGATGGCAGTGTCGGCAACTTGATTGGAGCAAACAGGCTCTAGCTAATGCAAGCCATGCAGGAAGTGGAGAAAGCTTAATTCTCAAACCAGCAAGGTCAGAGGTGCTGCTCCTTTTTACAGGAGCGAGCACCAGTCTGAAGCAACCAGACCAGCAGTTTAGACTATAGATTTCATTGCCAAGATGGCCACTAGCCGCGTGGCAAGTGACCGGGATGACGCGTCGAGTGGTGAAGTGCAAAAGGGCCCCACGCAGATTGTGGAGATGCTGGGGGCTGATCTTCGGTGCAAATGCTCCTCGGTGGTGAGGCTTCTCAAACCCCAAAGTTCAGCATGGAGGGTGCCTCGGGTGCTGCGCAGTCAGCTTCTCGGGGGTCTTTCAAGATGGCCGGTCCCATGTCTCTCGATGCCTCCACGGGTCTCTTCTTTTCAGGGACTGTGGATCGGGCTGTGAGATGTCTGGTAATCTAGGTCTTGTCAGGCTCTGGGCTCGGGCTCCGGTGGGAGGCGGCGGCAAAGAAGACGTTGAGTTGCTGGTTGGTGCCTGTATTCACAGGGTGGTCACTCCTTGGCCACAAGGGAGATTCTCTTCAGTCTTCTGTGCAGCAGAATGTCAAAGTCCAGTTTTCTTCTTAGTTTCAAGTCGAGTTCAGGATGATCTGAAGTCTTGGGACACAGCTCCTACTCTTATTCCTAATCTAGGGGCCGGATCACCTGCTAGGTCCCTCCTCTGGGTGGGACCAGGAAGGGGGGTGGTTACACCCCCTTTCCTTTGTCCAGCTTCGCTCCAAGACTGGGGCTGGAGAGCCCCAGCACCGGTTTGAACTGGCATATGCACAGGGACACCTTGTCTGCCCCAGGCATGTCTCATTCTATTCAGCCTGTCCTACCCAATACACAAAATCCTGTCTTGGGTGGTGCTAGCACCTCCCAAGGCAGGAAACCCTTTGTCCAAGCCTCCCTCGCTGAAAGGACTCCCAGCAGCAAGAGGTCAGACTTGTGTCTGGGGTGGCAGCATCCATTTTGTGATGCTGAGGCTCTAGTTTAACTTTAACCGGGGTTCAGGTTATGTACATGTCGTGTGCCTCTAGAAGGGTGGAATGCTACCCCCGTCGCCAGCACTGGCGAGGGGGTAGTATTCCAATTCGTATGACACCTTACTCGACATGTTTTGATAAAGCCAAACCAAAGTTAGCAAATAACCGCCAGGATTATAATGCACTTAAGAGTATATGGTATGGCAGTATCATGGAACAGCTACAGGACGTGGTTCCGAAAGTGTAGACAGGCTCAGCTCATGCCAGAGCACCATCTCACATATTTCCAAGCACTCTGCCTCCAGGATTGATGAGGCCTTCCATAGGAGTGGCTGATAGGAACATATGTGTCCATTTTAGGTTAGGTGTAGGCATACTATACCTAAGTAAGGGGTGATTACACCGACTTACCCCAGCTGAGTGATCAGCCAGTTGTGTCAAATATAGAGGCCAGGCGAGGGGTGGCACAATACGTGCTGCAGCCCCTGGTAGGCCTTGGAAACACCTATGCCCTGGGTACACTGTTACAGGGGCCTATAAGGTGAACCAATTCCAATTCGTAATGCACCTAGAGTGCATTGGCATTAATTTAGAGAGAGAACAGCAGGCTGTGGGTCTGATTAGCAGGCCCACAGCCACATTAAGTCATAAACCAGTGAAGCAAAAAGCAAAAATTTGGGGTGACCATAGGATATCAGACCCTACTCTCCTACAGACAACATTTGTTCGAATATATATGTATTAGGTATAGAATAAGTGAGTGATGTAACATGATGCACGTAGTCCCCTTTAACATTGTTTGAGTGAACCGTTAGTTGGCTTCCTGTTTTTTAGACTGCACATCTCTGCGAGGTATATCAGTGCAGTGATGGACTGGAAAAATATATGTAACCCCACAGCATGGTGTTGGAGACATTTGTGTTTCTTTTAAAAACATAAAATCCTAATTTAGTGAAATCCTCTACAAAAAAAAGAACACTGAAAATGTTGAGGAACTGCCGTAATGTTTGCCGTAATGTTTGACAAAGTCACCTATCAAAATGTTCCTACATTGATAACAACTGCCACGACAGGTGTTTATGCCAATGTACAGTTGTTTCTGCAGGGGAAGCAGACCTCACAGGATTTCCTGGTTTAATATGTCAAAACCTAATTTTGACTGCATTAACATTGAATTCTGGGATTTACATTTACTAATAAACGGTCCTCTCAGAAGGATTTTCAATTCTGTTGTTAATCCTGTTAATAAATCAGGCCTACAAATCTCAGAATGACACAAAAAATGGACTGCATCATCTACACACACATCCACTTAAAGAAGTTCAGAGATCTTCATCGGAATACAGAGACAATTCCATGGATGTAGATATTCCTACCATAAAAGTTAATGGTGTCTGTGCCTTCATTTGGGGATAATCACCCTTCCATTAGTCAGGTGTAGCTCTAACTGAAGAATATATACGTCTTATCGCTGCTGGCTTCAATAAAATAAAAGTAATTTGTGCAAAATGTTTATTCTGAGAGTAGAATAAAAATGAACATTACTTTCCGAATTGATGTTCATTGTGTTATAGCTTGAAGAAAGATGCTGCTGTTGGGTCACCTATATCCCAGTGGTTCCTTCAGAAGTTTACATGATATATCGTGTTCCACCATTCAATGGTTCAAGTCCCGCGGGCGCTCTCTGGCCTTTTTGTCCCATCATTTGTCAATTAAAGAACTACGCTTCTTTACTTGCTTAATCCACTCTATATAGTAAATATCGCCTATTTCATCTTTCTGTTTCTACAAATCATCATTAAAGCATTGCCTACTAGCAGAGTGGATTCTCAGCTTCATCACCCAGCCTTTCCAGTGCTGTCAGATTGCCCTGACCCATAATAAAATATTGAAAAAAAGTAATTCAATGAGGTAAAGAAGGCATTTGTCCAGCAAAACCAAACATCACCTTTTGATTGCTTTAGGTCTAACATTTTAAAACTCTGTTAACCTGCAAGCCTATAGCGATAATGATGATAATCTGGAAGACAACATTTTAAATCTCATGACTCTAAATTCCCAGATTGTCAGTATTGTAGCTTAAACTAGAATGTATAACTACGATGACATTACCCTTTAACCATAATACACTAATACACTAACATCAAGTAAAGTAATTCAAGAAGACTGATTATAGAGTGATGTAAGAAAAACTCTTGGAAATTACCTTTTTATGAGTTGACATCATTTGTCGAATATATATGTATTAGGTATAGAATAAGCGAGTGATGTAACATGATGCACGTAGTCCCCTTTATTATTGTTTGAGTGAACCGATAGTTGGCTTCCTGTTTTTTAGACTGCACATCTCTACGAGGTATATTAGTGCAGTGATGGAGTGGAAACATATATGTAACCCCACAGCATGGTGTTGGAGACATTTGTGTTTCTTTTAAAAACATAAAATCCTAAATTATTGAAATCCTCTACAAAAAAAGGAACACTGAAAATGTTGATGAACTGCCGTAATGTTTGACAAAGTCACCTATCAAAATGTTCCTACATTGATATCAACTGCCACAACTGGTGTTCATGCCAATGTACAGTTGTATCTGCAGGGGAAGCAGACCTCACAGGGTTTCCCGGTTAAATATGTCAAAACCTAATTTTGACTGCATGGATGTAGATCTTCCTACCATAAAAGTTAATTGTGTCTGTGCCTTCGTGTGAGGATGAACACCCTTCCAATAGTCAGGTGTAGCTCTAAGTGAAGAATATATATCTCTTATCGCTTCTTGCTTCAAGAAAATGAAAGTAATTTGTGCAAAATGTTTATCCTGAGAGTAGAATAAAAATGAACATTACTTCCCTAGTTGATGTTCACTGTGTTATAGCTTGAAGAAAAATGCTGATGTTGGGAAAGCTATAGCCCAGCGGTTCCTTCCCAAGTTCACATGATGTATAGTGTTCAATGGTTCAAGTACCGCAGGTGCTCTCTGGCCTTTTTTTCCCATCATTTGTCAATTAAAGAACTATGCTTCTTTACTTGCTTAATCCACTCTATATAGTAAATATCGCCTATTTCATCTTTCTGTTTCTACAAATGATCATTAAATCATTGCCTACTAGCAGAATGAATTCTCAGCTTCATCTCCCAGCCTTTCCAGTGCTGTGAGATTGCCCTGACCCATAATAAAATATTGAAAAAAAGTAATTCAATGAGGTAAAGAAGGAATGTGTCCATCAAAACCAAACATCACCTTTTGATTGCTTTAGGTCTAACATTTTAAAACTCTATAAACCTGCAAGCCTTTAGCAATAATGATGATAATCTGGAAGACAACATTTTAAATCTTATGACTCTAAATTCCCAGATTGTCAGTATTGTAGCTTAAACTAGAATGTATAACTACGATGACATTACCCTTTAACCATAATACACTAATACACTAACATCAAGTAAAGTAATTCAAGAAGACTGATTATAGAGTGATGTAAGAAAAACTCTTGGAAATTACCTTTTTATGAGTTGACAACATTTGTTCGAATATATATGTATTAGGTATAGAATAAGCGAGTGATGTAACATGATGCACGTAGTCCCCTTTATTATTGTTTGAGTGAACCGTTAGTTGGTTTCCTGTTTTTTAGACTGCACATCTCTACGAGGTATATTAGTGCAGTGATGGACTGGAAACATATATGTAACCCCACAGCATGGTGTTGGAGACATTTGTGTTTCTTTTAAAAACATAAAATTCTAATTTAATGAAATCCTCTACAAAAAAAGGAACACTGAAAATGTTGATCAACTGCCGTAATGTTTGACAAAGTCACCTATCAAAATGTTCCTACATTGATAACAACTGCCACGACTGGTGTTTATGCCAATGTACAGTTGTTTCTGCAGGGGAAGCGGACCTCACAGGGTATCCCGGTTTAATATGTCAAAAACTAATTTTGACTGCATTAACATTGAATTCTGGGATTTACATTTACTAATAAACGGTCCTCTCAGAAGGATTTTTAATTCTGTTGTTAATCCTGTTAATACATCAGGGCTACAAATCTCAGAATGCCACAAAAAATGGACTGCATCATCTACACACACATCCACTTAAAGAAGTTCAGAGATCTTCATCGGAATACAGAGACAATTCCATGGATGTAGATATTCCTACCATAAAAGTTAATGGTGTCTGTGCCTTCATTTGGGGATAATCACCCTTCCATTAGTCAGGTGTAGCTCTAACTGAAGAATATATACGTCTTATCGCTGCTGGCTTCAATAAAATGAAAGTAATTTGTGCAAAATGTTTATTCTGAGAGTAGAATAAAAATGAACATTACTTTCCGAATTGATGTTCATTGTGTTATAGCTTGAAGAAAGATGCTGCTGTTGGGTCACCTATATCCCAGTGGTTCCTTCAGACGTTTACATGATATATCGTGTTGCACCATTCAATGGTTCAAGTCCCGCGGGCGCTCTCTGGCCTTTTTGTCCCATCATTTGTCAATTAAAGAACTACGCTTCTTTACTTGCTTAATCCACTCTATATAGTAAATATCGCCTATTTCATCTTTCTGTTTCTACAAATCATCATTAAAGCATTGCCTACTAGCAGAGTGGATTCTCAGCTTCATCACCCAGCCTTTCCAGTGCTGTGAGATTGCCCTGACCCATAATAAAATATTGAAAAAAAGTAATTCAATGAGGTAAAGAGGGCATTTGTCCAGCAAAACCAAACATCACCTTTTGATTGCTTTAGGTCTAACATTTTAAAACTCTGTTAACCTGCAAGCCTTTAGCGATAATGATGATAATCTGGAAGACAACATTTTAAATCTCATGACTCTAAATTCCCAGATTGTCAGTATTGTAGCTTAAACTAGAATGTATAACTACGATGACATTACCCTTTAACCATAATACACTAATACACTAACATCAAGTAAAGTAATTCAAGAAGACTGATTATAGAGTGATGTAAGAAAAACTCTTGGAAATTACCTTTTTATGAGTTGACATCATTTGTTCGAATATATATGTATTAGGTATAGAATAAGCGAGTGATGTAACACGATGCACGTAGTCCCCTTTATTATTGTTTGAGTGAACCGTTAGTTGGCTTCCTGTTTTTTAGACTGCACATCTCTACGAGGTATATTAGTGCAGTGATGGACTGGAAACATATATGTAACCCCACAGCATGGTGTTAGAGACATTTGTGTTTCTTTTAAAAACTTAAAATCCTAAATTAGTGAAATCCTCTACAAAAAAAGGAACACTGAAAATGTTGATGAACTGCCGTAATGTTTGACAAAGTCACCTATCAAAATGTTCCTACATTGATATCAACTGCCACAACTGGTGTTCATGCCAATGTACAGTTGTATCTGCAGGGGAAGCAGACCTCACAGGGTTTCACGGTTAAATATGTCAAAACCTAATTTTGACTGCATGGATGTAGACCTTCCTACCATAAAAGTTAATTGTGTCTGTGCCTTCATGTGAGGATAAACACCCTTCCAATAGTCAGGTGTAGCTCTAAGTGAAGAATATATATCTCTTATCGCTTCTTGCTTCAATAAAATGAAAGTAATTTGTGCCAAATGTTTATCCTCAGAGTAAATAAAAATGAACATTACTTCCCTAGTTGATGTTCACTGTGTTATAGCTTGAAGAAAAATGCTGATGTTGGGAAAGCTATAGCCCAGCGGTTCCTTCCCAAGTTCACATGATGTATTGTGTTCAATGGTTCAAGTACCGCAGGTGCTCTCTGGCGTTTTTTTCCCATCATTTGTCAATTAAAGAACTACGCTTCTTTACTTGCTTAATCCACTCTATATAGTAAATATCGCCTATTTCATCTTTCTGTTTCTACAAATGATCATTAAATCATTGCCTACTAGCAGAATGGATTCTCAGCTTCATCTCCCAGCCTTTCCAGTGCTGTGAGATTGCCCTGACCCATAATAAAATATTGAAAAAAAGTAATTCAATGAGGTAAAGAAGGAATGTGTCCATCAAAACCAAACATCACCTTTTGATTGCTTTAGGTCTAACATTTTAAAACTCTGTAAACCTGCAAGCCTTTAGCAATAATGATGATAATCTGGAAGACAACATTTTAAATCTCATGACTCTAAATTCCCAGATTGTCAGTATTGTAGCTTAAACTAGAATGTATAACTACGATGACATTACCCTTTAACCATAATACACTAATACACTAACATCAAGTAAAGTAATTCAAGAAGACCGATTATAGAGTGATGTAAGAAAAACTCTTGGAAATTACCTTTTTATGAGTTGACAACATTTGTTCGAATATATATGTATTAGGTATAGAATAAGCGAGTGATGTAACATGATGCACGTAGTCCCCTTTATTATTGTTTGAGTGAACAGTTAGTTGGTTTCCTGTTTTTTAGACTGCACATCTCTACGAGGTATATTAGTGCAGTGATGGACTGGAAACATATATGTAACCCCACAGCATGGTGTTGGAGACATTTGTGTTTCTTTTAAAAACATAAAATTCTAATTTAGTGAAATCCTCTACAAAAAAAGGAACACTGAAAATGTTGATCAACTGCTGTAATGTTTGACAAAGTCACCTATCAAAATGTTCCTACATTGATAACAACTGCCACGACTGGTGTTTATGCCAATGTACAGTTGTTTCTGCAGGGGAAGCGGACCTCACAGGGTATCCCGGTTTAATATGTCAAAACCCAATTTTGACTGCATTAACATTGAATTCTGGGATTTACATTTACTAATAAACGGTCCTCTCAGAAGGATTTTTAATTCTGTTGTTAATCCTATTAATACATCAGGGCTACAAATCACAGAATGCCACAAAAAATGGACTGCATCATCTACACACACATCCACTTAAAGAAGTTCAGAGATCTTCATCGGAATACAGAGACAATTCCATGGATGTAGATATTCCTACCATAAAAGTTAATGGTGTCTGTGCCTTCATTTGGGGATAATCACCCTTCCATTAGTCAGGTGTAGCTCTAACTGAAGAATATATACGTCTTATCGCTGCTGGCTTCAATAAAATGAAAGTAATTTGTGCAAAATGTTTATTCTGAGAGTAGAATAAAAATGAACATTACTTTCCGAATTGATGTTCATTGTGTTATAGCTTGAAGAAAGATGCTGCTGTTGGGTCACCTATATCCCAGTGGTTCCTTCAGAAGTTTACATGATATATCGTGTTCCACTATTCAATGGTTCAAGTCCCGCGGGCGCTCTCTGGCCTTTTTGTCCCATAATTTGTCAATTAAAGAACTACGCTTCTTTACTTGCTTAATCCACTCTATATAGTAAATATCGCCTATTTCATCTTTCTGTTTCTACAAATCATCATTAAAGCATTGCCTACTAGCAGAGTGGATTCTCAGCTTCATCACCCAGCCTTTCCAGTGCTGTCAGATTGCCCTGACCCATAATAAAATATTGAAAAAAAGTAATTCAATGAGGTAAAGAAGGCATTTGTCCAGCAAAACCAAACATCACCTTTTGATTGCTTTAGGTCTAACATTTTAAAACTCTGTTAACCTGCAAGCCTTTAGCAATAATGATGATAATCTGGAAGACAACATTTTAAATCTCATGACTCTAAATTCCCAGATTGTCAGTATTGTAGCTTAAACTAGAATGTATAACTACGATGACATTACCCTTTAACCATAATACACTAATACACTAACATCAAGTAAAGTAATTCAAAAAGAATGATTATAGAGTGATGTAAGAAAAACTCTTGGAAAATACCTTTTTATGAGTTGACATCATTTGTTCGAATATATATATATTAGGTATAGAATAAGCAAGTGATGTAACATGATGCACGTAGTCCCCTTTATTATTGTTTGAGTGAACCGTTAGTTGGCTTCCTGTTTTTTAGACTGCACATCTCTACGAGGTATATTAGTGCAGTGATGGACTGGAAACATATATGTAACCCCACAGCATGGTGTTAGAGACATTTGTGTTTCTTTTAAAAACATAAAATCCTAAATTAGTGAAATCCTCTACAAAAAAAGGAACACTGAAAATGTTGATGAACTGCCGTAATGTTTGACAAAGTCACCTATCAAAATGTTCCTACATTGATATCAACTGCCACAACTGGTGTTCATGCCAATGTACAGTTGTATCTGCAGGGGAAGCAGACCTCACAGGGTTTCCCGGTTAAATATGTCAAAACCTAATTTTGACTGCATGGATGTAGACCTTCCTACCATAAAAGTTAATTGTGTCTGTGCCTTCATGTGAGGATGAACACCCTTCCAATAGTCAGGTGTAGCTCTAAGTGAAGAATATATATCTCTTATCGCTTCTTGCTTCAATAAAATGAAAGTAATTTGTGCCAAATGTTTATCCTCAGAGTAGAATAAAAATGAACATTACTTCCCTAGTTGATGTTCACTGTGTTATAGCTTGAAGAAAAATGCTTATGTTGGGAAAGCTATAGCCCAGCGGCTCCTTCCCAAGTTCACATGATGTATTGTGTTCAATGGTTCAAGTACCGCAGGTGCTCACTGGCCTTTTTTTCCCATCATTTGTCAATTAAAGAACTACGCTTCTTTACTTGCTTAATCCACTCTATATAGTAAATATCGCCTATTTCATCTTTCTGTTTCTACAAATGATCATTAAATCATTGCCTACTAGCAGAATGGATTCTCAGCTTCATCTCCCAGCCTTTCCAGTGCTGTGAGATTGCCCTGACCCATAATAAAATATTGAAAAAAAGTAATTCAATGAGGTAAAGAAGGAATGTGTCCATCAAAACCAAACATCACCTTTTGATTGCTTTAGGTCTAACATTTTAAAACTCTGTAAACCTGCAAGCCTTTAGCAATAATGATGATAATCTGGAAGACAACATTTTAAATCTCATGACTCTAACTTCCCAGATTGTCAGTATTGTAGCTTAAACTAGAATGTATAACTACGATGACATTACCCTTTAACCATAATACACTAATACACTAACATCAAGTAAAGTAATTCAAGAAGACTGATTATAGAGTGATGTAAGAAAAACTCTTGGAAATTACCTTTTATGTAACCCCACAGCATGGTGTTGGAGACATTTGTGTTTTTTAAAAACATAAAATACTAATTTAGTGAAATCCTCTACAAAAAAAGAACACTGAAAATGTTGAGGAACTGCCGTAATGTTTGCCGTAATGTTTGACAAAGTCACCTATCAAAATGTTCCTACATTGATAACAACTGCCACGACAGGTGTTTATGCCAATGTACAGTTGTTTCTGCAGGGGAAGCAGACCTCACAGGATTTCCTGGTTTAATATGTCAAAACCTAATTTTGACTGCATTAACATTGAATTCTGGGATTTACATTTACTAATAAACGGTCCTCTCAGAAGGATTTTCAATTCTGTTGTTAATCCTGTTAATAAATCAGGCCTACAAATCTCAGAATGCCACAAAAAATGGACAGCATCATCTACACACACATCCACTTAAAGAAGTTCATGGATGTAGATGTTCCTACCATAAAAGTTAATAGTGTCTGTACCTTCATTTGGGGATAATCACCCTTCCATTGGTCAGGTGTAGCTCTAACTGAAGAATATATACGTCTTATTGCTGCTGTAGTGTAGCTCCTATCATCCCAATAGGCTCTGCGCATTGGAATAATACCTACAGCAGTAAAGGCCTAGACCAGACGTTAACTAGGTCTACTACTGTCGATACTAGACTTAAAGTTTTGGGTTTGCCAGCTTAGCTCAGAGTTCACTAGAAACTTTCTCGAATTTTCAAGGAGGACTTAACTTCCCTGATTAGACAAGAAGGGATTTAGTTTCTGACAACCATAGAACATGACAACTTTGCTCTCCCCTAATCAAGAGTATATCTCGAGAGTCGTGTGAACAAAAGGCAATTTATTTTACTCAGTCAGTACGTGCATTCTTAGTCTCATCAGAATGTAGAGAAAAGGAAGAGACGGGCGTGTTCAATAAAATATGTTATTTATTGATCAGTCTCTTTTCTCGTACAAGAGAAATGGATCGATATTATTGCAATACTTATAGCTAAGTAAAGTGCATACATTAAAAGCAATAGTATAAAATAATACTGTAAAAACATTGATATGGTTTCTAAGCCATAAGATGTTTTAAAATGATTAAAATATATTACATACACATATACATTTGACTAAACGTACTCAACTGGTGTTTCTAGATACGCCTACCCCGTGTACCTGACCTAAGTCTAATACGTGGGCGGGAATAGAAAGTTACAGTTTAAGTTAAGTTTGTTTTTGCCAAGTGAATAACTAAAGAATTCTCTGTGAGGGGTTATTCAGTTGTGTACCTGGAAGTTAGGATGAATGAGGGATGGTATCTCTCTCTCTGGTCTCGATATTCCAGGCTGCCTGCGAGGGCTACCCAGAAACGCCGGGGCTGGATTTCTCGGCAGGAGAAAGCAGCGCGTCTCTCAGCGCGTCAGGAAGGCGGGGCTGCTGTCAGCGGGGTCTGCTCTGCTCTTCGCTTCGGCAAGTATGGCTGCTCTGTCTCGTCACCACCGCGTGTGTTTGCATAGGGCAAGATCAGTAATATTTATACCTTTAAGGTGCCGAGATTGACGTAAGGATGGACATAGATACGTCAATAAGGATGTCATACGACTTGCTCGTTAGCACATTCTTTTACTGAAGTTCTCAGTGAAATCAAAACAATGGCCGCAGGGTTTTGCCCAGGTTGTCATAGGTTTGATTTGTTATGAGAACTCCGTATGCCTTATCAGGGGCTGGAGGAATATCGCTTGTCTAATTAGATCGCAAGCGTTATGACCTAATCAGATAACACGTTCCTGTGCCGTAGTGTGACTGCGTCAGATAACGGTATCTGCATCATGGGGGTTTTCTGCCTCATGGGCTGACTGCTAGTTAACTTGTTGGTTTGTTTAACTAGAATAGGGTCAGGAATAGGGGGATCGATTCAGAACCTATAGGAATACATCACACCCACTCCACGCTAACTATGGTCATATTTACTAATCTATGCATAGTATAACATAGTACAACATACTATAGAGTATAGTGTATACCTTACCACCCCAAAATACATAAATGCATTTTGAAATTTTCAAACATACGGAAAAATTGCAGACATATGTATTGTATGCACTCAAGCTGTAGAATAATGCCAAAGTAATCGCATTAGTATACATTATTGCTATTTGGTATATGAGAATTACACATGAAATGGCTCTTAAATACAGAAAAAAGGTTCGAGACCATTCCATCACAGAATAAAATATTTATGAACGTACCAGCGGGCAGCTAATGTCTATAAGCTATCTAATATTTAGAAACCTTAGTTCTTACTTTAAGCAGAAGATAGTGTCCCGAAAAATATGCAAAAATATTTTGGGGCTGCTGAAAAATTGCTGTCCGTGAACTGGAGGGAAAATCTGTTCATGTGACTTTATTTTTAAAGTTTGAAGGCCGAATTCAGGGAACGCCGTGTGCGAGCTTGCTCAAAAGTCTCTATTTCTGTTCTGGAGAGAACATCATATCATTTAGGCTTTCGAAAAAACTGTCAACAGCTTCCTGGGAAAGTTCCACTAACTCGGAAATAGGTGTAATCATGCATTCTTGCGCATGATTGTCTCCATTGACATTCTGATTCGCATTACTGACAGAAGGTCGTACCTGTTCGATGCTGCTTTCATCTTGAACTTCACTACCCATCAATCGTAGTGGTGAAGCTTCCACGAATGCCGTCATCAGGATTGGTAGCCTTTGAGGGCAGCACAAAGCGTGAACCTTGATCGGGCTCAACAATGTTTCTGCATCCATTGGCGCATCCGATTGTAGCGTCAGACAGGTGTCTAACACGCATTCTTCTCCGCATAGCAGACACCTCAATACAGGTAAAACACATCTTTGCCACATTGGTCGAAATGATAGAAACCAAGTCATCTTCAGGTCTCTAAGCCGGGAGAGTCCCAGGATTTTTGATATCCGGTCCCGGTATCCAATGGCTAGGATTGTTTCTTCCCTTTTCGCAAGAGTTTTGTCTGTGACATGGGTTGCCATAACGAAAAATAAGGACTAAGAATAGGATTCCTGCAATTAGTCCCAAGATCAGGGGAAGTCCGCCAAAAATCGAATGGACGAAATCTGGAAAAATACCCAGTATGGCTTTGAATGGTGTTAATGCCATCGAAAATACTGCCTTAAATACCTTTGAGACCCCATTGGTATCAGAAATATTTAAGATTTCATTCAGGATTTCCGCAAAATGTACGGGGGAATTAGTTGATAATAATGTATGTATCTCTGCAGTCGTCCTTGCGACTTGTAGATCATACGTTTCTTTTGATGACGAGAGCCTGGTAGGCGTCTGAAGAAGCACTGTTTTCATTCTGCTTAAAGTATCTATTCGAATAGAAGTAATTTTCAAATCGGGCCATGCCCTTGCCTCCCTGTCTGGGAAGGAGCTGGGGAACAATGAGCGTCCACAGCACTTGACCTTCGCAGTCGTAGTTACTAGATAAGGAGTCCCGGGCATAAGACTACAACATCTGCGGTCTACAATTAGAATGTAACTCCCATTATAGAGTCTTTGAAAGAATGGTTCTATTTCTGTTGCAGGTGCGCCTTGCTGGTGACATGAAAGGTTGTATGAATTCCCTTCACAGGCTCCATGTAAACTAATTCCGTTACACAGAAGTGTGCCACTTAGTGACATCGCACAATTGTTGCCACTAAGAAACACTTTCTGTCCTTTATTACTGACACATGCATGTGAATAGGGCAGGTTCCAAGTTGTTTTAAGGTACCCTTTTCCCAATTTCTCGTACATGCCAGCCTGTATATATTTTTGGCAGTATTGAAACCTGAAGGTTGAGATTGGAATATTTATTATCCCATGTATTATCCATTCACTGACAGGTCGTTCTGACATTGTCACTGGTAATCTTTCTAGTTTTTCATTGCTCAAGATTGTATAATCAGCACCCTTTTGTGCCATACTGATTTGTCTATCAGTAAGGTTAAAGATTTGGAATAGTGACGTTGTGTTGATTAAACGCCAAGGCACATAGCCTGAACGCAGATTTTGTAACGTCCAGCCAAGCTGTACAATAGAACGCAATTGTGACTGACCGTGTTGTAATAACAGTAAGTCCTGCGATAATATGTCGATTGCTGAAGACACAATGCTGTCCAAAGAAAAAATTCTGGAGGACAGAGTCATTAACCCATTGTCCACTACAGAAAGTGATTTTTCCAAATTAATACGGTCAATTTCCCGTATTCTCTCTGCTGTTTCAATTTGAGTAACCTTCCAGGCCTCATTGTAAGCTGCATATACAGAGGCTGCTATGAAACGCTTTTGACGCTGTTTGCGTGGTCCCATTATGAAATCACGCAAGTCAGCACCATCAGTAAGTAAAGTTAGGTGTTGCTTAATTTCTGCCAGTGTGGAAGTTTGTAGCCATTGAAGGCATAATTTGCCCACACTGTAGGTTGTTATTATCCCTGGGTGATGTCTTTGAGGATATCTAGGGTCTGGCCTGGTCATTTTGAACCCCTGTGTTTTGTTCAGGAATCTGTCTTGACAGTTATTAGTATCTGTGGGCCAGATCAACCATTGTTTCCAATCAGGATGTGTTCTGTTTTGGTTTAATATATGGTTTACGTCTATCTCTTCATCTGTAGAAGTGTTGCTAAACATTGTTGGCTTTGGAATAGACGGTTTATTTAAATCTTTGATTTTGGCTAGGCCAAGACAGGTTGTTTGTTGAACAGTGTCATTTAAAAATATAATTTGTTCTGGAATCATGCAGGCTCTAAACAAAGCTTCTATACCCTGTACTTGCCATTCTTTTGTACCCCAAACACTTTTCAATTCAACATTTTTGTCCCAATAATCAAAACCAAAAGTATTCATTTTTTCAAAGAATGAGTCTGAATAAATCAATTTTGTGTTGCTTATCATGGTCTTGGTCCCTGTTTTGTTTGACAATTTAAAATAAAATGTTTCAGCATTACTTGTGTTAAAACCTGAAAAATATGAATATTTGTCGTATACGGTTCTTGAGCTCCCTTTTGGAGATGTTGCACAATGTTCCCATTGATTATAATTTAAAACATTTCTAGGTTGTGCAGATTTATGTAGAAAATGGTTACCATAGTGGTTATAACAGTACATACTATCATAATTTGTAGAACCCTGCAAATAATCATGTTTGGTAAATTTAGCAGACATTACTAAGTCAGACATCATATTATTAATGCTTTCGAAGTCCCAATCATCAGCAAATGAGTTTGGTTTTACATAGTCACTCAAGGAGATCTTAATTTGGTGTGGATATTTCAGGATCTCGACCGGACCATAAATTTCATAGTCAGTGTTGTCCCAGGCTACCCCACCAGGTATCGGATTGGCTGTGAAGTTGGCTGAAGAAATTTCTCTTTTCTCGACGTGTGAAGATGTGTGTGGTTTGAGGATCAAGTTGATTTTCTGACTTGCTGTGTCCATTTTAGCATATTTTCCCTCAATGAAGTGTCCCAAAGTAAGTACCATGATGAGCCAAAGTATGAGGATAAATGCACCAAAACTCACCCAAAATTCAATCCATGGAGAAATCAGATATGTTTCTTTCAGTTGTTTCAAAAGTTCCTTAGCTTTATCTTTAAAGGTTTTTGATGATGGCTGTGTCTTTGATTCACTGAAGCCTTCAGAGGAATCATCGAAGTTTATGAAGTAGCCGGATGCAGTTCTGTCGATTGTTCCAATTGGTTCAGGATTTCTGTTTCTTGCATTTTCACTTGGTACTTCATTGTAGATTGGTGTGTCTCTGCTAAATGTTTTTATTTGGGTTTTCAGAGGTCTGAGTTCTATTGCATTATTGCATAGTCCTTGTTGTTCTTCTGTAGGCGTTTCGAATGTGATGAGCCTCTTTGTTAGGACCTCTGTACTGGTAGCAAACCTTGGTGTTCTGCTACTTATTGGGAGTCCACTTGACCTACTGTTTGTTATCGGCCACATGATTGTGGTTTTACCAGGTCGATGGATACAACTCGGTTCTCCTTTTTACCAGCAAGTGGCGGTAGTACAACTGATCTTGTCCCGTTGACAGACAAGACAGGAACTGCTTTTCTGTAAGAAGGCCCAAATTCCTTCTTTACCGCGATCTTCTCCCTGACTAGATCCCCGACTTTTGGAATCCAGACAGGTCTTGCTGGGACAGGTGGTGGTTCTTCAGTGGTTGTTGGCTGTTGTTTCAACTTTATGTTGCTCAGGTCTTTTCTTGTTTTGTTTAAGTCCTGCAAAATAGCCAAACGGTCTTTGATATCAAAGCTGTTCTCTTTCACCACTGAAGTCTGACTATCAATGTCAGAGATCATCATCCTAGTTCCAAATAATAATTCGTACGCACTGAATCCCTTCATAGAATTTCTTGGCAAGTTATTGAGACTACGTTGGACACTTATTAGATGTTTGACCCACCCAGCTCCCGAACCTAATATCCTTTCCGTTATAGATTGCTTTATGCCTTGGTTTTTTCTTTACACCGTCCCGTATCCCTCAGGAAGGAAGTGAGAAGATTCCCGCTGGGCTATGCTCATTTGGCCATGTTTCCCCTCAGGCTGGAGGGCTAGAGTGAAGACAATGGTCAAACGTAGCATGCTCTTAGCGTATATGCCATTTAGACTCGCAAATCTTTGTATAACAGTCCAGACGTCAGCCGAGTGCTGGTGATCTACATTATAAGTGGAAACTAGCCTGTATATGTTAATCGCAACCCTTCCTTTTTACTCCTGATTTTTTCTGGAGTAGAACGACGAGGTATTAAACTGTTTCTCTCCCCACTGTGATCTCTGTTGCAGTTTGGGCAGTTTTTTACAAACATGGTGTGACGCAGGCTCATGCCTGGCCACCAGTACCGTGATTGTAATTCTTCCAGAGAATCTTTTAGTTTGAGGTGTCTGAGACCCTCGCCCATATGTGCGTCTGCGATTAACAAGTTTCTCCTGTCCATGTTTGGAATCACTCTATCCCCCACTCCAGGGATTCGAGCAAAAGGGACGGAGTTTGCATCGATTATGTATGTATAATTGAGTGGATAGTTGATCGCTAACGCTGAGCAGTCGCCTTTTGATGACGTTTTCACCGCCAGCACTGTTTCACCGTCAATGTATTTTAATGTACGCTTTTTTCGAACTACGGGAGCCGATTTAGTGGCTGCCGCTGTGGCTGTCTCAGCCAATGAATTCCCTGCAACGTGAACGCCATCACGCTGATGACTCAGTGAGTGAGTCACGTGAGTCTTTGGTAGCTCTTTCTGTAAAAGAGCTATTTGTTCCCAGAGCAGTTTTTGCTTTATTGTTGCACCTGTGTCATCTTTGTAACCGTTTTGAATCCATGTCTGCAAATCCTTGTTATATGATTTGACGCAGTAATATGAATCTGACACTATAAGTGTCGGGAATTCGCGATCCGCATTATCTAGCGCCATTTTCAAAGCTAATATTTCAGTTTGTTATTCTGAATTAGTTTCAACTGAGTGTGTTTTTGTTAATAGAGGTTTCAGTTTACCTCCGCGCCACACTTCTTTTGTAATCCCACATGTGGGGTTGTATGCTTGTTCTCCCCAAACGGGGGGTTGAGCATGTCCGTCTGTATAGATTACACAGGCGTAATGTCGTAAAGGCAGAATGTCAGCTGGCAGAGGGTATGTTTTTTCATATTCTAGATTTTCCATTTCTTCTAGTTCTGGATCAAAGTAGTAGTATACTTTGTCCGTTGTGATTGAATTCACCCATTGTATCCATTCTGGATTTAATGTTGTTGTTGGTAAATTACACGGTGTTGTTAATGCCTCAAAGGCTGATTCAGCTGTTCTGACTGTGATATGTCTACCGTCTGCTTGATCTTTTTCTCTAGCTATTGCGGTTTGAACTGCATGAACAATTTTTTCTTTGTTGCTGAATTTCTGTTCAGCTTCTGTGTACAAGTGTGATTTGAATGCAATTGGTACCTTTTCTCCCTCATTAGAGGTCAGGTATGTGAATCCGCATCTCCCTGGGATGACTCGAATCACAAGATTGCGTGTGTTATCACGTGTTTCTAATTTTGTTTTAATTAGCATGTCTGTTTGTAAGGATCTCAAAATTTCTGTGTGTATTTGAGTCCAACTGGATCTCTTAAAATCTGGTTTTATCAGATCATAAAGGGGTTTGACCCTTTCTGCGTAATTTGCAATGTATGTTCTTCCGAAATTTAGGAAGCCTAGAATTGACTGTAGGTTTTTTAGTGTTCTAGGTGCTTGGAGTACGGCACATTTCTCTAGGAAATTGTCAGCCAGGCTTTTGCCTTCACTTGATAACTCATATCCTAAGAATAGGACTATCAGATGGGCAATTCTGGATTTTTTAAAGTTGAATTTGTAACCCTCTGCTGCGAACCCAAGTATTATGGTGTTCACTCTTTTCAAGTGAGTCTCCAAGTCATCATCTGTTAAGTAAATGTCATCGACATAAGATAATGCTTCATCATCATATAGTTGTAGTAATTCTGTTACTCTCGCTGAGAATACCCCCGGGCTGTTTTTGTACCCCTGGGCTAACCGACAGAATTGTTTTTGAGTGCCATTTATTGAGAATGCAGTTAAATATCTGCTCTCTGGTGCTATGTTTTGACAAAAGAATCCATTAGAGATGTCTAATGTTGTTTTGTATTTTTTGCGCACTATGTTATTCATTAGTGCAGCACTGAGTGAGTTTTGCACTGCAAAAGTTTTGCAACATGTGTTAAGGTGTCGGTAATCCAAAACTAGACGATATGAATTGTCTGGTTTGGAGACCGGAAACAAAGGGTTGTTCATTTGTGAGGTGCAAGTTTCAATCACCCCCTGGTATTCTAGCTGATCTAGTCTTTCATTTACCTGTTTTTTAGCTTCTTGCTTAATTGGGTACTGCCTTTGTGCAGTAGGTTGTGATTTTAACTGGATTTTGTGAGGAGGAGAGTCCTCATCCCATCCTACGTGATTTTTATATAAAGCAGGAGCTAGAGCCACTGCCCACTTTCTAGCAAGTGTGTATTTTTTATGAATTGGAATTTGATTTGAGAAGGCAGGCATAATTATTTCTTCGCCATGAGGGCACTCCCTGACAAACTCTGGTGGCCAGTCTTTTTCAGCTAGAAGGATATCATAGCCCTTGGAGAGATTATCCCAAAATAGACCCCTTATTCTTCTAGTCTTATCACCCTCTATACGCAATGTTATTTCGTATATTTTGTGGGGTTTGCTAACTCTGGTGTCCGCAGTTTCCACTTGAAGATATTCATTCGTGTCCACTGTCTCCAGATGATTCATAAGGACTTTGCGAGCTATGCTCACTTCTGCTGCACTGTCTAGCATTGTCTGAGCCCACTCTCCGTTTTTCAGTTGTGTCCTCAGTATTCTCGGCATTGTTAACTACCTTGATACTGGCTACCTTCTTTTTTGGAAATTGTAATTTCTTTTTTAGCTGAGCAGGTTCCTTGTCTTTGGACTTGGCGTGCTCTTCTCTTTGTTCTGATCGTCCTCTTCTTTCCGATTTCTGCGAGGAAGTCTGAAAAGATTGAGAGGGACGTGTATCAATGTCTTGATATCTATCAGGCTTTTTTATATTATCCCTATTTCTAAGGTTATATCTATTCCCAGAGGGGTCACTCTGGGGTGACCTGTGTCTTTGGTTCGGAGATTTTTCTCTTCGCCTAGGAGACCTTCCTCGGGACTGGAATTTCTTTTCTTTAGGATTGGATTGTTTGTTTCCATCCCAGTTCTTTTTTGGTGATGTAGATTTATTATTAAAAAATATTTTTTTCAGGACTTTCAATTAGTTGCGGTTTTACTGGTATTCCACCTAAACTATCTCTGCCTAGTTCCTCATAGGATTTTTCTATGATTCTGGCAATTTCAGCTGGTTGGTCTGCTATATCTGTCTCTTTTAACCTCTGGCGGATTGCCACGTTTGCTGCTTCACCTTTTATGTTGGCTAATAATATAGCCGAGACCTGCTTGAAGTCCTTCAGTAATTTCATACCAAGAGTTAAAGCGGGTTCTGGACCGTATTCATCTTGAATTTGTTTTAGCACATCTGGTATCACCGAAATGGATGGAACACCGTGCCTTTTTGTGTAGATGGAAGCAAAGACTGTACCCCAAGTGTCACAGTCCTCAATGTGTGGTGCGATTCCCATTGGAAGACAGATAGTCAGAATCCTGTGTTTTTCTAACGGGGTGGTGTCAGGAAACACCGCCTCTATTTGGGTGATTTTCTGTGCCAACCAGAATGGTATTTGTTCCCGTTTAGCCGGTACTTTACCTAGGCAGGATTGGATGTTCTGTGGTGTAATTTTATTTGTGTTCCCCTGGTGAGGGGTCAGCTGTGGAAGTTTAATCGCTGGCTGAATTGTTGAAGTCCGCATCGCATACTGAACTAATTGTCTATGTATTTTTATTAATTGTTTTAGCTGTGTTAGCAGGTTAGCTGCAGACATCCCGTCGATGTCTGGATGTGGTGTGTATCCGGCTAGGACCGGCCACGTTGCTCCTGGTCTACCTAAAGGACCGAGCCTGGTGATGTGATTATTGTGTTTTAGGGCGCCATCAAATGAGAGCAAATGCTCTTGAAATTTGAGTGGTACTTCCACCTCCTCGAAAGGAGTGTACTCATTAGGAGGTTCCTCTATTTTGTAATAGTGGAAGTACTTTGTTACAACATTTGCTGCTGGAAAATGTATCCATGAATAGTATACCTCTGTCTGCCGATATTCGTGTGCCTCAATTACGAATATGACTGTGCCACCTCTAGGTGTCAGTCCATTTTCTATAAGTTTTAGAGTTATAGATCTCCTTTTGATGACCGGGATGAGTATTATATCTTCGTCTGCTGCTTGCATGGTAGCATCAGCTGCTGCGAGTTCAGTTGCTAATCTAACTGCCTCTCTTTCATCCTCATTGTCTGACATTTTACTGTCCAAAAGGTTATTTTGTTTGTTTGCAGATCAGGTTTCTTATGGAACAAAGATTAGATGCACAATATTTTGGAACAGTGTATCCTTCAACGTTGACTTATACCAAGAACCATACATAGGAGTTCCCTCCTGCGAGGTCTGGCGGATATAACCTTTCACCCACTCCAGACGTCTTTGGAGTATTGTGGGAAAAGGGGTCTGAGTGAGAAAGCATGACTGAGTTACTCTAAATGTCTTACGTTAGTTTTATCGCCCTTTCCAAACGCGTTGGGCGCCATGTAGTGTAGCTCCTATCATCCCAATAGGCTCTGCGCATTGGAATAATACCTACAGCAGTAAAGGCCTAGACCAGACGTTAACTAGGTCTACTACTGTCGATACTAGACTTAAAGTTTTGGGTTTGCCAGCTTAGCTCAGAGTTCACTAGAAACTTTCTCGAATGTTGAAGGAGGACTTAACTTCCCTGATTAGACAAGAAGGGATTTAGTTTCTGACAACCATAGAACATGACAACTTTGCTCTCCCCTAATCAAGAGTATTTCATTTCAAGAATCTTTATTCGGTGGTTAAAAAACACCATAAAAGCACAAGCATATATACATTGTTTAAAAAATTATTAAACATTGGACAAGATCCTTGTACAAAGTTGACATAGATAAAAATATCTGTATACAAGTACATAAACATACATTTGATGGTAAAAAAAAAACTTTCATAACTAGCCCCTGGTCATCCTTAGTCGGACCGCAACCTTAATAAAATTCATTACACAACACAAGGTAAGTGGATCGGAGGCTTTTTGCAAGAAGACTAGTGCATCCCTAGCATGTTCCTGATGGGCATTTTTTAAAATATTTACAAGGAAACTGCGCCTGGGCATAGAGTAGTATGGACAGAGCAAAACAAAATGAAGCGAGTCCTGCGGAGACCTGTTGTCGCAGCCGCAGGGTCCCTTCTGCTCAATTGACATAGAAAAGCCTGCTGGTGAAGCCAACACAAAAGACAATAAATTTAATCTAAAACGACACATAAGGAATCTGTCCTGTGCGTTATGCATTAGGTACAGGTAAGGCTCCATACCCTCCACACTCTTCACCAGGTTATGTGCCCTCACAGTCTTTTTAAGTATTTCTGCCTCAGCTCTTTCTCGGGTTTTCCGCTCTAGAAAAAATTCCCCTATTTGTTTTTTATGCTGGGATAAGATTGTTGTTGGGTTCGTGAAGAGGTTTCCGAAGCCTAAATCTTCTAGGGATTTTTTCACGTATTTGAGCCAGGGAATGCGCATACAATTGGTCCTGTCTAAGCAATCCAGTAAGATTTCTCTACTTAAGTGCGCTTCTGGGTTAGCCCATATTTTTAACCAGGCCACAATTGTCCTGAGTTTTAACAGGTCATCCAGATAAGGCCTCCCAAGCTCCCTATGTGCTATAAATCCAGCAGTGCTGGATGGTACCCTCAGAACAGATTTCAAGTATTTATTCTCTTCCTGTTGGATTCTGGTAGTGTTCACAAATCCCCATACTTCTGCCCCGTAAATTACTTTTGAGCATGTTACGGAGCGGTACAAATTCACTACCTGTTCCGGGCTCCAACGACCTAATCTCCTGCCATAGCCTGCTATTGCCCCGTTAGAGGCAATCATTTTACTACAGCGTTCCGTCACCAGGGAGTTAAACTGCAAAGCACCATCAAAAGTCACTCCCAGGTAGGAGAACGTTTTAACCTCCTCTATAATATGAGTACCAATTGTATAGGTGAACTTAGAGGACGGTTTTTTACCGGCCAGGAGCACATAAGATTTACTCAGGTTGACAAATAAGTCCAGGGTGCTCATGAACTTGACGAACCCGTCTATCAGAATTTGTAGACTTCGCGGAGTGCGCGCGATCAAAACCGCGTCGTCCGCGTAAAGCAGGACAGGAATATGTCTCTGCCCAACCCTAGGGCAATCAGCTTTTAGACCCAAAAGAAACTGCTCCAAATTATTAATATAAAGGGAAAACAAAAAAGGGGCGAGGATACAGCCTTGTCTGACTCCACTCTTACATGGAAAGGAGTCAGTCAGACCTCCCTCCCTGTTAAATCGGACCCTGGCCGTGGTGTCACTGTGTAATTCCCTTAATATGGCGATTAAACCACTCTCAATCCCCATGCTTGACATCAGGTCCCATAACTTCTCTCTGTTGACATGGTCAAATGCTGCTGCCAAGTCCATGAAACCCATATAAATAGGTTCTTCACTGGCCAGAGTGTATTTGGCAGTCAGCATGTAAAGGTTCAGGCATTGATCGCTAGTAGACCTCCCTGTCCTGAACCCGTATTGGGTATCCGAGAAGATGTTATTCTCGTCGGTCCACTCCGACAATCTATTCAGGATTGCCCTACCCAGAAGTTTGGCCGATACGTCAATAAGGGAGATTGGCCGGTAACACTTAGGGTCGTCCCTATTGCCCTTTTTAAAAATTGGCACAATAATTGCTTTTGACCACGATGGCGGAAGGTCACAAGAGATGGCAGTATTTATGACCCTGGTCATTAAAGGGGCCCATAAGTCTATGTTACTGAGGAATAGGTCAGGGGGGATCCCATCAGGACCCGGAGCTTTATTCTTAGTCAAACCCTCCATCCCTACTATGATCTCTTTGAGGGAAAATACCACCGGGGATATCTGACATATAGTTACCGATGGTTCTGCAGAGGTACCAGACTCATATTTATATAAGCCTCTAAAATGTGTTGTCCACTGTTCAGGGAGGATGTTAGCCCCAATATCTGGGGAATCCTTCTCTTGAAAGGTCGGGTTATTAATAATTCTCCAGAAACCTGCGAGATCCTTTCTTTCCCCTGCTTCTCTTAAATCTGCCCACGCTTCAGCCTGCAGTGCAAGTTTCCTCCTTTTAATTTCATTATTATAATTCACTCTGCACGCCCTAACTTTTTGGGAGTCCCTCGGTTTTTGCTTCAGGCAGCATTTCAGCTCCCTTAGTGCCTTGGAGCAGTCTTTATCAAACCACCGTGGGTTGACCAAGTTACGTGAGGGTGCACCGGACTTAAGTAGGCCATCAATCAAATTGGCAATCTGCTCAAATGCATCCAGTAACGTTGCTCCCTGAACTTCTAAATCTAGGCAATCGTTAATGGCATGTAAACCCTTGTCACCCAGGGTTTTAAAAAACTTTGCCCCATCTATTTTGGACCATTTCAGCCGCCTGCCTTGGTCCGTTGCCTTCTCCTCGATTGTACCACGGGGGTTAGTGCCGGCCCCCACCCTATACGAGAGCACCAATACAAGCGGGTTGTGATCGCTAAAACTGCTCCATTCTATCCCTACCCTGCTTATTTTATTTATCAGGGATCTCGAGACTAAAATATAATCTATAAAGGACGCGCAGCCCCTACCCTTAAAAGTTGGGGGGAGTGTGCCATCTGACTGAGGGTCAATCATATTAATAGTGTGTTCTAAGTCATACTTAAGCAGTAGGAGGTCCAGAGCCGATCCAGTGGGTGTGTGAGAGAAGTGCGGCCCCTTTTTCAATGGGCATTGTGACCAGTCTGAGTTTGCCTTGACCAGTGCTGGGCAGAGATGACAATTAAAATCTCCCATTAATAATAACCCGCAGGGCTGCCCCTTGTTTTGGGATATTGTTTCTGATTCCAGCCTCTGGTCTAAATCCGCTAGTAGGGGGATACAATTATTTACTGACTCTGAGTTATAGATGTTAAAGACAGAGAATCTTAGCCTCTTCCCAAAAAACCGAGCTACCTGGATCCCATGTAGACTCCAATCTGGAGAAGACCAGGTGCCTGGGAGGTCTAAATCTACGTAGATGGACAACCCACCCATTGCTCTCCCCGATCTAGATTTTCGGGCGGAAACAAAAAAACACTTATAACCCTGTAGGTGGTGATCACTTGCCAATGCCCATGTCTCCTGGAGACATATAACATGAAAGTTTCTAATGTAATCGACCCAATCCTTGTTGGAGAATTTGCCCGCTATCCCCGCAACATTCCAGGAAATCAGTCTCATACCTTCCCCTCGCACTTTTAAACCCTCCTGTTGATGTAATAAAGTCTCCTGTATCGGACCTTGCGTGGCCAGCTCGTACCCCCCTCCTGAACATTCTATTAATGTAACATTCGGTTCATCATACCCTGGATTTCCTACTTCAGACATTACAATTAGTTGAACGTTAGGGCTCCGTTCACCCACCACCTCTACCTGAGCACTCTCTTCCATATGACCCTGAGGGGCATTATCCATCTGTCAATCAACCCCCTCTAAATCATTCAGACCATTGAACCGATTATAGGTGTGACAAGGAGGTTCCTGACGGCCAAGTGATGATCTATGATTAGAGACCTGGTGTCTCCCCCTCCTGCCAACCCTCTCCCAGTTGTTTTGCTTTTGTTGCGACTGCAGTGGGGCTGGGCTAATAGGAAAAAAGAAAGACACCCGAAGGGTATGAATAGTGGATTCCCTAGATCTGTTTTCCCCTTGGCAAATATAGGTCACTGTATCTGTATCCCTAAAACTTGTCAGTATGCAATCCCCAACAATAGATTTCTGGGTTCTCCCCACCCATGGCACCCTTCTTACCATTATGATTTCATTATTAAGGTGCAACGGGAGAGGTCTATTTATGTTTAGCCACTTAATGACCCTACTTTTCAAGGCACAGAAGTCCTCAATTTCCCCTACTTCAAGTGGGGGAACTCCTGCCAAGACAACAGTAAAATCATTGGTCTCGGGGGGTAGATTGGGCCTACGTGGTCTTGGGGGAAGCTTCATTAGGGGGATCAGTGTGGTACTGTCTGCCTGCTGTACCAAATTAACCGTGCCAGACGGGGGAATAGGGATGTTAAAGTTAGAAGGCCTGGTTGGTACGGAGTTATTCTTTGCGGGCTGTTGTGAACCCACCGTATTTACTGCATGTAACGGGAGTGTATTTAAGGCTCTATGTACAGGCTGTTCGGTGGCTACGTTAATAGAGCTGGGTGCTAAATTCCTTTCCTGGTGCTCAGCCGGGATTTTCAGACTACCTACTGCGGTCTCCAGTGCGGTTAGTCTAGTCTCGATCTTTTTTAAACTCTCGCTGATTGGTAATAATAGAGACCTTAACAAGAATTCCAGATTCCCCAGGGGAACAACAGATAGGGGGAGGTTAGCAATATTAGTTCCCACCTTTAGTGTCGGGGCGGGGGCTGGGTTATCCTGGTCAACAGGTTTAGAGTGAGAATCAGCCTGTGACTTTGCCACTACTACAGGCGGTTTGACAGCAGACTTCCCAAAGTCCAGACGGGAATTTTTAGATTTGTTCCTTCCCTGTACGCCCTTCGACTTCCTTCTACGTTTGTTAGGGGGGGGGCCATGAGATCTTTGCACGCTTACTGATATGGGTGGGTTTGTGTTGGCCTTGGGGTCCCGCGGTGGTTGGGAGACTAGGTCTATGGTCACTCTGGTGGGACTAGGGCTAATAACTGGGGCTATGATCATGGCTTCTGCTGGTGTAGTATTCATGTGATCCCTCAACAGAAGTGGGACATCATCTATAAAAGACAACTCCTCCCTGGGCGTAGTAGATTGTTCTCCGAGAGGGGTATTTTTCAGATTATCTATTGAGCGTCTCCTTTCTGCTCTTAGCCGAGACAGGTTACACTCTTTGTCCCCCTCCCCCCCGGCCCATGACAAATAATTCTCTAAGGTCCTGCTTTTAGCTCCTCCCGGCTTCAACGGTGTGCTCTCCTTGGCTGGAGACGGCATAATTCAAGTGCAAAGATATAGTTCGCCGCAGATTGTAGCAAACAGGTACCTTGGGTCAAGTGCGTGAACCAAGGGGGGCGGCCCAGCCCGGCCTCCTTCGGCCCCGGACGGCCACAGACGGTCCCGCCCTTGTCCCGGGCTTCTCCCGGCGAGCTCCCGCGCGCTCCCGCGCAGCGGTATTCACACATTAAAATATAGCTATTACGATGATCACCCGGTCGTTGGGGGCGGGGAGGGAGAGCAGCCCAGGTGGAACGGGTGGGGTTACTGGGACTCCTGGGAAATGTAGTCCCAGCCCTCTTGCTCGCAGCCCTCAGCCCCTGTCTTACCCCAGCAGCAGCTAACAGCCCACAAAGGAGAGCGCCCCTCTGCAAAGTGGGACCCGCGCAGCGGGTTCCGCGAGGCGTTGGTGGAGATGCAAAGAATCCACGGGTGAACCAAACAGCAAGGCAGGTTTGTCAAAGTGTCCCACGAAGTGCAGTCCAAGCCGGTATTAAATCACCCGGTCGTTGGGGGCGGGGAGGGAGAGCAGCCCAGGTGGAACGGGCGGGGTTACTGGGACTCCTGGGAAATGTAGTTCCAGCCCTCTTGCTCGCAGCCCTCAGCCCCTGTCTTACCCCAGCAGCAGCTAACAGCCCACGAAGGAGAGCGCCCCTCTGCGAAGCGGGACCCGCGCAGCGGGTTCCGCGAGGCGTTGGTGGAGATGCAAAGAATCCACGGGCGAACCAAACAGCAAGGCAGGTTTGTCAAAGTGTCCCACGAAGTGCAGTCCAAGCCGGTATTAAATCACCCGGTCGTTTGGGGCGGGGAGGGAGAGCAGCCCAGGTGGAACGGGCGGGGTTACTGGGACTCCTGGGAAATGTAGTCCCAGCCCTCTTGCTCGCAGCCCTCAGCCCCTGTCTTACCCCAGCAGCAGCTAACAGCCCACAAAGGAGAGCGCCCCTCTGCGAAGCGGGACCCGCGCAGCGGGTTCCGCGAGGCGTTGGTGGAGATGCAAAGAATCCACGGGCGAACCAAACAGCAAGGCAGGTTTGTCAAAGTGTATATCTCGAGAGTCGTGTGAACAAAAGGCAATTTATTTTACTCAGTCAGTACGTGCATTCTTAGTCTCATCAGAATGTAGAGAAAAGGAAGAGACGGGCGTGTTCAATAAAAGATGTTATTTATTGATCAGTCTCTTTTCTCGTACAAGAGAAATGGATCGATATTATTGCAATACTTATAGCTAAGTAAAGTGCATACATTAAAAGCAATAGTATAAAATAATACTGTAAAAACATTGATATGGTTTCTAAGCCATAAGATGTTTTAAAATGATTAAAATATATTACATACACATATACATTTGACTAAACGTACTCACCTGGTGTTTCTAGATACGCCTACCCCGTGTACCTGACCTAAGTCTAATACGTGGGCGGGAATAGAAAGTTACAGTTTAAGTTAAGTTTGTTTTTGCCAAGTGAATAACTAAAGAATTCTCTGTGAGGGGTTATTCAGTTCTGTACCTGGAAGTTAGGATGAATGAGGGATGGTATCTCTCTCTCTGGTCTCGATATTCCAGGCTGCCTGCGAGGGCTACCCAGAAACGCCGGGGCTGGATTTCTCGGCAGGAGAAAGCAGCGCGTCTCTCAGCGCGTCAGGAAGGCGGGGCTGCTGCCAGCGGGGTCTGCTCTGCTCTTCGCTTCGGCAAGTATGGGTGCTCCGTCTCGTCACCACCGCGTGTGTTTGCATAGGGCAAGATTGGTAATATTTATACCTTTAAGGTGCCGAGATTGACGTAAGGATGGACATAGATACGTCAATAAGGATGTCATACGACTTGCTCGTTAGCACATTCTTTTTACTGAAGTTCTCGGTGAAATCAAAACAATGGCCGCAGGGTTTTGCCCAGGTTGTCATGGGTTTGATTTGTTATGAGAACTCCGTATGCCTTATCAGGGGCTGGAGGAATATCGCTTGTCTAATTAGATCGCAAGCGTTATGACCTAATCAGATAACACGTTCCTGTGCCATAGTGTGACTGCGTCAGATAACGGTATCTGCATCATGGGGGTTTTCTGCCTCATGGGCTGACTGCTAGTTAACTTGTTGGTTTGTTTAACTAGAATAGGGTCAGGAATAGGGGGATCGATTCAGAACCTATAGGAATACATCACACTGCTGGCTTCAATAAAATGAAAGTAATTTGTGCAAAATGTTTATCCTGAGAGTAGAATAAAAATGAACATTACTTTCAGAATTGATGTTCATTTTGTTTTTGCTTGAAGAAAGATGCTACTGTTGGGTCACCTATATCCCAGTGGTTCCTTCAGAAGTTTACATGATATATCGTGTTCCACCATTCAATGGTTCAAGTCCCGCGGGCGCTCTCTGGCCTTTTTGTCCTATCATTTGTCAATTAAAGAACTACGCTTCTTTACTTGCTTAATCCACTCTATATAGTAAATATCGCCTATTTCATCTTTCTGTTTCTACAAAATGATCATTAAAGCATTGCCTACTAGCAGAGTGGATTCTCCGCTTCATCACCCAGCCTTTCCAGTGCTGTGAGATTGCCCTAAACCATAATAAAATATTGAAAAAAAGTAATTCAATGAGGTAAAGAAGGCATTTGTCCATCAAAACCAAATATCACCTTTTGATTGCTTTAGGTCTAACATTTTAAAACTCTGTTAGCCTGCAAGCCTTTAGCAATAATGATGATAATCTGGAAGACAACATTTTAAATCTCATGACTCTAAATTCAAAGATTGTCAGTATTGTAGCTTAAACTAGAATGTATAACTATGATGATTGTGGGAAAAGGGGTCTGAGTGAGAAAGCATGACTGAGTTACTCTAAATGTCTTACGTTAGTTTTATCGCCCTTTCCAAATGCGTTGGGCGCCATGTAGTGTAGCTCCTATCATCCCAATAGGCTCTGCGCATTGGAATAATACCTACAGCAGTAAAGGCCTAGACCAGACGTTAACTAGGTCTACTACTGTCGATACTAGACTTAAAGTTTTGGGTTTGCCAGCTTAGCTCAGAGTTCACTAGAAACTTTCTCGAATGTTGAAGGAGGACTTAACTTCCCTGATTAGACAAGAAGGGATTTAGTTTCTGACAACCATAGAACATGACAACTTTGCTCTCCCCTAATCAAGAGTATTTCATTTCAAGAATCTTTATTCGGTGGTTAAAAAACACCATAAAAGCACAAGCATATATACATTGTTTAAAAAATTATTAAACATTGGACAAGATCCTTGTACAAAGTTGACATAGATAAAAATATCTGTATACAAGTACATAAACATACATTTGATGGTAAAAAAAAAACTTTCATAACTAGCCCCTGGTCATCCTTAGTCGGACCGCAACCTTAATAAAATTCATTACACAACACAAGGTAAGTGGATCGGAGGCTTTTTGCAAGAAGACTAGTGCATCCCTAGCATGTTCCTGATGGGCATTTTTTAAAATATTTACAAGGAAACTGCGCCTGGGCATAGAGTAGTATGGACAGAGCAAAACAAAATGAAGCGAGTCCTGCGGAGACCTGTTGTCGCAGCCGCAGGGTCCCTTCTGCTCAATTGACATAGAAAAGCCTGCTGGTGAAGCCAACACAAAAGACAATAAATTTAATCTAAAACGACACATAAGGAATCTGTCCTGTGCGTTATGCATTAGGTACAGGTAAGGCTCCATACCCTCCACACTCTTCACCAGGTTATGTGCCCTCACAGTCTTTTTAAGTATTTCTGCCTCAGCTCTTTCTCGGGTTTTCCGCTCTAGAAAAAATTCCCCTATTTGTTTTTTATGCTGGGATAAGATTGTTGTTGGGTTCGTGAAGAGGTTTCCGAAGCCTAAATCTTCTAGGGATTTTTTCACGTATTTGAGCCAGGGAATGCGCATACAATTGGTCCTGTCTAAGCAATCCAGTAAGATTTCTCTACTTAAGTGCGCTTCTGGGTTAGCCCATATTTTTAACCAGGCCACAATTGTCCTGAGTTTTAACAGGTCATCCAGATAAGGCCTCCCAAGCTCCCTATGTGCTATAAATCCAGCAGTGCTGGATGGTACCCTCAGAACAGATTTCAAGTATTTATTCTCTTCCTGTTGGATTCTGGTAGTGTTCACAAATCCCCATACTTCTGCCCCGTAAATTACTTTTGAGCATGTTACGGAGCGGTACAAATTCACTACCTGTTCCGGGCTCCAACGACCTAATCTCCTGCCATAGCCTGCTATTGCCCCGTTAGAGGCAATCATTTTACTACAGCGTTCCGTCACCAGGGAGTTAAACTGCAAAGCACCATCAAAAGTCACTCCCAGGTAGGAGAACGTTTTAACCTCCTCTATAATATGAGTACCAATTGTATAGGTGAACTTAGAGGACGGTTTTTTACCGGCCAGGAGCACATAAGATTTACTCAGGTTGACAAATAAGTCCAGGGTGCTCATGAACTTGACGAACCCGTCTATCAGAATTTGTAGACTTCGCGGAGTGCGCGCGATCAAAACCGCGTCGTCCGCGTAAAGCAGGACAGGAATATGTCTCTGCCCAACCCTAGGGCAATCAGCTTTTAGACCCAAAAGAAACTGCTCCAAATTATTAATATAAAGGGAAAACAAAAAAGGGGCGAGGATACAGCCTTGTCTGACTCCACTCTTACATGGAAAGGAGTCAGTCAGACCTCCCTCCCTGTTAAATCGGACCCTGGCCGTGGTGTCACTGTGTAATTCCCTTAATATGGCGATTAAACCACTCTCAATCCCCATGCTTGACATCAGGTCCCATAACTTCTCTCTGTTGACATGGTCAAATGCTGCTGCCAAGTCCATGAAACCCATATAAATAGGTTCTTCACTGGCCAGAGTGTATTTGGCAGTCAGCATGTAAAGGTTCAGGCATTGATCGCTAGTAGACCTCCCTGTCCTGAACCCGTATTGGGTATCCGAGAAGATGTTATTCTCGTCGGTCCACTCCGACAATCTATTCAGGATTGCCCTACCCAGAAGTTTGGCCGATACGTCAATAAGGGAGATTGGCCGGTAACACTTAGGGTCGTCCCTATTGCCCTTTTTAAAAATTGGCACAATAATTGCTTTTGACCACGATGGCGGAAGGTCACAAGAGATGGCAGTATTTATGACCCTGGTCATTAAAGGGGCCCATAAGTCTATGTTACTGAGGAATAGGTCAGGGGGGATCCCATCAGGACCCGGAGCTTTATTCTTAGTCAAACCCTCCATCCCTACTATGATCTCTTTGAGGGAAAATACCACCGGGGAAATCTGACATATAGTTACCGATGGTTCTGCAGAGGTACCAGACTCATAATTATATAAGCCTCTAAAATGTGTTGTCCACTGTTCAGGGAGGATGTTAGCCCCAATATCTGGGGAATCCTTCTCTTGAATGGTCGGGTTATTAATAATTCTCCAGAAACCTGCGAGATCCTTTCTTTCCCCTGCTTCTCTTAAATCTGCCCACGCTTCAGCCTGCAGTGCAAGTTTCCTCCTTTTAATTTCATTATTATAATTCACTCTGCACGCCCTAACTTTTTGGGAGTCCCTCGGTTTTTGCTTCAGGCAGCATTTCAGCTCCCTTAGTGCCTTGGAGCAGTCTTTATCAAACCACCGTGGGTTGACCAAGTTACGTGAGGGTGCACCGGACTTAAGTAGGCCATCAATCAAATTGGCAATCTGCTCAAATGCATCCAGTAACGTTGCTCCCTGAACTTCTAAATCTAGGCAATCATTAATGGCATGTAAACCCTTGTCACCCAGGGTTTTAAAAAACTTTGCCCCATCTATTTTGGACCATTTCAGCCGCCTGCCTTGGTCCGTTGCCTTCTCCTCGATTGTACCACGGGGGTTAGTGCCGGCCCCCACCCTATACGAGAGCACCAATACAAGCGGGTTGTGATCGCTAAAACTGCTCCATTCTATCCCTACCCTGCTTATTTTATTTATCAGGGATCTCAAGACTAAAATATAATCTATAAAGGACGCGCAGCCCCTACCCTTAAAAGTTGGGGGGAGTGTGCCATCTGACTGAGGGTCAATCATATTAATAGTGTGTTCTAAGTCATACTTAAGCAGTAGGAGGTCCAGAGCCGATCCAGTGGGTGTGTGAGAGAAGTGCGGCCCCTTTTTCAATGGGCATTGTGACCAGTCTGAGTTTGCCTTGACCAGTGCTGGGCAAAGATGACAATTAAAATCTCCCATTAATAATAACCCGCAGGGCTGCCCCTTGTTTTGGGATATTGTTTCTGATTCCAGCCTCTGGTCTAAATCCGCTAGTAGGGGGATACAATTATTTACTGACTCTGAGTTATAGATGTTAAAGACAGAGAATCTTAGCCCCTTCCCAAAAAACCGAGCTACCTGGATCCCATGTAGACTCCAATCTGGAGAAGACCAGGTGCCTGGGAGGTCTAAATCTACGTAGATGGACAACCCACCCATTGCTCTCCCCGATCTAGATTTTCGGGCGGAAACAAAAAAACACTTATAACCCTGTAGGTGGTGATCACTTGCCAATGCCCATGTCTCCTGGAGACATATAACATGAAAGTTTCTAATGTAATCGACCCAATCCTTGTTGGAGAATTTGCCCGCTATCCCCGCAACATTCCAGGAAATCAGTCTCATACCTTCCCCTCGCACTTTTAAACCCTCCTGTTGATGTAATAAAGTCTCCTGTATCGGACCTTGCGTGGCCAGCTCGTACCCCCCTCCTGAACATTCTATTAATGTAACATTCGGTTCATCATACCCTGGATTTCCTACTTCAGACATTACAATTAGTTGAACGTTAGGGCTCCGTTCACCCACCACCTCTACCTGAGCACTCTCTTCCATATGACCCTGAGGGGCATTATCCATCTGTCAATCAACCCCCTCTAAATCATTCAGACCATTGAACCGATTATAGGTGTGACAAGGAGGTTCCTGACGGCCAAGTGATGATCTATGATTAGAGACCTGGTGTCTCCCCCTCCTGCCAACCCTCTCCCAGTTGTTTTGCTTTTGTTGCGACTGCAGTGGGGCTGGGCTAATAGGAAAAAAGAAAGACACCCGAAGGGTATGAATAGTGGATTCCCTAGATCTGTTTTCCCCTTGGCAAATATAGGTCACTGTATCTGTATCCCTAAAACTTGTCAGTATGCAATCCCCAACAATAGATTTCTGGGTTCTCCCCACCCATGGCACCCTTCTTACCATTATGATTTCATTATTAAGGTGCAACGGGAGAGGTCTATTTATGTTTAGCCACTTAATGACCCTACTTTTCAAGGCACAGAAGTCCTCAATTTCCCCTACTTCAAGTGGGGGAACTCCTGCCAAGACAACAGTAAAATCATTGGTCTCGGGGGGTAGATTGGGCCTACGTGGTCTTGGGGGAAGCTTCATTAGGGGGATCAGTGTGGTACTGTCTGCCTGCTGTACCAAATTAACCGGGCCAGACGGGGGAATAGGGATGTTAAAGTTAGAAGGCCTGGTTGGTACGGAGTTATTCTTTGCGGGCTGTTGTGAACCCACCGTATTTACTGCATGTAACGGGAGTGTATTTAAGGCTCTATGTACAGGCTGTTCGGTGGCTACGTTAATAGAGCTGGGTGCTAAATTCCTTTCCTGGTGCTCAGCCGGGATTTTCAGACTACCTACTGCGGTCTCCAGTGCGGTTAGTCTAGTCTCGATCTTTTTTAAACTCTCGCTGATTGGTAATAATAGAGACCTTAACAAGAATTCCAGATTCCCCAGGGGAACAACAGATAGGGGGAGGTTAGCAATATTAGTTCCCACCTTTAGTGTCGGGGCGGGGGCTGGGTTATCCTGGTCAACAGGTTTAGAGTGAGAATCAGCCTGTGACTTTGCCACTACTACAGGCGGTTTGACAGCAGACTTCCCAAAGTCCAGACGGGAATTTTTAGATTTGTTCCTTCCCTGTACGCCCTTCGACTTCCTTCTACGTTTGTTAGGGGGGGGGGCCATGAGATCTTTGCACGCTTACTGATATGGGTGGGTTTGTGTTGGCCTTGGGGTCCCGCGGTGGTTGGGAGACTAGGTCTATGGTCACTCTGGTGGGACTAGGGCTAATAACTGGGGCTATGATCATGGCTTCTGCTGGTGTAGTATTCATGTGATCCCTCAACAGAAGTGGGACATCATCTATAAAAGACAACTCCTCCCTGGGCGTAGTAGATTGTTCTCCGAGAGGGGTATTTTTCAGATTATCTATTGAGCGTCTCCTTTCTGCTCTTAGCCGAGACAGGTTACACTCTTTGTCCCCCTCCCCCCCGGCCCATGACAAATAATTCTCTAAGGTCCTGCTTTTAGCTCCTCCCGGCTTCAACGGTGTGCTCTCCTTGGCTGGAGACGGCATCATTCAAGTGCAAAGATATAGTTCGCCGCAGATTGTAGCAAACAGGTACCTTGGGTCAAGTGCGTGAACCAAGGGGGGCGGCCCAGCCCGGCCTCCTTCGGCCCCGGACGGCCACAGACGGTCCCGCCCTTGTCCCGGGCTTCTCCCGGCGAGCTCCCGCGCGCTCCCGCGCAGCGGTATTCACACGTTAAAATATAGCTATTACGATGATCACCCGGTCGTTGGGGGCGGGGAGGGAGAGCAGCCCAGGTGGAACGGGCGGGGTTACTGGGACTCCTGGGAAATGTAGTCCCAGCCCTCTTGCTCGCAGCCCTCAGCCCCTGTCTTACCCCAGCAGCAGCTAACAGCCCACAAAGGAGAGCGCCCCTCTGCAAAGTGGGACCCGCGCAGCGGGTTCCGCGAGGCGTTGGTGGAGATGCAAAGAATCCACGGGCGAACCAAACAGCAAGGCAGGTTTGTCAAAGTGTCCCACGAAGTGCAGTCCAAGCCGGTATTAAATCACCCGGTCGTTGGGGGCGGGGAGGGAGAGCAGCCCAGGTGGAACGGGCGGGGTTACTGGGACTCCTGGGAAATGTAGTTCCAGCCCTCTTGCTCGCAGCCCTCAGCCCCTGTCTTACCCCAGCAGCAGCTAACAGCCCACGAAGGAGAGCGCCCCTCTGCGAAGCGGGACCCGCGCAGCGGGTTCCGCGAGGCGTTGGTGGAGATGCAAAGAATCCACGGGCGAACCAAACAGCAAGGCAGGTTTGTCAAAGTGTCCCACGAAGTGCAGTCCAAGCCGGTATTAAATCACCCGGTCGTTGGGGGCGGGGAGGGAGAGCAGCCCAGGTGGAACGGGCGGGGTTACTGGGACTCCTGGGAAATGTAGTCCCAGCCCTCTTGCTTGCAGCCCTCAGCCCCTGTCTTACCCCAGCAGCAGCTAACAGCCCACAAAGGAGAGCGCCCCTCTGCGAAGCGGGACCCGCGCAGCGGGTTCCGCGAGGCGTTGGTGGAGATGCAAAGAATCCACGGGCGAACCAAACAGCAAGGCAGGTTTGTCAAAGTGTATATCTCGAGAGTCGTGTGAACAAAAGGCAATTTATTTTACTCAGTCAGTACGTGCATTCTTAGTCTCATCAGAATGTAGAGAAAAGGAAGAGACGGGCGTGTTCAATAAAAGATGTTATTTATTGATCAGTCTCTTTTCTCGTACAAGAGAAATGGATCGATATTATTGCAATACTTATAGCTAAGTAAAGTGCATACATTAAAAGCAATAGTATAAAATAATACTGTAAAAACATTGATATGGTTTCTAAGCCATAAGATGTTTTAAAATGATTAAAATATATTACATACACATATACATTTGACTAAACGTACTCACCTGGTGTTTCTAGATACGCCTACCCCGTGTACCTGACCTAAGTCTAATACGTGGGCGGGAATAGAAAGTTACAGTTTAAGTTAAGTTTGTTTTTGCCAAGTGAATAACTAAAGAATTCTCTGTGAGGGGTTATTCAGTTCTGTACCTGGAAGTTAGGATGAATGAGGGATGGTATCTCTCTCTCTGGTCTCGATATTCCAGGCTGCCTGCGAGGGCTACCCAGAAACGCCGGGGCTGGATTTCTCGGCAGGAGAAAGCAGCGCGTCTCTCAGCGCGTCAGGAAGCCGGGGCTGCTGCCAGCGGGGTCTGCTCTGCTCTTCGCTTCGGCAAGTATGGCTGCTCCGTCTCGTCACCACCGCGTGTGTTTGCATAGGGCAAGATTGGTAATATTTATACCTTTAAGGTGCCGAGATTGACGTAAGGATGGACATAGATACGTCAATAAGGATGTCATACGACTTGCTCGTTAGCACATTCTTTTTACTGAAGTTCTCGGTGAAATCAAAACAATGGCCGCAGGGTTTTGCCCAGGTTGTCATGGGTTTGATTTGTTATGAGAACTCCGTATGCCTTATCAGGGGCTGGAGGAATATCGCTTGTCTAATTAGATCGCAAGCGTTATGACCTAATCAGATAACACGTTCCTGTGCCATAGTGTGACTGCGTCAGATAACGGTATCTGCATCATGGGGGTTTTCTGCCTCATGGGCTGACTGCTAGTTAACTTGTTGGTTTGTTTAACTAGAATAGGGTCAGGAATAGGGGGATCGATTCAGAACCTATAGGAATACATCACACTGCTGGCTTCAATAAAATGAAAGTAATTTGTGCAAAATGTTTATCCTGAGAGTAGAATAAAAATGAACATTACTTTCAGAATTGATGTTCATTTTGTTTTTGCTTGAAGAAAGATGCTACTGTTGGGTCACCTATATCCCAGTGGTTCCTTCAGAAGTTTACATGATATATCGTGTTCCACCATTCAATGGTTCAAGTCCCGCGGGCGCTCTCTGGCCTTTTTGTCCTATCATTTGTCAATTAAAGAACTACGCTTCTTTACTTGCTTAATCCACTCTATATAGTAAATATCGCCTATTTCATCTTTCTGTTTCTACAAAATGATCATTAAAGCATTGCCTACTAGCAGAGTGGATTCTCCGCTTCATCACCCAGCCTTTCCAGTGCTGTGAGATTGCCCTAACCCATAATAAAATATTGAAAAAAAGTAATTCAATGAGGTAAAGAAGGCATTTGTCCATCAAAACCAAATATCACCTTTTGATTGCTTTAGGTCTAACATTTTAAAACTCTGTTAGCCTGCAAGCCTTTAGCAATAATGATGATAATCTGGAAGACAACATTTTAAATCTCATGACTCTAAATTCAAAGATTGTCAGTATTGTAGCTTAAACTAGAATGTATAACTATGATGACATTACCCTTTAACCATAATACACTAATACACTAACATCAAGTAAAGCAATTCAAGAAGACTGATTATAGAGTGATGTAAGAAAAACTCTTGGAAATTACCTTTTTATGAGTTGACATCCTTTGTTCGAATATATATGTATTAGGTATAGAATAAGCGAGTGATGTAACATGATGCACGTAGTCCCCTTTAACATTGTTTGAGTGAACCGTTAGTTGGCTTCCTGTTTTTTAGACTGCACATCTCTAAGAGGTATATCAGTGCAGTGATGGACTGGAAAAATATATGTAACCCCACAGCATGGTGTTGGAGACATTTGTTTCTTTTAAAACATAAAATCCTAATTTAGTGAAATCCTCTACAAAAAAAGGAACACTGAAAATGTTGATAAACTACCGGAATGTTTGACAAAGTCACCTATCAAATGTTCTTACATTGATAACAACTGCCACAACTGGTGTTTATGCCAATGTACAGTTGTATCTGCAGGGGAAGCAGACCTCACAGGGTTTCCCGGTTAAATATGTCAAAACCTAATTTTGACTGCATGGATGTAGATCTTCCTACCATAAAAGTTAAATGTGTCTGTGCCTTCATGTGAGGATGAACACCCTTCCAATAGTCAGGTGTAGCTCTAAGTTAAGAATATATATCTCTTATCGCTTCTTGCTTCAATAAAATGAAAGTAATTTGTGCAAAATGTTTATCCTGAGAGTAGGATAAAAATGAACATTACTTCCCTAGGTGATGTTCACTGTGTTATAGCTTGAAGAAAAATGCTGATGTTGGGTCAGCTATAGCCCAGCGGTTCCTTCCCAAGTTCACATGATGTATTGTGTTCAACCATTCAATGTTTCAAGTACCGCAGGTGCTCTCTGGCCTTTTTTTCCCATCATTTGTCAATTAAAGAACTACGCTTCTTTACTTGCTTAATCCACTCTATATAGTAAATATCGCCTATTTCATCTTTCTGTTTCTACAAATGATCATTAAAGCATTGCCTACTAGCAGAATGGATTCTCAGCTTCATCTCCCAGCCTTTCCAGTGCTGTGAGATTGCCCTGACCCATAATAAAATATTGAAAAAAAGTAATTCAATGAGGTAAAGAAGGCATTTGTCCATCAAAACCGAACATCACCTTTTGATTGCTTTAGGTCTAACATTTTAAAACTCTTTTAACCTGCAAGCCTTTAGCAATAATGATGATAATCTGGAAGACAATCTTTTAAATCTCATGACTCTAAATTCCCAGATTGTCAGTATTGTAGCTTAAACTAGAATGTATAACTATGATGACATTACCCTTTAACCATAATACACTAATACACTAACATCAAGTAAAGTAATTCAAGAAGACTGATTATAGAGTGATGTAAGAACAACTCTTGGAAATTACCTTTTTATGAGTTGACATCATTTGTTCGAATATATATGTATTAGGTATAGAATAAGCGAGTGATGTAACATGATGCACGTAGTCCCCTTTAACATTGTTTGAGTGAACCGTTAGTTGGCTTCCTGTTTTTTAGACTGCACATCTCTACGAGGTATATCAGTGCAGTGATGGACTGGAAAAATATATGTAACCCCACAGCATTGTAGTGTTTTATCTAGGAAACCTGAATCGATATTCCTATTTTATGCCCTTGTCCGGTTATAATCAATAATATCCATACAACGGCATAATAATCATATCCATAATTCAGTCATAGCACATGCTGTCACATTAAGCAAGGCTACTTCTCCGGCCCCCTAGTAAGCACACCGAGTTCTCTAAACAAACCCAAGCCTCCAGCAACCTGGGAAATGCCCCTTGCATTTGTTTTGATTTCGTTCTTGAACTCCTGTAAAGCACTGCAAGTTCTTAGTGACATCTTTATTGACGTCTTATGTCCAACCTTACGTCAAACCCAGGCACCTTTCAGGTATAAATATACCAACGTTGCCTTAAGCAAACACACAGTGGTGATTCTGGAGCAGAGCAGCTAGCTACTTGCCCGAGAGCCCAGCTGATACGAGAGCCCATGGACGCTGCCCCTCCTCCCTGACGCACTGAGAGATACGCTGTCTTTTCTCCTGCCGAGAAATCTAGCTCCGCTGTTTCCAGATACCTTCGCGGGTTACTGGGATATCGAGTCCTGCTTTCTATTACCCAGGTACGGAACTGACTAAACCCTTACAGAGAATTCTTGAGTCAGATTCTTGGCAAAACAAACTTAACTTAAACTGCTCCTTAATTACTCCCTCCCACGTATTAGGCTTAGGTCAGGTACACCGGGGTAGGCGTATTTAGAAGCACCAGTTGAGTACGATTAGTCAATGTATATTTGTATATATATATTTTATCTATTTTAAAGTATCATATGGTTAAGAAACCATATCAATGCTTTTACAGTATTATTTTATAATCCTCCTTTTACTGTACGCACTTTACTTTACCATGAGCATTACAATCGTGGCAATTCATTTCTCTTGTATGAGGAAGAAGACTGCTCAATAAATAACACCTTTTATTGAAAACGCCCGTCTCTCTTTTCTCTGCATTCTGGTGAAACTAAGTACGCACATTTGACTGAGTGAAATAGCTGTCTATTGTTTTCACACAACTCTAGAGATACACTCTTATTCAGGGAGAGCAAAGTTGTCATGTTTTATGGTTGTCAAAAGCTAATCCCTTCTTGTCTATCCAGGGAGGTTAAACTCCTCCTCGTTTATTCGAGAAAGTTTCTAGTGACCTCTGAGCTAGCTGGCAAACCTTAAGTCTAATATAGTCAGTAGAGACCTAGATAACCTCAGTCCTACGTCTACACTACTGAATATATTATTCCAATGCGCAGAGCCTATTGGGAATATATGGCGCCCAACGTTTGGTAAGGCGATAAATCTAACGCAAGACGTTAGAGTAACTCAGTCGTGCTTTTTCACACAGACCCTTTTTCCCGTAAATACTCCAAAAGACGTCTGGAGTGGGTAAAAGGTTAAAAATCCGCCGGAACTTAGTAGGAAGAGATTTCTATGTATAGTTTCTGGTTTAGTCAACGTTGAAGGATACAGTGTTCCAAAAATATTGTGCACCTAATCTGTGTTTCCTTGAAACCTAATCTGCAACAAAAACCTTTCTGCCAGTAAAATGGGGGAAGTGAAGACGAAAGGGAGACAGCTAGAATAGCAGCTCAACTCCTAGAGGATGACACTAGTCCCCTGCAGACCGACCCGAATGCTATAAGAAAAACTATAATTCTTAAACTTATAGAGAATGGACTAACATCGAGAGGTGGTATAGTCGTATTCGTAATTGAGGCACATGAATATCGGCAGACAGAGATATTCTATTCATGGATAAACTTTCCAGCAGCAAACGCTGTCACCCACGAATTCCACTATTACAAAATAGAGAAACCACCGGATGAATACACTCCTTTCGAGGAGGTGGAAATCCCATTAAAATACCAAGAGCACGTGCTCTGGTTTAAAGGCGCCCTAAAACATAATAATCACATCACCAGGCTCGGTCCACTAGGTAGACCAGGAGCAACATGGCCGATTCTAGCCAGCTGCACACCACATCCAGACATTGAAAAAATGTCAAGTGAAGAACTCATAAAAGAATTAACACAGGCATATAGAGAGTTGGTTCAATTGGCAATGGAGGATATAAGATTCCTCCAGAAATTGAAAGAAACAGATATAGCAGAACAACCATTTGAACTTGCCAGAATCATAGAAAAATCCTATGAAGAACTAGGAAGAGATAGTTTGGGTGGGAAACCCGTAAAGCCCCAACTAACTGAAAATCCTGAAAAAATATTTATTAAAAATAATCTAAACACTCCAAAAAAGAGCTGGGATGGAAATAAACAATCCACTCCCAAAGAAAAAAGATTCCAGTTCAGAGGGAGGTCTCCTCGGCGGAGAGAAAGATCTCCGGACCAAGTACACAAGTCTCCCCAGAGGGAGCCCTCTGAGAAAAGATACAACCTTAGAAATAGGGATAATCTAAAGAAACCTGATAGATATCAAGATATTGATACACGTCCCTCTTGATCTTTTCAGACTTCCTCGCAGAAATCGGAAAGAAGAGGACGGTCAGAACAAAGGGAAGAGCACGTCAAGTCCAAAGACAAAGAACCTGCTCATCAAAGTAAAAAATTACAATTTCCAAGAAAGAAGGTAGCCAGCATTAAAATGCCGAGGATACTGAGGACACAGCTGAAAAACGGAGAGTGGGCCCAGACAGTGCTAGACAGCGCAGCAGAAGTGACCATAGCTCGCAAGATCCTGATGAATCATCTGGAGACAGTGGACACGAATGAATACATTCAAGTGGAAACTGCAGACAGCAGAGTTAGCAAACCTCATAAAATATACGAGATAACACTACGTATAGAGGGGGATAAGACTAGGAAAATAAGGGGTCTATTTTGGGATAACCTTTCCAAAGTCTATGACATCCTTTTAGCTGAAAAGGACTGGCCACCAGAGTTTGTCAGGGAGTGCCCTCATGGCGAAGAAATGATTATGCCTGCCTTCTCAAATCACATTCCAATTCATAAAAAAACTATACACTTGCAAGAAAGTGGGCAGTAGCCCAAGCTCCTGCATTATACAAAAATCATGTAGGATGGGATGAGGACTCTCCTCCTCACAAAATCCAATTAAAATGTCAACCGACTGCACAAAAGCAGTACCCAATTAAGCAAGAAGCAAAAAAACAGGTCAGGGAGATCTTAGATCAACTTGAATACCAGGGGGTGATTGAAACATGCACCTCACAAATGAACAATCCTTTGTTCCTGTCTCCAAGCCAGACAACTCATATCGTCTAGTTTTGGACTACAAACACCTTAATTCATGTTACAAGACATTTGCAGTACAAAACTCACACAGTACAGCACTAATGAATAATATCGTGCGCAAAAAATACAAAACAACATTAGACATCTCTAATGGATACTTTTGTCAAAACATTGCACCTGAAAGCAAGTATTTGACCGCTTTCTCAATAATGGGCTCGCAGGAGATTTCTGTCGACTCCCACAGGGGTTTCAAGAATAGCCCAGGATTATTCTCAGCAAGAGTAACAGAGTTACTACAAATGTATGATGATGAGGCATTATCTTATGTCGATGACATCTATCTCACAGATGATGATTTGGATACGCACTTGAAAAAGAGTGAACACCATAATACTTGGGTTCGCAGCAGAGGGTTACAAATTCAACTTTAAAAAGTCACGAATTGCCCATCTAACTGTCCTGTTTTTAGGATATAAATTATCAAGTGAAGGCAAGAGCCTAGCAGACAATTTCTTAGAGAAGTGTGTTGTACTCCAAGCACCAAAAACGCTGAGGAACTTGCAATCAATACTAGGTTTCCTGAATTTTGGAAGAACATACATCCTAAATTAAGCAGAGAGGGTTAAACCTCTCTATGAATTAATAAAACCTGATTTTAAACCAATCAATTGGACTCAAAAACACACAGAAATTTTGAGATCATTGCAAACAGACATGTTAGCAAAAACAAAATTGCAAACTCGCGATAATACACGCAACCTTGTAATACGAGTCATCCCAGGAAGATGCGGATTCATGTACCTGACCTCTAATGAGGGAGAAAAGGTACCAATAGCATACAAATCACACTTGTACTCACAGGCTGAGAAAACATTCAGTCTTGCGAAAAATGTTGTAAATGCGGTTCAAACAGCTGTAGCAAAAGAAAGAGCCCAGGCCCAAGGCAGACGGATTACTGTTTTAACAGCAGAATCAGCCTTCGAGGCATTAACAAGCCCATGTAATTTAACTACCGTGGCATTAGATCCAAAATGGATACAATGGGAAAATTCTCTTGCTACAGAAAAAGTGAAATACTATTTTGACCCGGAAATGAAAAAATTTAAATATCTAACATATGAAAAAAAATATCCTCTGCCTAGCGACATTCTGCTCCTACAACAGTACGCCTGCGCAATATACACAAACAGTTATGAAGAACCCTCAGTTTGGGGAAAACAAGCTTATAACGCTACGTGCGAGGTTGTCAAATGCCGGTGGCGCGGAGGTCAATTGAGACCACTGGTAACAATGTCACAATCTGTAAAAGACAATTCAGGTCAACAAACTGAATTGATAGCTTTAGAAATGGCGCTCGACATTGCCGATCGCGAATTCCCGACACTAATAGTGTGCGATTCGCATTCCTGCGTCAAATCATACAATAATGACTTGCAGAAATGGGTTCAAAACGGTTACAAAGATGACACAGGTGCCACAATCAAGCAAAAATCGCTTTGGGAACAAGTAGTTCTTGTAAAGAAAGAACTACAAAAGACTCACGTGATACATACACTGAGTCATCAGCGTGATGGCGTTCACGTTGCAGGGAATTCATTGGCTGAAACAGCCACAGCGGAAGCAACTAATCCGGCTTCCGTAACCATAAAAAAGCGTTCAGAAAAATACATAGACGGGGAAACCGTGCTGGCGGTAAAACGTCTTCAAAAGGTGACTGTGCAGCATTACCCGTGAACTATCCACTCAATTATACATACATAATCGATGCAAACTCTGTTCCTTTTGCTCGAATCCCTGGAGTGGGGGATAGAGTAATTCCAAACACGAACAGGAGAGTCTTGCTAACAGCAGACGCACACATGGGTGAAGGTCTAGGGCACCGAAGGATCAAGGAATCTCTGACAGAATTACAATCAGAATACTGGTGGCCGGGAATGAGCGTGGATAATCACAAATTTGCAAAAAATTGTGAAAACTGCAACAGAGATCGCAGTGGCGAACCGGCTGAAGTAGTGCCAGAACACCTAATAGAAAGCATAAGGCGATCTATACGCATGATTAAACAGGAAACATGCGTCCCTATGTATATTATTTAAGACTAAATTCACTTAAAATGTGGACACCGGCGCTCGGCTGATGCCAGAACTGTTATAAAAGATTTGCGAGTCTATATCGGCACATACGCAATTGGCATGCTACATTCTGACCATGGTCCTGCTTTTAGCTCTCGAGCTTATAAGGAGGCCATGACCAGCATGGGCATTGCATTGCGGTACTCTTGTCCCTTCCATCCTGAGTGAAACGGGATTGTGGAAAGAAAAAAACGAGACATAAAGCAATCTATACCGGCAATAATGCCATGGAACTTGTGCCTCTTGAAGCCCAAATTGAAACAGTTCATAAAGAAATACCTGTCTACAACGATGTAGCCACAGACTATGCTAATGAAACAAAGAAAATTCCAAAAGCAAATAAAAATCCGTAAGCGATTCCAAAAATTGATAGAACTGCATCTGGCTACTTCATCAATTTCGATGACTTTTCTGAGGATCCAAGCGAGCCTGAAGAACAGCCAACAACAAAAACTTTTAAAGACAAAGTAACAGAACTCTTTCCTCAACTCAAAGAAACCTATCTGATTTCTCCATGGATTGAATTTTGGGTTGTGTTAGGTGTACTTTTCCTCCTGCTTTGGCTCATCATGGTTCTTTGTTTGGGAAAATTCATTGAGGGAAAATATAGTACAATGGACACAGCAAGTCAGAACATCAACTTGGTCCTAAAGCCACACATGTCATCTCACATCGAGAAAAGAGAACTATCATCCGTGAATGTCACAGCCAATCCAATACCCGGTGGGGTAGCTTGGGACAAAACAGATTACGATATTCATGGCCCGGTCGAGCTCCTGAAGTATCCACACCAGTTTAAGATTTCATTGAGTGACTTTGTAAAACCAAGCACATTCTCTGATGATTGGGACTTTGAAAGTATTAATGATATGATGTCAGACTTAGTAATGTCAGCAAAATTTACAGAACATGATTACTTGCAGGGTTCATCTAATTATGAAGAAATGTACTGCTACAACCATTTTGCACATCATTATTTGCATAAATCTGCTCAACCTAGAAATGTTTTAAATTATAACCAATGTTAAATAAGACAGGAATGAAAACAATGCTGACAAACACTAAATTAATCTATTCAGAAGCATTTTATGAAAAAATGACTACATTTGGTTTTGATTTTTGGAAAAACAATATTGAAACAAAAACCATCTGGGGTACCAACGATTGGCAGGTCCAAGGTATAGAATCATAATTTAGAGCCTGCATGATCATAGAACAAATGATATTCTTGAATGATACCATGCAACAGACAACCTGTCTTGGTCTAGCCAAAATTAAAGACTTGAACAAACCGTCTATTCCAAAGCCAACACCTGACAATAATAGCACTACAGATGTTGAAATAGACGTATCCCATATTTTTAACCAAAACAGAACACATCCTGATTGGAAGAAATGGTTGATCTGGCCCACAGACACAAATACCTGTCAAGATAGATTCCTGAACAAAATAAAGGGGTTCAAATTGACCAGGCCAGACCCTAGATACTCCCAGAGACAACATCCAGGGATAGTTACAACATACAGTGTAGGAAAACTCTGCCTCGAATGGCTACAGAAATCCACACTGGCAGAAACTAAGCAACACTTGACTTTACTTAAAGACGGTGCTGACTTGCGTGATTTCGTAATGGGACCACGCAAACAGCGTCAAAAACGTATCATAGCGGCCAGTATATATGCAGCTTACAACGAAGCTTGGAAAGAAACGCAAATTGAAACAGCAGAAAAAATACGGGAAATTGACCGTATTATTTGGAAAAATCACTTTCTGTTGTGGACAATGGGTTAATGACTCTGTCTCAAAAATGTACATAGGGAGCTACCCTTTCTGGCAGGAAAAGGATTGGGTCAATAATCTAATAAAAACAGAGTTCCTTCTCCTGGATTCATTAAATCTGGGTGGTGTTACGATCCCAAATGGGGGATGTTTTACAACAAAGAAAGGGGTTGCAATGTTGCACCGGTTACCAAATTTACAGCTAAGTGTATGTGGGGCCTAAAGATACCATAAAAACCATGAAACATTTCTGTTTGTTAAAATATTTTTCATACATTTATTAGAAAGAATAACATTTTGGTAGTAACATGTACAAGTCATATACACAATTAAAAAGCATACAATGTACTTAAAACTTGATAATCTAGCAATATATAACATAACATAAACATTACACCATCATATTCACAAGTCAAGGGATTGTTATAGGAAGGAAATTGTTGACGCGGCGTTTTGGTGCCTCTTTCTATCCTGCACCTTCTTCAAGGACTCGTTCACAGCTTAATATTATCTACAAAAATATATCATAATACATATCGTTAGGTCCATACTTTTTTTACAGCACTTGCACTTAGATTTTTATAACATTTTGACTATTGTCCTACTATTTGGTAACCCCGAACATTTAGCAAACCCTAATCTAATTCCTCCTGGTAGTATATTACTACATTCTCACATCTTAGAGGTGAGGTGAGCGAGAGAATAGTACACTTAATGGTTCATCAATAATATTCATGTCTTAGTTCTATTTCCTTGATATGACTGGGCTTTAAACAGATTTGTTACAAAAATGGACCAATAGATTTTGTTTAGTTCTTTACTATTGTATCCCGCCCGTTGTTTTTCTTTAACTTACCCAGGTATAATCTTTCCTGGTTTTGTTTTATAAGTTTGTCCGAGCACGTTTGCATCTGCTCATGTTTCTTTCATCCTTTTATTCTAAAGGGGGAATACACCTTGTTTTAGATTACTCCATTTGTTAAATAATTGTTATAATTTGGATAAGCATTCATGCATATATTTACCTTGTATATGTATTATGTTGAAACTGTCCTCGGGATTGGAAGAAAATGGACCAACTTCAATCCTGTTAAAAGGATACATTTTTGTTGTAAAGTTGGTCTTCTTGTTAACTAGTTGCAACGTTTTCTATTTGCCCATGTTTGTTTTTTTTCCTTTTGAGATTTTATATCTTCATATGTTTCTGAATTATCATTTTACCTCCACCCCAATCGGTATTCATAAGTCAAAATCAACATGTTGACAGAGGCCACATCTTATTATTTCAAGGTTCACTTTTAGATGTATTTCTAAATATGTTTTCTTATGCTTATCTTTCCCTTACATCTCTAATTTTTCTTCAAAGTAAGATGTTTAATCAGGCTTACCAGTCCTATTTTCTTGATCTTTTTGACAGTTGGAGGAACGCCTCTGGGAGCTACCTTGTGCTATTCCGTAAATCACTTTCTCTGAGGAGCAAGTAGTATTTTTAATTAATTTTTTATTTAATTTACTTTACTCACTAACAAAGCTGAGTATTTGTCCTGGTTTTCTTACCTGTGTGGTAGAAGGGAATCGCTTTGTGATTAATCCTTATATGCTTTCATCATAGATTCAAGGGTGACTTTCTTGGAGCTTTTTTTAAAATGAGCTGTCCACTCTAAAGGAAATGATAAAGTATAGCGTTTACTGCTCTTGGCATCATTATATATAACTCCTATCTGATAAGGTGTAGCTTTTGGCAAAAACCATTCTCTTGCTTACTTGTAGCTGGTAGCTGATCTACGGGGCGTCCTCCTCCTCCCAAGGTTGATTCGAAGTGACTTACTATTTCTCTGTGTCTGGTATTTATACTCTCCTTAATTGATTGATTGTTATAACCTGTTTTGTGTTATTGTTGATTAGTGTATATTCAGAGGTGGATTTGAGTGAACAGGTCGCCATCTTGTAGTGTGTTTTCTGTCTCATATATCCTTATTGTAGACTCACTCTTGCCTCTTATGGTGTGCGTCTGTGCTAATAAGATATTTATTATCTTTAGTTGTTGATATTATACTAAGGTTCTTTATTGCAGCCACGATAGTATGTGCAAGCTCTCTTGCCGATTTCCATTAAGGTTAATAAGGAAACCTACTTTACTATATCGGTATTACTATTAGAAACATTTTTTAAAAATATATATTTTTGTGCTTCTCATGGCACTACTATACTTTATTTTCCTCGAGTTCGGTCGTGATGTGCTTTTACCTAAACTCGATCCATCCCGGCCGGATTATCTATACGGCCGCCATTTTGAAACGGGAACGAAAAACGATTTACCATCGGTCATGGTGATTGTTACTAAAGTATGATGAAGTCGGTGTACGTAAATCGTGTATTCATCCTTGCCCTGGAATGATTATTTCTTGGAATATAAACATGATATGTTTATAACTGATCTCGATCAATTTGGATCGGGTTATTTATACAGACATCATGTAGGACTATATGCCAAAAACTGTGTTCAGTCGCCATCATAGTATAGGGACATAATCTTCAGTCTTTATTTTATATCATATCACATTTGCCCGTTGTGGTTGTATCCTTATGCTGAACGGGAATATATTGTTTTTAAGAGTCCCTTAGTTGATTCATGCCTGTTTGTTTATTGCTTTTTGGCCGCCATCTTAGAGCATTGCAACCCCTTTCTTTGTTGTAAAACATCCCCCATTTGGGATCGTAACACCACCTAGATTTAATTAATCCAGGAGAAGGAACTCTGTTTTTATTAGATTATTGACCCAATCCTTTTCCTGCCAGAAAGGGTAGCTCCCTATGTACATTTTTGAATCTCAAGCACAGTTATTGAACTGGGGAGTCTTGTTCTCTCTTTCTCACCAAAAAAGTGAGGCGTGACTAAACACGCGGCTGCTCCAAAGTAAAAATGGACAACTTTAAAGTCTTTAGTTTCTCTGAGGACCAATTTAATAAATTAGTGAACTGCCCAGATAGAAATGTTAGTACAATATCAACAACTAACACTGATGTAGAACAGTGGAAAGAACTTTGGAATTTAAAAAAAAAGAGAATTAGGACTGAATTACATTCTGATTTCCTAATACAGTACTGTATAGCAAATAGGTGTAGTAGAGACTGGCTCCTATTAATCATGGAGACAGCGCAAGCTACTCTTATTATAGAGAAAGCTGAACTGGACGATATGGAAAAGAAACTTAGGGATAATACCTCAGTAGAAGATGCTAAACAAAAATTAGAGGAAATGCAAAGGGACCTTGATGGTTATAAAGATTACCTGATAAATAAAAAAAGTAATACATTTAGGAAAGATCTCAATCAATATAAACAAGAGTTAGTATATCCCTACTTGCAGAAAGACTATTTTGACAGACCAAGGGAAGACTGGTCAGCTAAAAACAACTGGCAACCAAACAAACATCAAAACTCAAGGAAGGGATTAACATTCTCTGAAACATCATACACCAGCAGTGAGTCAGAGAATGAGTCTGTATCAACAAATCATACGGAAAAAGATAGAGAGGCGCCACAGAAACAAAATAGAGACACTCTAAATTTTTTAGACAGGTGCAAGGGGAACCAAAGTCAAAATCCAAACTCGAACCCTCGGGTACGAGGCAGAGGGAGAGCATTTTATCAGACAAATCAGGGCCAACAACGTCCTTACATGAAGACCAGGAGCCAGAAAACTTGGGACTAACCACAGACACTAAAGCACCAATAATCAATTTGTCAAATAGAAGCATGAAAAAGGAGGAAATTAGTTTACTAGAGAAAGGGTTGGGCTTTGCGATAGCAGGACCCCCAGATAGATTTGCATTAGAGAGGGACCTACAAAACTTTGTACGGAAAATTAGACTTCATAAATATTTTGAGGGTAAAGACAAAATGCCAACAGACAATAAATCAGGCCTACGTCCCAAATCTGTATGGATACCTTTGAGCTCAATGGTGCACAAAAATGTAGAAATCTTTGAAAAAGTAATCACAAGGGGTTTAGAGGATATATTAGATCAAAAAATTTGGGTTAAGAACAATCTGACAGTGGGAGAAAAAAAGGCCCTTAAAAATCTGTAAGAAGATGATACTATCACCATCAAGCCAGGAGATAAAGGGGGTAGTATAGTCATATTACAAACATCAGATTATGAGAGGAGAATGAATCTCCTTCTCGACAACCCTAACCATTATGTAAAATCCAACATGCGAGAATGACGAGATCTAGGTAAACTAATCAAAAACGTACTCCTCCTGGCCAAGGAGGATGGAGTGATTAACCAAGAAGAATTTGACTTTCTTAATAACGAAACACCCATCATTCCAGCAATTTACGGTTTGCCGAAGGTACATAAAGACATCAATGATCTACCTATGCGACCGATAGTCTCTAGTCTGAACTCATTGACAGGACCCCTAAGCAAATATGTGGTCAAGTTCATCCAACCACTGGTCACTGAACAACAGGCCTACATAAAAGACACTACAGACATGATAAGTAAAGTGGAAGGCACTGAGTTTAATCCTTGCACACAATGGTTGGTAACGCTTGATATCGAAGCGCTATATACAAACATTCCTCAAAATGACACAATCAAAATGATTAAAAAGATGTTAGCAGGGGAAGGGGAAGATCTGTCAGAGCACTCAATATTTATGATAGAATGTCTGGAACTGATCCTCAAAAATAATATTTTTCTATTTAAAGAAACCATGTACAGGCAAACAAAAGGTACCAGCATGGGAGCCACCTGTGCCCCAAGTCTGGCATGTCTGTACATAGCGGACTTCGAACAGAAGCATATTTTTAATAACGCTGGGCGGAGAACTACGCTCGGTTCGCGGAGTTTGCGAAGTTTTGGCAACTTCGCACTACGCGGAGAGCGCGAAGCTGTCGCCTACTTCGCAATCTACAGCGTAGCGTAGTAGTTTTTCTTCCTCGCGCGCTCAATAGCATTCTCGCGTGCGCGATAATGACTTACCGTGGTTCTGCGTTCGCTTTCTCGCTTTTCTCTCCCGGTCGCGTTCGCTACGATGTTTGGAATCCGGCCGCACAATCCAACCCGACTGTGAGAACACAATAACGTCATTCGGACGCGCGAACACGTCATTAGGACGCGCGATCTTCCTTACAGCGCTATGTAGGTAAGATCGCGTTTCTGAACACGCAGAAACTGCAATCTGGCCCTGAATATCTCTCGAGCATGTTAAAATTTTCTCAAAAATGTTCATTTAACCCCTCAGATTGTGATTTGGCTGGATTCTTTTGGGCTAGGAGTCCTACTATTGTTTCTACTCTTTTTTTCAAGAGAAAGGAAGTGCCCCTGAGTCTCAAACTTCCTGTTCCTGTCCACCAGGCTCCTCCCAGTGCTTTGTCCATGTGGTGTTCACTTTCATTTGGAATTGGAGCTGGAAGGATCACTCTTTGTGTTTGTCTGCTGCATCATAGCATTTAATTGGATTTATTGAGGAATTTTGGATTTGAACTTTTCTTTCACAAGTAAGTTTGAGAATTGAGAATGTACTGTATAAATGTTTTTTTTTTTTTTAACTACAGTTTTCTGTGCTTTTTAATCTTTCCTAAATATAATTTTACGGGGGAGGCCTTTACTGTTTTGGTATGTTTGCACAGTGCTACAACGCGACCTTACAGTTTTTGTGTTCTTCGCGCGCTCAATGTGCGTGCTCGGGCGGACGATCACGACGTTTTGTACTCGAGAGATATTGCTCGCGAGAATGCAAATTCGGCGTGTTCGGCGGTGCGAACTGCACCGCCGAACACGCCGAATTTGCATTCTCGCGAGCAATATCTCTCGAGTTGCCTAAAACGTTCCCGAAAATGTAGATGCTGTTTTTTTGCTAAAAGAAACTCCTCAGGTTGTCATTTCCTTGTAGTTTTTGGAGCATGGACCACTTACTGTTTCTGTCCTCTATGTACCTTGTTGTTTGAGGGTGGCCTGACAATGTGGGTGGCGGCCATTTTGTCAAGCCAAGCATTGTCCTTTTGCCTTAGGAATGTATTGTCTATTTGTCTGTCTTCTCTTTCTTTTCATGTTTTTGGGGGTGGGGTGGCCAGGCCATGTGGGAGCGGCCATTTTCCATGTGGAGGGCGGCCATTTTAATTCCTGGTACTAGTAGCAGCCTCTGTGTTTTTGCCATAGGCCTCCAAGCTACTAGAGTCCTCCTCATCATGGGTGCATGAAAGTTGTTCAATTGTTATAGGGGTGTTTAAGTTGTAAGTGTAACATAATGTGGGTCATGGATGGCTTTGGATTAATTAGAAAAATGTGTCTTTGGTGTTGAATTGCAGGTTTTGGTTGTGTTGAATAATATGGCTTTTTCCTGTGCACTAGGTAACCCTAGAATTCAGCTCGCGTAGTTTTGGTAAGTTTGCACAGTGCTTCAACGCGACCTTACAGTTTTTGTCGTCTTCGCGTGGTCAATGTGCGTGCTCGGGGGCACGATCACGACGTTTTGTTCAGTTTGCGCCGCCGAACACGCTGAATTTGCATTCTCGCGAGCAATATCTCTCGAGTTGCCTAAAACGTTCCTGAAAATGTAGATGCTGTTCATTTTGCTAAAAGAAACTCCTCAGGTTGTCATTTGCTTGTAGTTTTTGAAGCATGGTCCACTTACTGTTTCTGTCCTCTATGTACCTTGTTATTTGAGGGTGGCCTGACCATGTGGGCGGCTTGGTGGCGGCCATTTTGTCAAGCCAAGCATTGTCCTTTTGCCATAGGAATGTATTGTCTGTCTTCTCTTTCTTTTTATGTTTTTGGGAGTGGCCAGGCCATGTGGGGGTGGCCATTTTAATTCCTGGTACTAGTAGCAGCCTCTGTGTTTTTGCCATAGGCCTCCAAGCTGTGGCCTACTGTGCCAGTAGGTAGACCCAAAAGTACTACTAGTGTCCTCCTCATCATGGGTGCATGAAAGTTGTTCAAAGTGTTATAGGGGTGTTTAAGTTGTAAGTATAACATCATGTGGGTCATGGATGGCTTTGGATTAATTAGAAAAATGTGTTTTTGGTGTTGAATTGCAGGTTTTGGGTGTGTGTTGAATAATATGGCTTTTTCTTGCGCACTAGGTAACCCTAGAATTCAGCTCGCGTAGTTTTGGTACGTTTGCACAGTGCTACAACGCGACCTTACAGCTTTTGTCGTCTTCGCGTGCTCAATGTGCGTGCTCGGGCGCGCGATCACGACGTTTTGTTCAGTTCGCGCAGCCGAACACGCCGAATTTGCATTCTCGCGAGCAATATCTCTCGAGTTGCCTAAAACGTTCCCGAAAATGTAGATGCTGTTCATTTTGCTAATAGAAACTCCTCAGGTTGTCATTTGCTTGTAGTTTTTGGAGCATGGACCACTTACTGTTTCTGTCCTCTATGTACCTTGTTGTTAGACGGTGGCCTGACCATGTGGGCGGCTTGGTGGCGGCCATTTTGTCAAGCCAAGCATTGTCCTTTTGCCATAGGAATGTATTGTCTGTCTTCTCTTTCTTTTCATATTTTTGGGGGTGGCACTGGCCAGGCCATGTGGGGGCGGCCATTTTGTGTGACCTTCCATCCTGGTTGCCGGTTTGCCACAGGCCTACAAAGTTGCGTGATTTTTTGCTGTCAGTAGGCCTGGAGTCCCAGAGATAGTCAGCGGGGATGCTTGATGTAGCGGTTTCCATTTTGTCTGTTGAATTTAACATAATTTAGGGCATGGGTGGCAATGCATTGAATTTTCAAATGTGGTGTGTGGGGTGTAGTTAACTGTTTGGGGGAAAACTTCAAATGCCTTTGTTGTTTGTGTTGTTGTGTAACTTTCAAACCTTGTAGCCATGGGGATTTTCTTTTTTGCATTAAGCTGTGATGTATGCATCCTCCTTTTTCTGGCCATATTGGGAGGGATATAGGCCTGGTTGAGTTTATTTTTTTCTGGCCTTTGCCCTTTACCCATGTACCTGTGATGAGTGCCCATGTGGAGCTGTGGTGGTAGTAGTAGTGTGCCGTTTTGTTTTTGACAACTTGGCCTGTGTCTTGCCATTGTTCCTGTTGGCTTACTACTGTTCACATCCCCATTGCTATCTGCTGCAGGTCACTGATGCTGCATCCATGATGCACAAATTATGGATAAACAAGTTCCACTTCCACTACATTTGCATTTTAATTCTTTGCTATTCTTACTCTTACTGGATGTACTAATACTTCTAGTAGTAATTAAAGCTAAAAAAAATCCATATTCGACTGATAATGTTCTGCCTTCTTTGCTTGTAAGTGCACAAAAGACTGAAGAGGAGGTGTCTGTCATCATTCATCGCCTGTTCTACTACCAGACGGACGTCCTTCTGTACTAAGTCACGTGACTAACCTGACCAGACATCATTCTCAGCAACTTGTGCAACTGAGTGCTGCTGCTGACATCTGAGGAAGATGGGCCCAAAGAAAGCAGGTACCAGGACCTCCAAGCTGAGAAGAAGGAAGAACAGAAGAAGGAACTGACACTTAAGTCTGGTGTTGACCCGAAAACCTTTTTTGGGAGAAAAAAAAGTACACCTGCAGCAGCAGTGACCGGGGTCCAAGCTGGGGCCAGCACCTTCGCATCAGTGGGCCCAAGCCACCACCCCAGGCCCAAGCCGATGAGTGGGGTAGAGGTAGCCAGCCTAATGGTGGAAAGCAGTGATACTGAGCCTGACCTGAACTTATCTCAATCTCAAAGTACTACACATTCCACGCAAGAGGGAACACAGCAGAAAAGTGGTGAACAACAACCAGCGCCCGCAATAGTAGATGTTCAACAACCACGGCCCGCAATAGTAGATGCTCAACGAAAAGAACAACCACAACCACCACCTGTAATAGCAGTTGTTACACAACCACCGCCCGCAATAGTAGATGTTCAACAAAAACAACTACCACAACCACTGCCTGCAATAGTTGTTCAAGAACCACCACTGGCAATAGTAGTTGTTCCTCCCGAAATAGGGGCAGTTCAGAAAATTGAGCCTGATGCAGAGCAAGAAGAGGCAGCACATCATGCAGGAGATCTATTGGTTTCCAAATCCCCACCAAGGAAAAGGAGGGTTAGTCCATTGAGTTCTTCGCCAAGCATCCCTTCTGATGATCCTGACTTCACTTGGGAGCCAGAACGATCTGAGCAGGAGAGGGAGAGACAACCCAAGAAGACCAGGCTAGGGATAAGGAAGGTTCCAGGAAGCCTACCACTTATGGAGTGCGATGTTGAGCAGCCGGATAATGATGGTGATGATGAGTCATACCCAGTCATCACAAGCATTACTCCCGGCCCTGAGGACATGGAGACCAACATTTTAACCCTATCAAGAATGGCTGCGACTAGGGATGTAGCACGCATACCACCAACACAGGCCACACCAAAACTACCTCCAGCTTCCATTTTTACATTTGCACAAAGCCGGCAGCATCCTACATCCAGCACAAGTTCCACCTCAGCAGAAGGAGGTACTGGTACTACTGCACAGCCACATAGTGCAGTTCACCACACAACCTCCAGTTCATCCGGCATTGGAAGTGGCACTTCTAGCAGGAGACAAAAGTTAAGCTCCCCAGTGGGGGACTTCTTTACAGTTAGCGCAAATAAGGACAACATTGCTATATGCTCCATTTGTCATTCCTCTGTTAGTCGTGGTAAGCTTGGCACAAACTATGGTACCGGAGGCCAAATGACCCATATGAAAAAACACCACCCAATCCAGTGGGAGGACCACCTACGTATCATAAAAGCAGGAACCATTAATGTTGGTGGGGAAGCAGTAGAAGGTCCACGGGTAACCGGACAGGATGAAGAGGGAGACATTCTATCTGGTAGTGGTACACTAAGTACCCCTGTCCCACTCCCCAGCACTGCAGTGGTAGAACCCAGATACTCCGGAAAAGCAACATCTCTGTGGCACCAGAGTAAGAGTAACCCGGAGACACAAAGGAGTACGGGTGCGAAGTCTGCGACACGAAGTACTGCATCGGGCATATCTGAAAGAAATAGAAAGCAGCGTACCATTCTTAGCATGTTTAGGCAGGAAGGGAAGTACGAGCGCAACCACCCAATAGCACATTTGTATAATGCTAAGCTTGCTAAAATGTTAGCTCTGGACCTTCTCCCTTTTTCTTTTGTTGAAGGGATGGGTTTCCTGGAATTTGTGTCAACCCTCTGCCCAAAATGGAATGTTCCCAGCCGCTACTATTTTGCCAGAGTTGCTGTTCCAGCACTACACCACGACGTGCTGGAATTGCTTGGAAAAGCCTTGCAGCAGAGTGCTGTGCATAGTATCCACCTGACAACAGACATGTGGAGCAGTAGTCAAGCCACAGATTACATGTGCATCACAGCACACTGGATCTCTTTTTCAGGTGTTAGAGACAAGATATCTACAGGCATTGACACTACTGAGATTTTTAATAATACTCGCAAACATGCTACTTTAGCCATGTTTTCTATTTTGAAATCGCATACTGCTGCAAACATTTTGGATGAGTTCAACAGCAAGGTCTTTGAATGGCTCCAACCAAGAGGCCTCAATATTGGTTTTGTTGCCACCGACAATGGCAGTAATGTAGTTAAGGCCATGGAAGATGGCCGCTATTTCAGTGTCCCGTGTTTGGCACACTGCATTACCATTGTGGTTTAAGACTTTCTGAAAAGTGAAAGCAAAGTCAGCAACTTACTGACCATTTGCAGAAGAATCTGCACGCATTTCAATCATTCTTTTAAAGCCCGGAAGCAGCTACGGGTCATTCAACGTGAGTGTAACATGCCAGTCAAAGCACTCATTCAGGAGGTACCAACACGTTGGAACTCTACGTATTACATGCTCGAACGGCTGTTTGAGCAGTATATACCACTTAATGCTTATGTCATGACAAGAAGATCAGGGGATAATGCTGTTAAAGCCATGACCGTTGAGATGTGGCAATGGGACCTCATTAAATGCCTGACTGAGATGCTACTTCCTTTTGAGGTCTTCACACGTGCAGTCAGCAGGGAGGACTGTACTATGAGCCAAGCAATCCCATTGTTGTACATGCTTGAGCAAGAGCTGAGGCAGGTGTCTGAAACGTACGAAGGTGTGGAAGGAAAACGTGAAGCATGTAATTTAGCGAAGTCCTTAGCAAGCCGCTTATCTGAGAATACAAGGATTCAAAATAAGATTGTGTCACATCAACATTACATTACTGCCACAATTTTGGATCCACGGTACAAATTATTTGTGAACAGTAATGCAGTAATTCCTTCTTTCAGAAGAGGATGTTTCCAAGTACAAAACTGTAATAGCCAAGGAAGCCACTGATTTAGAAAACAAACGGCTCTCAATTAGAGTGCAAGTACTACTGAGCATCCTACAGAGTCAAGTTCTTCTTCACAGCATGCGAGCAGTGCGTTTGCTTCCCAGCAGTCACCAACACAAACAATAACACCAACCGCACCAACAGGATCTGATTCATCAGACACAAGCAAAAAAATAGCTGCTTGGTTTCTACAGAAAGGGATGGGGAAGTCCGTTGCTGTCACAAAGCAAAAAGAGGACGAGCAAACCAGAGCACCAATGAACATTGAGTGGATGGTCCAGGCCTATCTGGATGACACAACAGAGGTGTTCATGGATCAAAGCCCATTGGTGTATTGGTATAGGACAAGAAGCCAATGGCCACTGCTCAGCAGGCTGGCGATAAAGTATCTAGCTTGCCCTGTTGCAAGTGTCTCTTCTGAGCGTGTGTTCAGTGCTGCTGGTGCCATTGTGACTGTGAGAAGGACCAGTCTCTCGCCCAAAAGCGTGGAGAGGTTAACCATGATAAAAATGAACCAGCACTTGATACCACCAGACTACCAAGTCCGTGAATCAGAGCTGGAAGAGGAGAGCGAGTCGGAAGAAATAAGTATTGGGTTACAGGACCTACTTCTGTCACAAGAACCACCAGGGTTTGAGGACGAGCTCCTCTTCCCTGACAACTAGGCTTGGAAATTGTTACATTCTCCCTTCCTTTATTTCTCCCTTCCTTAGTTATTTGTGTGTATCTGTCTTTCTGACTCAAACTTGAAAACCAACTCCATCTTCCTTTCTCTTTTAATTACCTATTGGAGTTGCACATCTGAGCATTTACTGTGCACTCCACTCATCAGAGTCCTGCTCCATCTTCCTGACTCACCCTAAATACATTTCCATCTTGCCATACTTTGGATGGAGATGGACAATAGTGCAATAATGTAGCCTCTAACAGTCCCTCCATAACAATGGAAATGTAGGTGACTACAGCCATCTTCTGTTTTGTTTCCAATCTGAAATGCATCACTGTCTTAAGGCTACACCTCTGTCTGCAGGCATACACAACTCTTCAATGTCAGAACTTGGACAGGGCTCCAAAATTAAAGTAAACTCGTCATCATTTTCAGAAGGCTCTGCTGCACCTGTGATCTGACAGTCACAAAGAAGAGAAAGACAGGTATATGAAATAAATGATGCCATACATTGCATTGGCTGCTTGCTGACTCAGAGCAAATGTGCATGAAGTCGAAGTATACTAGTAGTTTCAAAGTGCTTGTGTCTCGAGTGATGGTCAATGTTTCCATGTTGTTTAATAATATGTATCCAATTGTACTCCTATTACTGCAGGTGCAGTCTGGACTTAATCGTAGTCACTCAATACATACTTAGTTGCTGTTTTTGGTCAGTTGGAGAACACGTACACGTGCCACACCGGATGATGATGATGACCACCATGATACCATCTCTGCACGCTGTCAGTCAGTTTGATCAGATATGAATGATGGAATATGTTCAGGAAGTGGAATACAACAAGGTAAACACACAACCAATCAAGAAGAAGCACAGCAGACCTAGGCTACATGTGTGTGCAGTGGTGGAATGGAATAGTGGTATGATTGACATTGGCGCATTGATTTACAATTACATTAATCACTTGCTTTGGAAATACTAGGTTGATGTATATGCCTTTTGTCTGAAACTCTGAAAAATGTAGGTAAATGGAGTTTGGGCCACAGACTAAACATGGGCGGATCTAGCGGATCTCGCGTACGCGAATTTGCGAATTTACGGATTCGCAATCCGCAAAAATACGCGAACTCTCGCGGATTTGCGGATTTTTACGGTTTTTGTGTTGGCGAGCGTTCGCGAGGATTTGTGGACCATTTCGCAATTGCGAACTTACTTTTCGGCTCGGAACGGCGCGACTATGTTGTTTCTACGTCTGGTTTATCATCACAGGTTCACAGCACCCTCTGTTTCACCACTGCCACCCTCTGGTACACCCATGCCACCCTCTGGTACATCCTCACTGCCACCCATTAGGTTTGTTTATCACTGTAGATTATGGGGGTGAAACAAAGCAAGCACACCTGCCCTGCTTCAACTGCCATGAATTAATTTGGGGTTGATTAATGTGTCAGTAATTTAGAAACTTCCAGTCTGGCTGGCACCTGCTTCCTTCCTTATCTGTAATTTGCTTTCTGTTGCAGTGAAAGCAAGCACACCTGCCCTTCTTCAACTGCCATGAATTAATTTGGGGGTGATTAATGTGTCAGTAATTTTGAAACTTCCAGTCTGGCTGACACCTGCTTCCTTCCTTATCTGTAATTTGCTTTCTGTTGCAGTGCAATTTTTTTTCACAGGACCTTTATGGTCTACTTGTACCTATTCTATGAGCCTGCTGTTTGGGTCATAGCAGGGTCATAGAATAGTTGCAAATAGGCAACCAAACTCTGGAGGGGCCCCTCAGGAAGCACTAGAGTGAATGGTTACTAATGTTAAGTTTGAACTTTTGCACCTGGTGATTGCTTTCAGTTTAGCAAAAATCGTTTTTCTGCAGTTTCGCGCAATTTGCGGGGCGCGAATCCGTGCGAGATCAATTTCGGAAGCCGCGAATGCGTGCGAATACACTATTTTTTTTAGCGGCGTGTATGTTCGCGTGATTTTTTCCGTGTTCGCAAGGCGCTTGTAGTGATACGTTTGCGAACTTACCCACGCGGTCGTACACAGGCGCGGCCATCTTGTTTGCGTGACGTTATTCCGTTTCCGGCCGCTATGTGTAATCTCGCAAAGTGTGCTGGACGCTAGTACAATTTTGCGCGTGCTCGCGAGGAAAATCTCGCGCGAACTTACCCACGCGGTCGTGAATGGGCGCGGCCATCTTGTTTCTCATTCATTGCTATGGTTCTGGGCATGCTTTCTGTATCCTCTCTGAATCTCTGCCATCCTTTGCTTGTTTGAAGTTTATTTGATCTATTTTACTTATTATCTATCCCTCTATTTTTCTAGCTCTATATTTTTGTGTTTTCTGCTACTTTTAGTTAATTTTAAACTACTTTTTTAAACTCTTTTCTTTTCTTCTTCCCTATTCTATTTCTTCTTTATCATTTAACTTCATTTCTGCCCAGACCATGGTAAAGGGAGCCGGCAAGCACCCTGAGAAGGGGAAGGGTCACGCACCCCGTGCCCGGCTCCCATGCGGGCGTTTGAGGGGGGAGCAAGTGATGCCACGGGAGATCTTTAGCACGGAGGAGGTGTGCGCACTAATCTTCTACGTCCAGCGCCGCCTCCCCAAGACCATCCTGGGAGGCGGCAAGATCGCAACTGGCTATGGCATCCGGGAGCGCCGGAAGCGGTGGGAGAAGGTGTGCCGGGCCATGTTTAAGCTCTCTGGGGTCCGGCGCACCTATAACCAGGCCACCCACCGCTGGACGGATGTCATGGACCGGGAACGGGACTTGCTGAACGCGCTCGGCGTAGAGGTCCCCGGGCTTGGTGAGTAGTAGTAGCTATTTCTAGCTATTTCATCACTACTCTGTTTTATCCGGCTCTGTTATTGGCAAATCTTTGTTCTTTACCAAGAGCAATAATGCTGCCGATTACATTGTAGGTAAATTATATTTCAAAATTTTCTATGCATTTCAGGTGCACTGCTCTCCTTCTCAGTAGCCTTGCTTGCTACTATGCTTATTTGTTTTGTATTTTGTGTTCATTTCATTGGCCTGAGAAATTATGTATGAGTGTAGTGTAAAGAACTGCGTAATGCTAGACACTAAGGGTCATATTTTCAATTACCGGCGCATCCCTGCAAAGTAGCAGGGATGCGGCAGTAATTGTGCGCCATGCCACCACCACCACCCATGGGCCCAAAACGTCACAGAAGCCTTACGCATCTGTGCCGTAAAGGCGGCGCATTGCCGGAGTTCCGTGCCAACGATGGTGCAGCTCCAGCAATGCTCTGGGGTGCCCTATCTCCCCAATGCTGCATCAAGCCGTACGTCGGCTTCAAGCAGGTGCAGGGTTTCAATCACGCATCATTGTCCTAAAAGTGACTGATTGACATCTTGTAGATCTCCCTTGCGCCGGAGGAATAGAGGAATGTGAGCCGCAAAGGACTTCTAAATCAGCCTCAACAGACTGAAGTCCAGTACTTCCTTTTAGACACATGGCTATAATAAGAAATAGTGGTGGTGGTCGGTGGATTGATAGTTTGAGTATTCACTGATCTGCAAGCAGGATGGACTTTGTCTGTCACTTCGCGTGCTGCGGACTGCTGCCTGCCAGGCCTAGGGAAACCTTTTTAGTAGTCTGTTTAGTGAGTTACATAGGAACTTTCAAAGTCAACGGTCCGCAAATCAGGCAATACGAATAACGTAGTATACCACATGAGATAGGTCAATATATCCCGTGGAATAGTTGTCTATCTATTTGCTATTTCTCCAAAATATTTTGTTATTGTTCTTTTGAAATGTTTGATTTGGTTGACAAATCTCATCCATGTTTTCTGGTCTTTCTTTCTTTCATGTTGTACATCAGCTCCCCCCAAGGGCAAGAGGACACAGGAGGAGGAGGAGGAGGGTGCTGTTCAGGAGGATGCAGGCCAGGATCGGGCAGGCGAGGGCTCCTTTGCTGGCCCCAGTAAGTTTTAATTTTAATATAGAGTACCTATTTTTTCCTAGCGTTCCTCATTCGATTTTTTCTAAATCGTCTTTGATCTTGTAGACTGGATCTAAATTCTTATCCTGCCCCGACTATGACTCCCTGTGGTATTACTAGATTATTCTTATTAGTCTGTCTGTGTAGCTAACTAAGATTGCACATTTGGCAATTCCATTGGACTCCCATTCTAGTCAGCAATAGCTCTATGCACTGAGTGCAGTCCTCTGGGATTGTCCATAATGTCTTTTCAAGTCTTCTAAATGTTTATGCTTTGACAATTGCCAACAATAAAAAGGTGAATGACCACCAAGAAAGAATAAGATACTACTTTACTTTTGGTTTGGATAGGAGGACAATCCATTCTACTACTGTTGCAGGGACAAATCTGCACAAACCGAACTATGAACACTAAATAGTGCATTGTTTATCAATTATAATAGGCGCAGGTAGACTTTCTTTCCACATACCTCAGTGATATCAGACTTTGAAGAACCCCCCAATCTCCTTAATGACTAGATAGTGTGGCAGAGTCATTTAGCTCCCAAAGTCACCGATAATTGATCCCCAATGATCATTGGATTATCCAACGCAGGACAAGAGTACGGAGTCAGAGTCAAGAAGTGCCAGAGGCACTCATGCTTGCAAAAATTCCAAAACCTTTAGCTCATCCACTCTAGTCTGGAGGACCAAAAACCACAGAGTCTATTTAAGTTTAAAAGCTTTATTAAAAGTAAACACATTTATTAAAATCAAATTTGTCATAAAAGTAAACGTTTAACTGAAAATGGAAAAGTGCTTAGTGCTAACGATTAATTGGACACATTTCTTGTGGAAAAAGGGACATTTTTACTTTAGAGTAGACAGTTACAAATTATTACATTGTATTTCGTTTTTTTAACATTTGTTTATTCCTCCTAGACCAAATAATATATAGTAGTGAGTGGTGTATTCTAACATTCTTAAATGTACTTTGTAGGTGGAACATCTGGTGGCGGGGCCAGCGCGGAGGTGGTGGTGTTGGGCGAGGACTCTGGGGAGGAGGCTGTGCAAGTGCCGGATGTTCCTGTGAGGGTTCGCACGGTGGTGGCGGGAAGAGGTAAGCTATATATTCCTTACTTATTGAGATTGAAGACTGCATAGTGTGCTTTCTGCACGGGTGTATTACAAATCAACCAGGTAGTAGCCTCCTCTAAATGTACTTCGACTTAGCTGTGAAGTTTTTGGTGAGAAGAATCCCAATAAGATCTTAGATGAACTTGATGGATGGGATGAACGAAAAGAGAAAGAAGGGTGTAAGTAAGTGTGGAAGGACGAGAAATTTTATGATGGCTGGCAAAGAAGAATGATATGTGTTTGCTTGGCCCCCGAGGTGGCTGGGAAGGAAAGAATATGGTATGGTGCATGGCTGGGTCAATGATTAAGCAAGGATGGGTGGAAGGACAACAGCCTGGGTGGGTGAAACAGAAACTGTATGTGTGCATATACTTTGAATGGATGGATGCCTGGAGCATGGTATTATCTGACTCTTAGATAGCACATGTGTATCTAGAGAGAGTAGATGGTCACTGGATGAACTAAGTGTTACCTTGAAGAGCATGTAACACCGCACCCGCACGTCCGTTCCAGTGTAGGGAAGGCAAGGAAAATAAATTGTAAATTTGTCCAATACTACCATGAATAGTAGCACAGCATATGTCCGGTTATTACGGTGGACACTCCGTACCTCTCTTAATAACTTAAGTTTAGTAGTAGTACGTCATTCATGTGTGGGTGTATCACTGTTCACTCAATAATAAGCAAAGCACCTAAAGTCATCCCATATGTCATCAAATACATCCCATGTGAAGTGATAGATAATCAAATTATTTAGCTTCTTCATTTTCCTTTTCTAGTACTCATTTGCACTGTAGGGTGAAAGGTAAATTAATTAAGCAGTAGCCCTTGTAACAGAGTATTCTCAGTGCCACCCCTAATAGAAAAGTAATAGCTTCACCACCTGCATGTACTGGACCGGTACAGTAACGCAAGTCTGTCTCACTCATCATGGTGTGCGTCTGTTTTTCTCGGGTGCAAGTTCACTGCGCTGGCATTCTGCCGGCTTGCATAAGATAACGTACCAATTTTCCTAAACAAGAGAGAAGAAGAAGAATAAGACTGGTGTACTGTCATAGTCGACTGTAATAGAAGTCCATAGTGGTCGTAGAATTTGTTCATTAAACTCCCACTAATATTAGAGCAAGGATGCAGAAGTGGGAGGTTAGATAGATACTGTCCTCAATAGTTATGTACTGTGCTTTCGATTTGCTACTTGTACTGTGACAACTTTCGGCTCAATCACTTTGTGTTATTAATGTTAAGGAACATTGGTTACAGATTATGTCTTTCTTTCTTCATATAGTTGCTCCTTCCAAATCGACATCACGGAGGGAGCAGGCTCGAATGGCCCGGCAACGGAGGCTGGATGCCACTGTCGCCGAATATCGGCGGCTGGTGGCCCTGGAGGAGGAGGACACGCAGTCAACCGGTGGAACCACAACATTCTCCACTGGGACAGCTGCATCCTCCTCCGTGCCCCCACGGGCTGCCAGCCAGCGCAGTGCTCCAGCGGTACGGAGCCGGGCTAACAAAGCCAACCGCCACTGCCAAGCAGCAAAAAGACCAGCTGCCCCCCACAGGAGTTGCAAGGCACGCCATCGCCGCCTAGGAGTCAGAATGTCCTACCTGGAGCAGGAGGTCCTTAGGTACAAGAACTTGGTGGAGAGCCTCCGCTTCGACCATGCCACCCTCCGCAAGGAGTATGATGCCCTGGCCGCAAAAATTCACCAGCACCCTCCAGTAGGGGCGTGTCCCTTGCCCTTTTTTAGAGACTTTTGGGGGGTGGGATTTGGGAGTTGGGTTCTTTTTGGGACTTTTCAAAGACAATCGTTGGGGTTAGGGAGGGTCTTGAGGGAGATTATTTTGTTAGGGCTACATAAATATACTTTTTTAAACTTTATCTGACCATACCTGTTTTTTACTGCTTTTCAGTCTGGTGGGTGGGGTTTAACAGTAAGTTTGTTTTCCTGAAGAGTCCTAGGACTTTAGTAGTACTACCGTCAATCTCTCGTCTACTCCTAATACTCCATTATACTACCTCCCACCAAACGCTTATCTTAACTGTAATTTGTGTTAGAAATTAGGGCTAGGCCCAGAGCTGGCTCCACGGGAAATGGGGATTAAGGTTGGCAATCCTGGGCAGATGAAATTTCCTCGTTGCGGTGGTACTAGTGGTGTGACACAGTGGCAGTTGCATGCCTATGGAAAAAAAGAAAACGAAACCTGGTTTGTCCTTACTGTAGCATTACAACGGTTACGGTACGATAGAGAATATAGCAGGTGACAGTACACTAGAACAGTGCCACAATGTAGCCTAACAAATGGTAAAGTATTGCAAGTATAACTAGTACTTGCGTTGAATTTATTTGACATTGGCTCCTACTACTACAAGAAATAGTACTGAAGCTGAGTAAGTCTAGAATATATCCTCGTATTCCTTCACCAGCCTGTTGCTATGACCTTATCCTCCCCAGCAAGTGTGTGGAATTATTGATCTCATTTAGTCAGACATCAAGCAAAACCACACAGCCCGGGGGAAGAGGGTTAGGGTTTGGAAAATGGATGGGAATGGGGGTTTCTTTTTGGGTAGGTTTTGTTGAGAGAAGAAAAAAAAAGCACAGCATGGACAAACAATAATTGAAGATAAAGAAATCTTTGGGTACAAACTAAAGCTAACCACATGCAGTCACACTCATAGAAGAAAACAATGGATACTGTATCTGTATTCTGTATGTTGTTGGAGTTATCCTGTTGAATTTGGTAAGTAAGTTGCATGCAGCAAACCATTCCTCTTATTAGCGGCACTCCTCCATTCCAGCTGACGCTTTGTCCATCAATGTTGGTGACCAGTGACCACTGACAGAAGACACCCTGTCCACTGCCTGTCTGGCGGATGTTGACTGAAACCCGGCCTGTAATTATTGAACGGAAAACAGGAAGTGCTATTACAATACCACTGATAAATAAATATAAGGTATGTACGCTGTGTGGTGCAAAAAGTCACACTTTGATTTTCCTAATAGACAGTACAATATTTTTGAAATTGCGTAATCTGTCTGAGTCACCTTTTTAAGGATAAATAAGTATGGCCAAATTAATTTAGCGGATCCTTCCCCTCAAGCTAGGTGTACTGTAAACTGTGTTTTAGAACAAAATTAGAGCTTCCCAGCAATGCTCCCACCAAGACCCTTACTAAAGCCAGTCGCAAAAATGTAGAAGACCCCCAATCGGATCTCAAAAAATGAGGCCTAGCAGAAAAATGGTGACAAAACGTACTTTGAAAGTAAAAGTAGGCCCAAATACACCCTTACCCACCGTGGATTGTATTCAAACCACTTGCAAGCAAGCAAAAGTATCCATAGCCAGCATCGCTCCAAGAGTGCTCTAAGACCCCTGAACTCAGTTGCAAAAATCTAGAACACCCCGAAACACATGCAATCCTGCTGCTAGGGCTAACCCTAACGAACCCTAAGTTACAAAAAGTGCCAAAAGGCTTTTCCTTATGGATTTTGTCCAAACCACTTCTATCCGGTATTAGACCTTCCCAGGAATGCCCCAAGAGACCCGCCAACCCACCCGCAAAAAAGCACGCGACAACACCCCCAAACAGCCAAAAAGCAAAATCTCATACTTACAATATCTCTCGGACTTCGGTCCAAACGCGCTGTGCAGCTAGGTCATCATCATCATAACTCCTGTTTTCCACCACGGATTTCCTGAAAAGCAAATGCAATCAAGATTAGACTGTCGCAGCAGTGCTTCGACAGAGACCCAGCAGCCCACCCACAAACACCAGGAAGCCCCCCAAACAGGCCCCCGAAAACGCTACATTGAGCAAGATGTCAGAAGAAATAGCAAAAAAAAGGCTTTTCCTTATGGATTTTGTCCAAACCACTTCTATCCGGTATTAGACCTTCCCAGGAATGCCCCAAGAGACCCGCCAACCCACCCGCAAAAAAGCACGCGACAACACCCCCAAACAGCCAAAAAGCAAAATCTCATACTTACAATATCTCTCGGCCTTCGGTCCAAACGCGCTGTGCAGCTAGGTCGGCAATTGCAAAAACAACAAGTGATGGACTGAATGTGGATCAATGTCACACACTCCCCCAGTCAAAAGATCTGGGCCCAAATCCATCGTTTTTTTGCACTCCACACCACCCTGGGTTAGACAATGGCGATATGCAAATCAGCTCTGACCCTGTTGCCCCATGGGAACAGTCCAGTCCGAACTACAAAAGCCATGTCCTTCCCAGAACGGAATCAAGCATCCGAGGACCGGACCGGTTTCGAGGTAACACCTCTCTTCAGCCCGGCTAGCTTGACTCCAAGTGGTGTGGAGTGCCTGGGACCCACGTCTGGGCATACCCAGCGCACTTAGGGCGGCAATTGCAAAAACAACAAGTGATGGACTGAATGTGGATCAATGTCACACACTCCCCCAGTCAAAAGATCTGGGCCCAAATCCATCGTTTTTTTGCACTCCACACCACCCTGGGTTAGACAATGGCGATATGCAAATCAGCTCTGACCCTGTTGCCCCATGGGAACAGTCCAGTCCGAACTACAAAAGCCATGTCCTTCCCAGAACGGAATCAAGCATCCGAGGACCGGACCGGTTTCGAGGTAACACCTCTCTTCAGCCCGGCTAGCTTGACTCCAAGTGGTGTGGAGTGCCTGGGACCCACGTCTGGGCATCCCCAGCGCACTTAGGGCGGCAATTGCAAAAACAACAAGTGATGGACTGAATGTGGATCAATGTCACACACTCCCCCAGTCAAAAGATCTGGGCCCAAATCGCCCGGTCCGGTCCTCGGATGCTTGATTCCGTTCTGGGAAAGATATGGCTGTTGTAGTTCGGACTGGACTGTTCCCATGGGGCAACAGGGTCAGAGCTGATTTGCATAAAGCCATTATCTGACCCAGGGTGGTGTGGAGTGCAAAAAAACGATGGATTTGGGCCCAGATCTTTTGACTGGGGGAGTGTGTGACATTGATCCACATTCAGTCCATCACTTGTTGTTTTTTGCAATTGCCGCCCTAGGTGCGCTGGGGATGCCCAGACGTGGGTCCCAGGCACTCCACACCACTTGGAGTCAAGCTAGCCGGGCTGAAGAGAGGTGTTACCTCGAAACCGGTCCGGTCCTCGGATGCTTGATTCCGTTCTGGGAAAGATATGGCTGTTGTAGTTCGGACTGGACTGTTCCCATGGGGCAACAGGGTCAGAGCTGATTTGCATAAAGCCATTATCTGACCCAGGGTGGTGTGGAGTGCAAAAAAACGATGGATTTGGGCCCAGATCTTTTGACTGGGGGAGTGTGTGACATTGATCCACATTCAGTCCATCACTTGTTGTTTTTTGCAATTGCCGCCCTAGGTGCGCTGGGGATGCCCAGACGTGGGTCCCAGGCACTCCACACCACTTGGAGTCAAGCTAGCCGGGCTGAAGAGAGGTGTTACCTCGAAACCGGTCCGGTCCTCGGATGCTTGATTCCGTTCTGGGAAAGATATGGCTGTTGTAGTTCGGACTGGACTGTTCCCATGGGGCAACAGGGTCAGAGCTGATTTGCATAAAGCCATTATCTGACCCAGGGTGGTGTGGAGTGCAAAAAAACGATGGATTTGGGCCCAGATCTTTTGACTGGGGGAGTGTGTGACATTGATCCACATTCAGTCCATCACTTGTTGTTTTTTGCAATTGCCGCCCTAGGTGCGCTGGGGATGCCCAGACGTGGGTCCCAGGCACTCCACACCACTTGGAGTCAAGCTAGCCGGGCTGAAGAGAGGTGTTACCTCGAAACCGGTCCGGTCCTCGGATGCTTGATTCCGTTCTGGGAAAGATATGGCTGTTGTAGTTCGGACTGGACTGTTCCCATGGGGCAACAGGGTCAGAGCTGATTTGCATAAAGCCATTATCTGACCCAGGGTGGTGTGGAGTGCAAAAAAACGATGGATTTGGGCCCAGATCTTTTGACTGGGGGAGTGTGTGACATTGATCCACATTCAGTCCATCACTTGTTGTTTTTTGCAATTGCCGCCCTAGGTGCGCTGGGGATGCCCAGACGTGGGTCCCAGGCACTCCACACCACTTGGAGTCAAGCTAGCCGGGCTGAAGAGAGGTGTTACCTCGAAACCGGTCCGGTCCTCGGATGCTTGATTCCGTTCTGGGAAAGATATGGCTGTTGTAGTTCGGACTGGACTGTTCCCATGGGGCAACAGGGTCAGAGCTGATTTGCATAAAGCCATTATCTGACCCAGGGTGGTGTGGAGTGCAAAAAAACGATGGATTTGGGCCCAGATCTTTTGACTGGGGGAGTGTGTGACATTGATCCACATTCAGTCCATCACTTGTTGTTTTTTGCAATTGCCGCCCTAGGTGCGCTGGGGATGCCCAGACGTGGGTCCCAGGCACTCCACACCACTTGGAGTCAAGCTAGCCGGGCTGAAGAGAGGTGTTACCTCGAAACCGGTCCGGTCCTCGGATGCTTGATTCCGTTCTGGGAAAGATATGGCTGTTGTAGTTCGGACTGGACTGTTCCCATGGGGCAACAGGGTCAGAGCTGATTTGCATAAAGCCATTATCTGACCCAGGGTGGTGTGGAGTGCAAAAAAACGATGGATTTGGGCCCAGATCTTTTGACTGGGGGAGTGTGTGACATTGATCCACATTCAGTCCATCACTTGTTGTTTTTTGCAATTGCCGCCCTAGGTGCGCTGGGGATGCCCAGACGTGGGTCCCAGGCACTCCACACCACTTGGAGTCAAGCTAGCCGGGCTGAAGAGAGGTGTTACCTCGAAACCGGTCCGGTCCTCGGATGCTTGATTCCGTTCTGGGAAAGATATGGCTGTTGTAGTTCGGACTGGACTGTTCCCATGGGGCAACAGGGTCAGAGCTGATTTGCATAAAGCCATTATCTGACCCAGGGTGGTGTGGAGTGCAAAAAAACGATGGATTTGGGCCCAGATCTTTTGACTGGGGGAGTGTGTGACATTGATCCACATTCAGTCCATCACTTGTTGTTTTTTGCAAGTGCAGCTAGGTCATCATCATCATAACTCCTGTTTTCCACCACGGATTTCCTGAAAAGCAAATACAATCAAGATTAGACTGTCGCAGCAGTGCTTCGACAGAGACCCCGCAACCCACCCACAAACACCAGGAAGCCCCCCAAACAGGCCCCCGAAAATGCTACATTGAGCAAGATGTCAGAAGAAATAGCAAAAAAATGGCTTTTCCTTATGGATTTTGTCCAAACCACTTCTATCCGGTATTAGACCTTCCCAGGAATGCCCCAAGAGACCCGCCAACCCACCCGCAAAAAAGCACGTGACAACACCCCCAAACAGACAAAAAGCAAAATCTCATACTTACAATATCTCTCGGCCTTCGGTCCAAACGCGCTGTGCAGCTAGGTCATCATCATCATAACTCCTGTTTTCCACCACGGAGTCCTGAAAAGCAAATGCAATCAAGATTAGACTGTCGCAGCAGTGCTCCCAGACCCCAAAACTCACCCACAAACACCTGGAACCCCGCCAAAGAGCACCTCAAAGACAAGCAAGTCAGCAAAAACGGCATGAAATTTCCGCCTCATATTTGGTCCAAAACACTTTTATCCATTATTAGAGCTTCACAGCAATGGGCCCAGAGCCGTCAACTCACCCGCAAAGAAGTAGAACACCCCCACAAGTGCTGAGTCTTTCTTCATTAGGCGTAATCCAGCCCTCTGCTTTGAGGGAAATAGGAGGAGGAGGATAGAGGAGCATGTTCTTCTGAACTTGTGAACCTGAGGAATGTAGACTGCGGCACCTTCAAATCAATAAGCAAACAAGTGCTGATGGGCTTGTTTTTGGGATTAGGTGATTAAAGTTTCAATTTAAATTAACTGTGCAAAACAAAGAAAGACAGACACACAGGAATAAAAGTGAATAAGGACGAAAAAGAAAGTTATTGATTCATTGTCTCATTTTCAGGGCTCGGTGTCAGGGAATAAGAAGAAGAATTCGTCATCATACTCTGCGAATTCAGACAGGATGAGGTCAGCGTCACCGAACAGAGAACAAATCCCCTCATCTACGTTGCCGTCCTCCTCGTCTTCATGCGGCGTGCTTTCTCGTACTTTGTAATCTGGTGGTATGAGGTGCTGATTCATCTTGATCATTGTTAGCCTCTCCACATTTTTGGGCGAGAGGCGGCTCCATTTGGGAGTTACAATGCCACCAGCAGCACTGAAAACACGTTCAGAAGACACACTTGCGAGTGGGCAAGACAAATAGTTTATAGCCAGGTTGGAGAGCTGTGGCCACAATTGTTTTTTCCCATGCCAATACTGCAATGGCTCATCATTAAGAAAGACCTCTGTTGAGTCATTCAGATAGTCCTGCACCATCGACTCAAGGTCCTCAACGGTTCCTCCACTTTGCTTACTTTTTGCTGTGCCTGTGACCTTTTTTCGAGAACCATACCCAAGCAAAGTTAGCCAATCCTCTTCAGCAGCCACTGTTACTCTTGTGTGTGGTGCAGATGATCCGGTTGCCGGTGTCTTTAACTCTGAGAGGTCACTTGTTCCACAGCCACAGGTGCAGAAGTGGATTTTTTTGACTGGGGATGGCCTGCTGATGCTGATGCTGATGTGCTGCCTTCTCCTTCAATATCCTGCCGTTCTTTTTCAAACCTCTTGGCTGACCAGGCTAGCCAACGTTTGTACTTTTTAACATCTTCATCAGCAAAAAGAAAGAATGCTTCGCCTGCCAGCGCCTTTTTGTAGCGTGGATCCAGAATAGTAGCACAAATGTAATGCTGTTCTGAGTTGATCTTTTTAAGACGTTCATCACCACGTAGGCGCTCTAATAATTTCTCCGACAAAAGAAAAGGGTCTTTTTTTTTTCTTCATCTTATTCTAACTCAGAAGACACTGCCTTCAGTTGGTGCTCCAGCATGCACAACAATGGGATAGCTTTTCCCAAATTACAGTCCTCCTGGCTAACTGCACGCTTGAAGAACTCAAAAGGATGAAGCATGTCTGTCAGGCTTTTAACTATGTCCCATTGCGCCGCACCCATCCGCAGGTCCTTCTGAGCTGTACCCTCTTTTAAGAAATAGTGATCGAGTACCGTATACTGTCCATACAGACGCTCAACCATGTAGAAGGTTGAGTTCCAACGTGTTGCCACCTCCTGGATGAGTGCTTTCACTGGCATTCGACGTTCAAGTAGCAGGTTCCTCAGATGCTTCCGGGCCTTGAAAGAATGGCTGAAATGGTTGCACATTTTGCGGCAGGTGGCCATTACCTCGAACGCTGGACTGTCTTTATCACTCAAGAATTTTTGAACTACCAGGTTGATACAGTGCGCCAAACACGGCACTCTGAAATAGTCACCCAGCGCCATGGCCTTAACTACATTGGCACCATTATCTGTGGAAACATAACCAATCTGGCGTTTTTTTGGGGACAGCCAGTGAAAGACCTTTTTGTTAAACTCGTCCAAAATGTTTTGTGCTGTGTGACTTTTCTCCAAGCCAAACATGGCTAGTGTTGCATATTTCCGAGCAGCTTTAAAAACTTGGTCCGGGTCAACACCTGCATTTAGCTTTGCTTTAACACCTGAAAAAGAGACCCAGTGTGCAGTGATGCACATGTAATCAGCGCCTGCACCACTGGTCCACATGTCTGTTGTCAGATGTATTGTGTGAACAGCACTCTTCTGCAAAGCTGCCCCAATCGCCTCCAGCACATCTTCATGTAGTGCTGGAACCGCAACTCTGGCAAAATAGAACCGGCTAGGAACCTTCCATTTAGGGCAGAGCGTTGCCACTAATTCTAGAAAACCTACCGCTTCTACAAAAGAAAAAGGGAGAAGGTGCACAGCTAGCATTTTAGCCAGCTTAGTGTTATACAGACGCGTCAGTGGGTGGTTGCGTTCATATGGCCTGTCTGAAGAAAACATGGTTCTAATGTTGCCCTGGACCAAGCATTTACGGGATGATAATGACTTTGTTGACCCAATTATGCTCGCTGGTGAACTTTTGCGCGTTGGTGTCTCACTCGCTCCAACACTCTTAGTGTGCCTCACACGGGGTGTGCTGCTGACAGGGGTACTGGGTGTAAGTGAAGGGTTTGACACGTCTTCTTCCTCCTCGTCATCATCAGATGCAACATCAACGTTTTCTTGACTTCCAATTTGGGCTTCCTTGATCGCATCTAGGTGCGCAAACCATTGGACAGTGTGCTGTCTCTCAAGATGACCTCTCTGGCCTCCGGTACCATAGTTGGTACCTGACTTACCACGACTAACTGCAAGCTTACAAAGGGTACAAATGGCGAACTTTTCCCTTTTTGGGCAAACAGTAAAGAAGTCCCAAACTGGGGACTTGAAGTGTCTGTGGGGCCTTGAGGAGGCGGCGATACTGGTGGTGGTGGTCATGCTGCTACTACCAGATGAAGTGGAGGATCTGGATTGCCCAACTTTTGTACGTTGTGCACTTTCACCGCCACTAATTAAGGTCGAGGTGGATGGAGGTCCCTTCTTGTGAGAAAGATATATGGAAGCCGTACGAGTTGGTGTACTTAACTCCAATGATTGTGGTGTTTCCACTGCCTCCTCGTCGACAACATCATCCTCATCACGCTCAGCAGCTTTTCGGGCTAGGGTCAAAATGTCTGTTTGCTGCATGCCCGCTGGGGCTGCAGTGACCTTTATGATGACTGGGTCGTCGTTGTCAGAGTCTTCATCAGCAGCAATATCCGCCACTTCTTGTTGAGCCTCATCATCACACTCCATAACTCTGAGACTTTGGACGAGCTTCCTTTTACTCTTAACTACCTTTGTCAGATCATGTGCCTCACTCTCAGACGGCAGTGGTGCTGGTTCCCAATTTTGATCCGTATCATCAGAAGGAGGTGTGCTTGAAGAAGATGTAGACACCACCCTTGATCTCTTCCTTGCTAGGGGTGTGGAAGACAATGAATGATCATCAGGAGGAGTGTCTTCCTCAAATGATACCTCGCCTTGATTGTCGATTTCCTGATGTGCCCCTACTTCGGGAGGAACAACTATTGTGGGCACTTGTGACCCTCCATGCACCTCTGCTTGCGCATCTCCTTGCGCTGCCTCTCCTTCCACATGTACTTGGGCTTGTACTTGCACATGTGGTTTTTGTTGCGGCTGTGGTTGTTCAACACTCGTCAGATGAGTTACAACAACCTGTGTTGATTGAGGGACATTGTTGCTACTTTCTTGCGATGAGCCAACATCACTGGTCGATGGTGATTGAACAACTAGACTAAGTGCCTCTGCAGCACTGAAGGGCTTGGACTTAAGTTGGCGTGGTGGTGGTGGTGGCACTGAGCCCAATGGAGCGGGGGTGCTGCTCCCAGCTTGGTCCCCAGCAGATCCAGCTGCTGCTGCAGGCATACTTTTATTTTTACTCCCAAAAAAAGGGGCGGCCGGCACACCAGTCTCCTTGGTAACTTGCTTCTTCTGCTCCTTACTGGCAACTTTCTTGCTAGAGGAGCTACGGGGAACTTTTTTGGGGGCCATCTTCTTCAGAACAGCAGGCAGCAGTTGCACGAGTTGCAGAGTTGTGTGTGTCCAGACGTGACGTCGCGTGACGTTATGCTGTACACACACACCGCTGCAGGACTTCTTCCTGGCACTGGTGGTTCTCTAGAGTCTTGTGCACCTAAAAGCAATGGAAGAAAGAGGAACATCAGTTCAGTTATACACCCCAAAAAATGGAAAAACACAGAAAAATAAGCACAATCCCATGCCATCCATGATGTTTACATTCAAGACACCACACAGAAAGACTAGGCCCATGCAACACTGAGTCACTACCCCTGGGGATAATGGATGAAAAGTAGGCAAAATAAGTGCAGGACTCAGACACTGCCTCTCTTCAAAATGGCCCCTTGCACCCCAAGCACATGTTGCCTGTACCAGCCAGCACTCAAGATGGCCACCACCACCACCCACATGGCCAGTCCACATCAACAGAACACCACAAAAAAACAGAAAAACACCCAAAAATCACCACAATCCAATGCCATCCAGGATGTTTACCTTAAAGAGAGTGAGAGTGTGAGACCCCACAGGCACACTCAGTCCATGCACCACTACCCCTAGGCAAAAGGCCACACCAGCAGCCCCAAAAAACGACAAAAAACACAAAAAACAGCACAATCCCAGCCCATCCATGGCCTCAATGGTGTTTAAATTCAAGAGGACACCCCACAGAAAGACTGGGCCCATGCAACACTCACCACCCCTGGGCAAAGGGCCCCACCAGCAGCCCCAAAAAACGACAAAAAACACAAAATTCAGCACAATCCTAGCCCATCCATGCCCTCAATGGTGTTTAAATTCAAGAAGACACCCCACAGAAAGACTAGGCCCATGCAACACTCACTACCCCTGGGGATAATGGATGAAAAGTAGGCAAAATAAGTGCAGGCCTCAGACACTGCCTCTCTTCAAAATGGCCCCTTGAACCCCAAGCACATGTTGCCTGTACCAGCCAGCACTCAAGATGGCCACCACCACCACCCACATGGCCAGTCCACATCAACAGTACACCCCAAAAAAACAGAAAACACCCAAAAATCACCACAATCCAATGCCATCCAGGATGTTTACCTTAAAAAGAGTGAGACCCCACAGGCACACTCAGTCCATGCACCACTACCCCTGGGCAAAAGGCCACACCAGCAGCCCCCAAAAAATGACAAAAACACAAAACACAGCACAATCCCAGCCCATCCATGGCCTCAATGGTGTTTAAATTCAAGAGGACACCCCACAGAAAGACTGGGCCCATGCAACACTCACCACTCCTGGGCAAAGGGCCCCACCAGCAGCCCCAAAAAACGACAAAAACCACAAAATTCAGCACAATCCTAGCCCATCCATGCCCTCAATGGTGTTTAAATTCAAGAAGACACCCCACAGAAAGACTAGGCCCATGCAACACTCACTACCCCTGGGGATAATGGATGAAAAGTAGGCAAAATAAGTGCAGGCCTCAGACACTGCCTCTCTTCAAAATGGCCCCTTGCACCCCAAGCACATGTTGCCTGTACCAGCCAGCACTCAAGATGGCCACCACCACCACCCACATGGCCAGTCCACATCAACAGTACACCCCAAAAAAACAGAAAAACACCCAAAAATCACCACAATCCAATGCCATCCAGGATGTTTACATTAAAGAGAGTGAGACCACACCACAGGCACACTCAGTTCAAGCACCACTACCCCTGGGCAAAAGGCCACACCAGCAGCCCCAAAAAAACGACAAAAACACCAAAATCAGCACAATCCCAGCCCATCCATGGCCTCAATGGTGTTTACATTCAAGAAGACACAGCACAGAAAGACTAGGCCCATGCAACACTCACCACCCCTGGGCAAAGGGCCCCACCAGCAGCCCCAAAAAAACGACAAAAACAACAAAAATCAGCACAATCCCAGCCCATCCATGGCTTCAATGGTGTTTAAATTCAACAAAACAGTTGTATCATGCACCCATAACCAACACTGGTCCTACTGGATACTGTGGCTACCCACAATATATTTTATTTAATGTTCTGAAAAAGTTCCAAAATTGTAGTTGCAGCAACTGTAATGCCCCAAACAAACTTACTTGTGAAAGTTGATTTCTAATCCAAAAGTGATCCAAAGAAAGTCAAAAAGGCCTCAAATCCAAATATCCAGCAGCATCCACAAAAAGTAATCCTTCCAGGTCAAGGTCCAAATGAAAGTGAACAGCACATGAAGAAAGCACTGGGAGGAGCCTGCTGGACAGGAACAGGAAGTTGGAGACTGTGGGGCACTTCCTCCCCCCCCCAAAAATGGACTCCTTGCAAAAAAAAAGGCCATGCAAATGTCAACCTGAGGAGTGATTCTGATAAAAATCATCATTTTCGGAAGGTTTATCCTGTTTGCTGGTGGATTTCTTGTGCAGAATTGCAAAATCTCTATTTCGCGAGTGCGAGATTGTTCCTTTCCGCCGCAACTACGTGTTCGCAATTGCGAACTCTCGCGAGGCGTGCTGTGCAAGGTGGCAAGCCGCGATTACGTATTCGCGGGCGCCAAACTCCCGCGGGATCCCGCAGCAAGATCCAAAATGGCGCAGCACTAGCAAAATCGATCGAGAAAAAGAACTCGGCAAACGCTGAATGACGGAAAGTGAACGCCGTGCACCACGCCGCGCGCCGCAATATTGTATCACCAAGCAAAAAATCCGCCGCAAGCGAATTCACGGATTTTCGACAAATTCGCGAGAGTTTGCGGATTGCGAATTTGCCGAAAATCCGAAAAATCCGCGAGCGGAGCGGATTTTACGCCCATGCTTACCACAGACTCACGTCCCGGTGTTGTCCTCTTCCGCATACAACAATGCAACTGTGAAGGTAGAATGCCGGATTCGCGGCTGGGCGCACATTTAGGTCCAGGGACATACGGACTTATATTTGGGACACGTAAAACACGTTTTCAGTTAACCCTCTCGCCTACATTGGAGCATCCATTTATAAATACTGACGATTGGATCGTACCGATCACTTGTATTTTACCCACGCGCCTTAGATACGGCTACCTTTTGATTTACAAGGATTTTTTTTAGTTACCGAAGATACATGGGAAGATCAGCTACAACTATTGAACGCACAAGATACCCTTACCGGGTTGGAAGTATCACCGGTCAAGTGGATTTACAATACACGCCATCATTTCAAGAAAGCCCTGAAGAGTCAGAGCAATCTGCACTCTGACGAAACACGTGTCGGCTGGCGTAAGGTCTTTTGGGCAATAAACAACAACAATTGCTCAAACAGAAGAAGTGAAATATTATTTTCTAGGACTAAACCTATTTGATGACTGTTCAAAATACGATTGTACCTGAATTGATATGTTGTGTGCATAGGAATTTGTGTTGCATATAGTCCCCGGTGTTGTGGCCCTGTAACTGTTCTGTGCTGGCTCCTATCTTGTTGTTCTTTCTGATGACTGCTGTGCAACTAGAAGAGTAGAGTTAATCAATGTATCCAATTAGCCTCAGCCTGAAAATGTTCTAGCTCACGAGTCTTGTCTTTTTCGCACTACACCGTAATTGATTTCTATGTTTTCATTCTGTTAACTTATTTTGTAATACCCCATTTCTTCTTTCATCAATACTTACAGGCCGGCCTTTCACCCAGCGCTACTATATTATACGTGGAGCAACAACTCACACTTACCTTACCAATCCTCCTCATCATCATCATTCTGCCAGAGGCGCCCAAGGATGATATAATCAATCAATCAGTCACAAGAGTGTCCATGGAAGGGAGGAAAAAATTAATGACGAGATACAACTACACATTTGGCCTTGGATAATACATTAACTTTAGTATCATTTTCATATTTTTCTTTGATTCCTTTTTCCTCTTCATTTATTTTATGCTTGTGTTTGGTAATTGATTGTTCACTTAAAGTATCTCAATTTTGTTTGCTAGCTTTCAGCCCGCTACAACAGGTATTATGGTTTCTCAGAGGGCATACAGCCTAGGCAAAAGTCATATCATTCATATCATAAGAAGTACTTCCTTTGAATTGTGTAGTAGTAGTTAAGTAATTACCACTTCTTATTAACCATCCAGTTAATGAAACCTTCATCGTGCATCCATTTCGTTGTTCTTAATTGACTTTACATTTATTGGGGAATTGTGGATCAGCAATCATCGTCTTCATTGTTTTGCTTGTTGTCTCCATGCGTACTGTTTTTCTTTGTCAAACCTTTCCCCAAACCCCCGTTCCCATCCATTCATCAAACCCTAACCCTCTTCCCCCAGGCTGTGTGGTTTTTATTGAGGTGTGATGTTACTACATTAAATATACACCAACAATTGATCACACGCTTGCTGGGGCAGATGTGGTGAAACCAACACTAATAAAATCAAAAGTCAACAAGGCAGGGCGAGGATCTTCTTCTGCTTGCCCACCCAAGCTCACTCTATGTAATAGTGTACAAGGCAATTAATTTCCCAAAGTGACCCAACGAATAAATGTAAATCATTGCTGGCATTGTTTGAATTTAATTTTAGAGAATGTACGTTTACAATTTGTATTGTGTTTTAATGACTCCAACGCAACTACAGTTATCTTCTTCTACTTTTTCAGTCCCCGACACCATTGATTTCTTTGATTTCGTTTAGCTGTTGCAATATTGTTTGTATTTTTGGTCCGTATTATGTACTGTAATTTTGTACTTCTCTCACATTCTTTCTCAGGCAAATGACTGTCTCTTTGTTTTTGTTTTCCAATGCTAGTGCCAGTGTCTGTCTAGGACTAGGAGTCTACTCGACTACTATCACACAACCACGGCATATTCTCCGCTGTCTTGGGAAACCATGCAGCCCTTGCGGTGCCAAACGTAATCATCATCAATCACAGGTAAGAAGAGCAGTTTGCTGGGAGGTCTAATGGAGGAGAGGCTGCTAGTACTAATAGGACAAATGTTACTTTGAGTGAGGGGCACAGCATCTATCTGTTTGCATGTTACACATATGGTCAGTTAATAAAGTATTTCAATCAAACACTGGCCGCTGCCCTGCATCTAGAGTAAACCTTGTGACTTACAACAGTAACCCCACCACAAAACAACATCATATCATATCTGTGTTAGTTGAAAAAAATAACATTTATTCATGTATACAAATATCCTCCTATCCCCACCCTAACCCCAACCATAGTCCAAGTCCAAAGAATGTCCCACAAAAATAACCCCAACACCCAATTCCCACCCACCAACAAAAGTATTAAAAAAGGGGCAAATCATCAGGGTCCATTACAATTGGCGGGCTTTGAGGTGTTTGTCCACTAAAATCTTTACACGCTCCTCAAATTGGTCCTCCAGCTTGGCCACCCGGAGGAGAAGTTGTTGCCGAAATGCACGGCACCTACATTTGCATCCATGCTGTGAGGGGGTAGCAGATGTTAAATGGCGGCGGTGAGCGGCTGCCTGGCCGCGGCGCCGTACTCCTGCAGGTGGAGCCTTGCTGGGGCCAGACGTATTGGAAGAGGCAGCAGCTGCTGCCGCCGCCTCTTCCTCCTCCTCAGCCTCAGCCACCAGCTTGCGGTACTCCTCCACAATGGCCTGCAGTTTCTTTTGCCGGGCCCTGGCTGCCAACTCCTTCCGTGATGGTTTTGAGGAAGGAGTAGGAGTATCTATAAAAAAAGAAACAGAATTGTAGCAAACTCTTTATAATGAATTCAACAGTACATAGTGGCATTGTACCACTATCAAGCGCAGTCCATACAATTGGTGTCAACTTTTAGTATCTATCTAATCTGTCCTCCTGCTTCCCCTGCCTGTAGCATTTGTTGAAGTTTTTTCCGACATTATACTTGTCCTAGTACTGGGTGGGCTTGAGCAAACATAAGAACAAAAGTCTTTTTTGTATCTCCTTTTATTTTTTCAAAGTAAGACTCAGCTTCCAGTGACAGTCTTCACCTATGATGAATACAAATACATTTAGGGGGCATCCACCCATTAAAAGTAAATGTCTATCATTCTTTATTATCGGCTTAGCTGGTTTCACTTTCACCAGCAACCCAACCACCCATGCGTCCACTCCTTCCTTGCCTTGGGTTTCATTGACACAAACTCCGCTCATGATTCTTGCTATCCACTGTATCCATGCACCCATATTCTTTTGCCCAACCAGGCCTGCATTTTCTTTGACCTTACAGTTCTACCCATCCTTTAACAACCCATGCATCCGATTCATATCAGCCATGTGAATGAACCTTCCAAAGTATCCTTCTATGGTAGTTAGTCTTATTATTACATCTCTTAGTCCTCCCTTCCTCCTTCCGCTCTAGTTCACTTCTTTCCCTTTTTGTTCAACACATGCCTCAAGGTCATCTGATCTGACTTTTAGTCTTCTCCATAAGTTTCACAGCTGAGTTGGAGTCTGATGGAAGAGGCCTTGTTTACTCAACTAAAACTGGTAATGCTACAAAGGGTGTCTTCTTCAACCATTGTATATTGTCCAGTACAACTTAAAATTCATACTTTCTTAATAAGTCTCATAGCACAGTGAGGAAAAAAATGTCCCCCATCCACCTAGTAATGCAAATAAGTAATGAATATAACTTACCACTGCCCACCGCTGAACTTTCCTTCCCCACTGATGTTCCTGCAGGTGCCGCATCCTCTGTCCCCTCCTGGATGGCAATCTCTTCGCCGCTGGCCCCGTCGGCACTGGTGGTTAGTATTGATTGTGCACCTATGAAATCAAGTACACCTTTTTAGATGCCTGCACACCTCCCCCTATTTTACTAGTTGTACTTTTTTAACCAGGAAGGAAGATTAACAAAACAGTTACGTATAACATGAATCGTTGTGACAGTGTAACTAGTCCAAATTGCTTCCTAATGTACAGCAGTCACATTAGACAGAGTTTAGTTTTCATTTATTAGATGGTCCCTAGGGTCATCTAATCTACTCCTACTCTAGTCTTTGGAAAGTTAGCCTAAGCCATATAACCATTTTTAGATCCGTGTCTACTGCTTTGCCCATGTTACCTCGCAGCTTGTTGCACAGTAAGAAAGACACCATTGAGGCCACATGAGTGTCGCATACAATTGACAAACCAGTATTGTTAGTCCCTGTTGCTTATCCATAATGTAATGTTACACTTTTTGCCATGACTGCTAAAAACTGGCATAGTTTTATTCACTGTCTAACGTGCAACATTTTTCTCATAGGCAGATGAGAAGAAAAGATTGCCTTCTACGAAACAAGGGATTTGCAGAGCTTTCGAAAGATGCATGTGTAACCACTTACAGTATACTTTCAACGGTGAGAGGTCTCCCACAATTCACACATTTCTCTATCGTGCACTAGATGTACAAAATGAACAGTATTTAATCTTCTTCATTTTGCATGGTGGAGCAGGATGTTTTTCATGGAAATACTTACAAGTTACAACAATACAAAGCTTTTTATTAAAAAAAATAAAGTTTTTGAACTTGCACGTAGACTCTGTGGTATATTTTCAGTGTCTGGGGTGTTGTGGACTGAAACGAGTGAGTGAGCGAAAGGGTCTTCTTCTTCTTCTGTTCCGGGTTGTGTAATAAAATCATTGGGTATATCGAACTATCTTCGTGTGGGGGTCGGGAGTGGGACAAATGACTATGACCAAGACACTTAGGTAGGTAGACTAGACGGTCATTGGATTATGGGTTCTTCTGACTGAGTTATGTGACCAGGGGGTAAGGTCCAACCTCCCTATCACCAACATCAACAACATCCTAATTTCTTGTGCATAGTTCTGTATGTGTATGTGCAGAGAATAATAACCACAACAGTAGTAGAAGTATACTAACTAAACTAAAATTAGTAGGCAAACATCTGGTTGTGCATTTTTGTTGGTGGGAATTGACAAAGACTGGAGATTACAGAGGACAACGCAAAAGACAGGAGTGGACCCAGTGCCTACAGCTATTCTATCACAGCTTTATTCAAAAGAATACCTTAACTAAAGAGTGGCCCACAGGGCAAGCTTAGCTACACACAGTCTAATAGTAGTAGCACAGAGAGTCTTGGGGCAGAGGCAGTTTGAAGGAACTGAAAGTCAGGGATGGCATTGGATAGTTAGTGACCCAAAATTTGGAAAACAAATTTAAGACCAAAGAAGGTTTTGCTAACATTGAATTAGAAAGGAGGATTAATCGGTTGGAAAAAATATAGTGCGTTAAAAATTTAGGGAAATATAATTGTTAACATAAGCACTGTAGGACTTACTGGGGCCAGCAGCAGGATCCGCGGTAGAGGAGCGCTCCTCTTGTGGTTGTCCCGACAACTCGGACCCCGTCTTCTTGCCCTTGGGTGGTGCTGATCATGTAAGAAATAATAAAGAAAGAGAAACATTAAGTGCTGTGAAACAAAGACCTCATTCAAAAATCCTATCAAACATTTTAGGGAACAACAATTCCAATAAAATTGACTTCAAAGTATACATGACTACTGGCTTGCAAGATCCACAGACCGTCTACTTATAGAACACTAATCAAATGTGCCATAAACATTCTGATTGCAGAATATACTAAGGAAGCCAGTACCACCTGACCTACAACACCTATTCAAGAATCCAGACGGGCCAATTGTTCAGTAAGTCGGCATTTCAATTGAATTTTTGCCCGCAAACATGCATAGATGATGAGATGCAGGACACATGCATAAATTTGTACATACACGTAATTGTTGGTTGCTTGCATCAGAACTGCTACTGACTCACCTGACCATGCTATTGCTGTGCTGCTAAGCCTACCACTCAGTAAACAAACTCAAACCGGTTTCAATGGAGGGGTGGGGTAAATAAGAACTAACTAAGCATTCAGTGACAGAGGAGGCGTCATGCAGACCGTTACAAAAATATGAACTAATACTATCCATCCACCACTATTTCACTAAAGGACAATGTAAGGACTAGACTCTAGAAATAGCATCAACTAACTTCAGTTCTCTAAAAACTCTAACATCAATAATCAGCAGCCCAAGCCAGCGCTAAGTTACAAACCAGTAAGAGAAGTGGCGAGCAGCACCTGTGTCATACAATAACAGAAGAATTTGAGACGGAATTCATCTGCAATGTAACTAAGCGCACCAGTAACCGTGTTACTTATTCGTCCAAGAATTATACACAATACTTATACTACTATAATATATATTAAATTATTAATATTACTAGCTACTCACCAAGCCCCACGACTTCAACACCTAGCAGGTCCAACAGGTCCTGCTCCCTGTCCAGAATGTCTGCCCACCGGTGGGCCAGCTGCTGGTGGGTGCGCCGGATTTGTGAGCGACGGTACACTGCCCGGCGCACCTTCACCCACCAGCGGTGACGCTCCTCTGGGAGGTAACCGGACCCTGGCCTGCCGCCTGCTGCCAAGGTCAAGGGTAGGTGGCACTGCATGAAAAAAACCAGGGCGGCCACCTCCGCCTCCCCGAAAAGATTCCGGGCCTGCACCCCTGCAGGTCACATTCTGCCGCAAGGCAGCCGGCTCTTCTTGGGCGCAGGCGCCTTGCCCTTCGAGCCGGTTTTGCTGCTCCCCTTTGCCATGGTTCTGGGGTGGAGGTGGAGGTGGAAAAGAAAAGTTAGAACAAAAGGAAAAAAGTTAGGGGGAAGAAGTAGGAGCTTAAATGAAGAAGTAAAATAAAACAGTAGAAATGCTAAAAAGAAAGGTGGAAAAGTAGAAATAAAATGCAAAATATAAACTTAGGGACAGAGAGAAATAGATGAGAAGTAAAAAAAGTAAGAAAAACTGTCAAAATAGGTAAAAGATTGAACAGATATAAGGTGGATAGAAAACTAGGCCCAGAACCATAGCATACAGTGTGAAAAACAAGATGGCCGCGCCCATCGCGACCACGTGGCTAAGTTCGCGCGAGATTTCACGCGAACACGCACTTTCTCAGTGTGAACAAGTAGTTGTGTTCCCGAACAAGACGTGCACCGCGCGAACGCGTTATTCGCGACCCGGAAGAGGAAATAGGGGGCGCGGGCGGGTGGGACAATTGAAAAAACAAGATGGCCGCGCCCATAGCCCAACCACATGGGTAAGGTCGCACGCTACAATCCCCCGAACACGCAGACAGCGCCCCGACCACGCACTACGCGCTCCCGAGCAAGAAAAACTGCTCGCGAACGGGACCAGCAAGCTACTACGCATGCTCGCGAAGCTCGGGTACTGCGAGAACGTCTTCGCGTAGCGCGACTACGCGTACTACGCCCAGGCTTAATATTTAATACACTAGCCCCATTCTATGAAAATATATCAAAATGGTCCAGATTTATAGATGATATATTTTTTATCTGGCAAGGCAATGAAGAAGACCTAATTGAATTCATCACTTGGCTTAACCTAGGGGATGAAAACTTGAAATTTACCTCCTCGTACAGCAATGAGGAATGTGACTTCCTGGACATTAAAATCAAAAATGTGGAGGGTTGTCTAGCAGTGGAGTTATACACTAAACCATCTGACCGTAACACCATGCTCCACTTCAATAGCTACCACCCAGCGGCTCAAAAGAATAATATACCCTTTGGTCAATTCTTAAGAGTGCGGCGGAATTGTACCACAAAAAAAGAGTATGATAAACATGCAGATATCTTGTTTAAACATTTTTTAGAGAGAGGGTATCCAAGAACTATGGTGAAAAAGGCTTACAAACGGGCCAAGTATTACAATAGAGATAGCCTTTTTGAACCGAAAACACGACGGGAAAGTGAGGGAAAACCTATTGTATTTGTGACCAATTTCTCATGCATATCAAACAAATTAAAAAATTGCATTAATAGTAATTGGAAATTGATCGACGAGCCAGGAGAAGTGCCAATGCCCAAACCTATTTTTGCCTTCAGAAGGAATAGAACAGTGAGAAATAGTTTGGTACAAACCTATCCAAACAAAAAAAACAGAAACCTGATCAGAACCATAGATGGCTCAACACCAACGGGCAATTTTGCCCGTGGAAACTGCACAAACTGTCCTTTCATATTATCAGGCCCCAATATAATCTATGACAACATAACACATACTCATAAAGCTCTTCTCAACTGTAGAACTCAAAATGTCATATACATGATAAAATGCCCATGTGAGAAGGCATGCATAGGAGAGACACAAAGAGAAGTTAGAGTGAGGATAAACGAACATAAGTCAGCCATCCGCACGAAAAAAACAACAGCACCACTAGTGACACACTGGTTGGAAAAGAGCCATAAAGTGGAAGACCTTAGATGGTGTGTTTTAGAAGTTATAAATCTAAACAGAAGAGGAGGAGATCTAACTCGGAAACGCAAACTGAGGGAGCAGTTCTATATGTCCAAATTCAATACCTACAAAACAGGACTTAATAATAGAGAAGAATGGGAGAGAATCCTGTAAGATAAACACTGAGTACGAGTGGGACCAAATGACAATAGGTAAAGACTAAAAAGTAAACAAGTGTAGAAATAATGAATATGTCAAATTGTACCTAAATGAGAATGAGTCCCTGGTTGAAATTGAATAGGGATAATAAGACCTAACAATATATACTTGAATGCATAATCCCTAATGAACTCACAGTGAAGTGTAAGACTAATCATATATACTTTTTCTCCACCAGCCGATCTATTATTAATATGTGACACAACATTGTTCGGACATAAGTGAAGATTTCAAACCTTGATTATGTCGCAATAGATTATATTTATTAATATATTTCTTTAGACACTACCAACTAGTTTCGGGGTGAAACGAACAAATAATGAACAAATAATGATCAATATAAGCAGTTACAATATCTTTACTTGAATACAAGCTTTTCCTGCTCTAAGATGGCGGCCAAAAAGCAATAAAAAAACAGGCATAAATCAACTAAGGGACTCTTAAAAACAATATATTCCCGTTCAGCATAAGGATACAACCACAACGGGCAAATGTGACACGATATAAAATAAAGACTGAAGATTCTGTCCCTATACTATGATGGCGACTGAACACAGTTTTTGGCATATAGTCCTACATGATGTCTGTATAAATAACCCGATCCAAATTGATTGAGATCAGTTATAAACATATCATGTTTATATTCCAAGAAATAATCATTCCAGGGCAAGGATGAATACACGATTTACGTACACCGACTTAATCATACTTTAGTAACAATCACCATGACCGATGGTAAATCGTTTTTCGTTCCCGTTTCAAAATGGCGGCCGTATAGATGATCGAGCCAGGATGGATCGAGTTTAGGTAAAAGCACATCACGACTGAAATCGAGGAAAATAAAGTATAGTAGTGCCATGAAAAGCACAAAAATATATTTAAAAAAAAATAAAATCTAATAGTAATACCGCTATAGTAAAGTAGGTTTCCTTATTAACCTTAATGGAAATCGGCAAGAGAGCTTGCACATACTATCGTGGCTGCAATAAAGAACCTTAGTATAATATCAACAACTAAAGATAATATGAGCACAGACGCACACCATAAGAGGCAAGAGTGAGTCTACAATAAGGATATATGAGACAGAAAACACACTACAAGATGGCGACCTGTTCGCTCAAATCCACCTCTGAATATACACTAATCAACAATAACACAAAACAGGTTATAACAATCAATCAAAAAGGGAGAGTATAAATACCAGACACAGAGAAATAGTAAGTCACTTCGAATCAACCTTGGGAGGAGGAGGACGCCCCGTAGATCAGCTACCAGCTACAAGTAAGCAAGAGAATGGTTTTTGCCAAAAGCTACACCTTAACAGATAGGAGTTATATATAATGATGCCAAGAACAGTAAATGCTATACTTTATCATTTCCTTTAGAGTGGACAGCTAATTTTAAAAAAAGATCCAAGAAAGTGACCCTTGAATCTATGATGAAAGCATATAAGGATTAATCACAAAGCGATTCCCTTCTACCACAGAGGTAAGAAAACCAGGACAAATACTCAGCTTTGTTAGTGAGTAAAGTAAATTAAATTAAAAATTAATTAAAAATACTACTTGCTCCTCAGAGAAAGTGATTTACGGAATAGCACAAGGTAGCTCCCAGAGGCGTTCCTCCAACTGTCAAAAAGATCAAGAAAATAGGACTGGTAAGCCTGATTAAACATCTTACTTTGAAGAAAAATTAGAGATGTAAGGGAAAGATAAGCATAAGAAAACATATTTAGAAATAAATCTAAAAGTGAACCTTGAAATAATAAGATGTGGCCACTGTCAACATGTCTATTTTGACTTATGAATACCGATTAGGGGTGGGGGTAAAATGATAATTCAGAAACATAAGAAGATATAAAATCACAAAAGGAAAAAAAAAAAACATGGGCAAATAGAAAACGTTGCAACTAGTTAACAAGAAGACCAACTTTACAACAAAAATGTATCCTTTTAACAGGATTGAAGTTGGTCCATTTTCTTCCAATCCCGAGGACAGTTTCGACATAATACATATACAAGATGGAGTAATCTAAAACAAGGTGTATTCCCCCTTTAGATTAAAACGATGAAAGAAACATGAGCAGATGCAAACGTGCTCGGACAAACTTATAAAACAAAACCAGGAAAGATCATACCTGGGTAAGTTAAAGAAAAACAACGCGCGGGATACAATAGTAAAGAACTAAACAAAATCTATTGGTCCATTTTTGTAGCAAATTTGTTCAAAAGCCCAGTCATATCAAGGAAATAGAACTAAGACATGAATATTTATGATGAACCATTAAGTGTACTATTCTCTCGCGCACCTCACCTCTAAGATGTGAGAATGTAGTAATATTTACCAGGAGGAATTAGATTAGGGTTTGCAAAATGTTCGGGGTTACCAAATAGTAGGACAATGGTCAAAATGTTATAAAAATCTAAGTGCAAGTGCTGTAAAAAAAGTATGGACCTAACGATATGTATTATGATATATTTTTGTAGATAATATTAAGCTGTGAACGAGTCCTTGAAGAAGGTGCAGGATAGAAAGAGGCACCGAAACGCCGCGTCGACAATTTCGTTCCTATAACAATCCATTGACTTGTGAATATGATGGTGTAATGTTTATGTTATGTTATATATTGCTAGATTAGCAAGTTTTAAGTACATTGTATGCTTTTTAATTTTTAAAAATTTTCAATTTTATGGAAAACAATTGTGTATATGACTTGTACATGTTACTACCAAAATGTTATTCTTTCTAATAAATGTATGAAAAATGTTTAACCAAACAGAAATGTTTCATGGTTTTTATGGTATCTTTAGGCCCCACATACACTTAGCTGTAAATTTGGTAACCGGTGCAACATTGCAACCCCTTTCTTTGTTGTAAAACATCTCCCATTTGGGATCGTAACACCACCTAGATTTAATGAATCCAGGAGAAGGAACTCTGTTTTTATTAGATTAATGACTCTGTCTTAATAATAATAATAATAATAAAGCATTTATTAAGCGCCTGGCTGCACAAAACTGTGTGTCCCCGCGCTAACTGCAAATACAATACTAAACCAGAGGAGTAATGACATGGAGCTCAGCAGAAGATTTACTTGCTAGGGAAACAAATGGGTTTTTAATTTTGCCCTAAATCTCATTTCGGAAGGTTCCATCCGCAGGTGGAGTGGAAGTGTATTCCAATACTTTGTGGCCAGGTAACGGAAAGATTTACCTCCTATTTTAGCTCTTGTGATTCGAGGAAGTTTAAATAACATCATACCTGATGATCTTAAATCCCTAATCGGGCGGTGTATGGTAAGAAGACTTTTCAGATAGTTGGAGCCTTTGTTCTGAGCGATACGGTGGGCATAGCAAAGAGTCTTGAATTTAATCCTCTCTTTAATCGGAAGCCAATGGAGTTTGGATAAAGCATTTTTAGTAGATGTTTTTCTTGGGAGACCGAGCACCAGTCGGGCTGCTGTGTTCTGTACACATTGTAGTTGGTGAAGGCCCTTCTGGCTGAGACCTATCAGAAGGGCATTTCCATAGTCCAGATCAGGTGTTATTAAAGCATGGACTATAGTTTTCCTGGCTTTAGTGGGAAGGAGGTCAAGTACCTTACGAAGAATTTTTAATATGCCAAAGCATTTTCCCGTTATTTTATTAACTTGGGTCTTACCGGAGAGGTCTGAATCCAGCATAACGCCCAGATTTCTGACCGTCTCTACGGGACTAGGTAGCTTGCCCAGTTCACTGGGCCACCATGCGTGAGACCATGCAGAGACATCTCTCCCCACCACCAGAACCTCTGTCTTATCTCCATTCAGACGGAGACAGTTGTTGTTCATCCAGGTTGATACTGCCGACATACAGTTCGAGAAGTTGGTGGCAAGTTCTCTTTGATCCGGGGTCAATTTGAACACCAACTGGGTGTCGTCAGCGTAGCTGACAATGCCCACCCCAAACTCCTCTACAATGTGTGCCAGGGGTTCCATATAGATATTAAATAAAGTTGGGCTCAAACTGGAGCCCTGTGGAACCCCATGGCTCACCTTGCGAGGGGATGATCTGAAGGGTGGGCAGTGTAGCTGGAACGTTCTGTCGGTCAAAAAGGACTGAAGCCAAGCGAGTGCTGGGCCCTTTACTCCCATGTCCGAGAGACGAGACAACAGCGTTGAGTGCAGCACGGTGTCAAATGCATTCGTTCGAGTATAGGACTGCCGACTCCGTGGAGTAGCCTGATCTAAATCCTGACTGGGAGGGATGAAGAAGAGCTTCTTTCTCCAAAGACTCCATTAGTTGTATATTTGCCACTTTTTCTATGATTTTGACACAGAACGGGAGGAGTGAGATGGGCCGTAAATTTGGAAATTGGGAGATAGGAATGTTCGGTTTCTTTTTTAAAGGCATCACCTGAGCGGTTTTCCAGATTTCTGGCACATAACACTCCTGGAAGGATAAAGTGATCATGTAGCTGATATGATCTATTAATGTGTTTTCCATAGCTCCCTTACAATGTTCCGGAGAGCAGACATCGATGGGGGAGCCAGAGTGAAATCCATTAATGATTTTCAATAAATCTTGTTTATCCGGGGTAGTGAACCTGGTAAGAGGAGATTTACGCATTTGGGTGTTTTTAGTATCTGCATTGCTGTTTGCGAGAGTTGTATTACTCACAAAGGTCGCATGAATTCTGTCTACTTTTTCTACGAAGAAATCTGCAATTTGATCACATATCTCAGTGGAGTATGTGTCTTGAGTATCTAGACGTGTGGGGGTAGTGAGTTCTCTATAGATACAGAACAACTCTTTAGTAGGATTATCTGCTTCCTCAATTCTATTTTTATAGTGATGACTTTTCTCCGCTCTAACCATTTTCTGATATTTTCTTAGTTCAATTCTGTAGCTTTCTTTGAGTTCAGGTGCGTAATTTTTCCTCCATTTACGCTCTATTGATTTACACTGAGCTTTAACTGTTCTAAGTTCTTCTGAAAACCATGGGGCGGTTTTGGTTTGTCTAGCTGGAGGTTTGGTGGTCCAGGGGGCGATTTTATCTAGTGCTTTTACTATCCATAGTTCGTAGTTGTCCCAAACCTCTTGCAAGGAGTTACCTGTTGTTGGAGGTTGCTCAGCTAGCATGTTTGTAAAAAGTTCAGGGGTAAATTTTTTCCAGTTCTGGCGTTTGTGAGGAGGAAGTCTTGTAGGTACGTTTTTTGTGGATTTTCTTATTATCTCAAATGGCACCATGCTATGGTCAGACCAAATTAATGGAATCGGGGGTAAGATCTTAATACCCTCCCAATTTACAAAAATCGGATCTAAAAGATGTCCCTGCTGGTGTGTGGGGATTGTAGAGAGGAGTTTTAAGTCTACTAATTAGATTTTTGTGTCTGACTGCAAGCTGGGTGGCTGATTCAATAAGTTGGCTGCAGAAAGGCACCGGGTTTCCTGGAGGTCGGTAGATAAGTAGACCAGTGATCGTAGTAGTAGGTTCTATTTTTATTGTAAATATACCGCATTCACTGTTAATTATGGTTGATTTTGTTAATGTGCATTCTAACTCTGCCTTACAGATGAGTGCAAGTCCACCTCCGCGTTGCTTTTGTCTGTCAATTCTTAGAAGACTGTAATTGGGAGGTATAGCTTCTAGAATATCAGGGGAGGATGACTCTTCTAGCCATGTTTCTGTGAGAAACATGGCGTCCAGATCTTTGTTTATTAGTCAAAGTCAAAAACCACTTTATTCGATTTAACTAAAAATCATAAAAGCATGCTACAATCAAAAAGGGCATTTCAATTTCATAAAAAATGCATACAATACGATATCATGATTTATACAAAGATTAAAACAAACATTTAAATAGTTACAAAATAAAAATTGTCATATCTAAAAAAACAGTTTGTCACCCATCACAGACCCCAATGCTACATTTTTATTCTCCTCCTCCTGATCCTGACAGCTGCAACAAGATAATTAGCCACACTAAACATAACCAAGGGTGATTCTAGCATTTGAAGATACTAGAGAGCTGGTTTTGCCTGTATAAAATTTTTACCTTTAAGCAAAGGCACCAAATACTTCTGTCTTGGGATATTATAAAATGGAAAAAACAACGTGAGGTGCATGTTATCTTGTAATGAAAAATGATCACATTTGCACACAGGTGCATCCTCAGGCTTATACCAACCATAACTATCACAGAGGACCGTATAGATTTGGTTAAATCGAAATTTAACCAGGAGCCACCTATGAAAAGGGATGCTTACTACAGCAAGGTACGGTTGAATAGCTAAACAGGTGATCGTCATAAAATGGGCTTTGACCGAGGGCTTGATTAGTTGATTTGCCTCCCGATCCAAACTCTTCAATTTAGGGAAGTTATGCTTGACCCATTCAAGGTCTGCTTTTTTTAATCCCAAAGGACAGGAAAATATCTCAGGGCGTCCAAGTTCTATTGAACACTTGTAAATATATGACAGCCAATCAATATCTTTAAATTTATCAAGTTTTAAACAATCCATCAATATTTTATGGTTCAGGCTTAGGTTATTGTTAATCCAAACCCTAATCCATAAAAGAATAGGTGCCATGGACAGGATATCAGTAATGTACCCCAGACCAAGCTCCTGATGGACTGAAAAAGTGGCTGTCGACTGAGGGAGCCTAACATAGACCGGAGGAACTTATTTTCCTCCCTTTGGATAGTTTCACTTTTAGCATAACCCCACAGGCCTGCTCCATACCTTGCTATTACAAGTGTTTTTGCCTTGTACAAAGCTATTAATGCACCGCTCGGTTTCCCTCCAAGTCTCCTCGAAAAGCTTAAGTTTGCATTTGCCGAGCTCCTCACCTCTTTAGTTTTAGCTATTGTTGGTGGAGTCCAGCTCCCCTTGTTGTCTAAAATTATTCCAAGATATGTAAAAGCTTTGACACTAGTGATTGCTTCACCGTTACAATAAAAGGGTTTAGTATTATTTTTAACAGCCCCAATTGCCATAACATGTGATTTTGAATTATTTACCACTAGGTCAAGTGAGGACATAAATTCACTGCCGCTCGCCTGGTCCTCCGGCTGCCCAGAAGAGCCGCCTCAAAAAAATCCCTACAAACACTACATTGGCTTCCGATCAATGAAAGAATCGATTTCAAAGTTCTTTGTATTGGTCACAGGATCGTACATGGCAAGGGCCCGGCCTTCCTTCGGAACCTTCTCTGCCCCTATACGCCCACCCGACAACTCCGCTCGCTAGGAGCAGGCCTTCTCGCTGTCCCCAGACACAAGAAAGCCAGAATGGGAGGAAGATCCTTTCGTACTTTGGCGGCACACAAATGGAACTCTCTCCCCCTGAGCTTAAGAGTGGAAACATCGGAGCTCATCTTCCGCAGGAAACTTAAAACATTCCTCTTTCCTAAAGACTAGCCCGTCTTGTTCTGACTGACGGAGTAGCTGGCTCTTCTGACAGCGCGGGGACACACTGACAGTGTAACCAGGCGCTTTACAAATTCAGAAATAAATAAATAAATAATAATCTTTGAAGACCTAAATGTGTCCGGGCTATTAATGCAGCATCGTCCGCATACAGGAGAACAGGAATAGGAGTATCTCCTGCACGCGGGATGTCCAAGGATGCAATTAAATGTTTTTTCTCCAGAGAATTTATATATAAAGTGAACAGCATGGGGGCAAGAATGCAGCCTTGGCGCACACCCATGCCCGATTTAAACCATGCTGTACGATTACCTTCTTGATTCTTTCTAATAGATGCCTTTAGATCTTTATGGAGTTCAGCCAGAAAATGGACAAGAGGTGGGTCAAGGCCCAATTTTAACAGCATGGACCATAGCCGAGCCCTGTTAACCAGGTAAAAATGCTGTAGACAGGTCCATGAAGGCCACAAAAATTGACCCCTTTGCGGCCCTTGTATATTTTGAAATTATCAAGTGTAAATTTAAACATTGGTCCTCTGTGCCTCTTCCTGATCGAAATCCGTACTGGGCATTAGACAAGATATCATTGTCCAGCGTCCACTTATTAATTCTGGCAAGCAGTACTTTGCCCAGGACCTTCATAGAAGAATCCAACAAGGATATAGGACGGTAACATTTGGGGTCACATCTTTGCCCTTTTTTAAAAATAATTTCAAAAAGGGGGTGGTGATGGACAGAGTATCTGAGTTAATCAGAACACTCCTACCCAGTCAACAGATCAGGGCTTGATCCATCACCGTTTTTTAGCTCACTGCACCATCCCAGTTCAGAACCTGGCTATATGCAAATTAGTCTGTCCCTGGCCCAGTGCATCATGGGAACAGGGCAGACCAAACTACCAATCCAATTCTTCACTGGAAAGGAAACAAGCTTCCGGGGACCGGTTTCTGGCATTACAGCCGTCTTCGGCCCGGCTTGCTTGAATCCTGATGGTGCAGTGAGCAAGGGACTCATGTCTGAGCATACCCTTCCACACTCATGGTGGCAAAAATAATTTCAAAAAGGGGGTGGTGATGGACAGAGTATCTGAGTTAATCAGAACACTCCTACCCAGTCAACAGATCAGGGCTTGATCCATCACCGTTTTTTAGCTCACTGCACCATCCCAGTTCAGAACCTGGCTATATGCAAATTAGTCTGTCCCTGGCACCGTGCATCATGGGAACAGGGCAGACCAAACTACCAAGCCAATTCTTCACTGGAAAGAAAACAAGCTTCCGGGGACCGGTTTCTGGCATTACAGCCGTCTTCGGCCCGGCTTGCTTGAATCCTGATGGTGCAGTGAGCAAGGGACTCATGTCTGAGCATACCCTTCCACACTCATGGTGGCCAAAATAATTTCAAAAAGGGGGTGGTGATGGACAGAGTATCTGAGTTAATCAGAACACTCCTACCCAGTCAACAGATCAGGGCTTGATCCATCACCGTTTTTTAGCTCACTGCACCATCCCAGTTCAGAACCTGGCTATATGCAAATTAGTCTGTCCCTGACCCAGTGCATCATGGGAACAGGGCAGACCAAACTACCAAGTCAATTCTTCACTGGAAAGGAAACAAGCTTCCGGGGACCGGTTTCTGGCATTACAGCCGTCTTCGGCCCAGCTTGCTTGAATCCTGATGGTGCAGTGAGCAAGGGACTCACATCTGAGTATACCCTTCCACACTCATGGTGGCCAAAATAATTTCAAAAAGGGGGTGGTGATGGACAGAGTATCTGAGTTAATCAGAACACTCCTACCCTGTCAACAGATCAGGGCTTGATCCATCACCGTTTTTTAGCTCACTGCACCATCCCAGTTCAGAACCTGGCTATAAGCAAATTAGTCTGTCCCTGGCCCAGTGCATCATGGGAACAGGGCAGACCAAACTACCAAGCCAATTCTTCACTGGAAAGGAAACAAGCTTCCGGGGACCGGTTTCTGGCATTACAGCCGTCTTTGGCCCGGCTTGCTTGAATCCTGATGGTGCAGTGAGAAAGGGACTCATGTCTGAGCATACCCTTCCACACTCATGCTGGCCAAAATAATTTCAAAAGGGGGTGGTGATGGACAGAGTATCTGAGTTAATCAGAACACTCCTACCCAGTCAACAGATCAGGGCTTGATCCATCACCGTTTTTTAGCTCACTGCCCCATCCCAGTTCAGAACCTGGCTATATGCAAATTAGTCTGTCCCTGGCCCAGTGCATCATGGGAACAGGGCAGACCAAACTACCAATCCAAATCTTCACTGGAAAGGAAACAAGCTTCCGGGGACCGGTTTCTGGCATTACAGCCGTCTTCGGCCCGGCTTGCTTGAATCCTGATGGTGCAGTGAGCAAGGGACTCATGTCTGAGCATACCCTTCCACACTCATGGTGGCCAAAATAATTTCAAAAAGGGGGTGGTGATGGACAGAGTATCTGAGTTAATCAGAACACTCCTACCCAGTCAACAGATCAGGGCTTGATCCATCACCGTTTTTTAGCTCACTGCACCATCCCAGTTCAGAACCTGGCTATATGCAAATTAGTCTGTCCCTGGCCCAGTGCATCATGGGAACAGGGCAGACCAAACTACCAAGCCAATTCTTCACTGGAAAGGAAACAAGCTTCAGGGGACCCGTTTCTGGCATTACAGCCGTCTTCGGCCTGGCTTGCTTGAATCCTGATGGTGCAGTGAGCAAGGGACTCATGTCTGAGCATACCCTTCCACACTCATGGTGGCCAAAATAATTTCAAAAAGGGGGTGGTGATGGACAGAGTATCTGAGTTAATCAGAACACTACTACCCAGTCAACAGATCAGGGCTTGATCCATCACCGTTTTTTAGCTCACTGCACCATCCCAGTTCAGAACCTGGCTATATGCAAATTAGTCTGTCCCTGGCCCAGTGCATCATGGGAACAGGGCAGACCAAACTACCAAGCCAATTCTTCACTTGAAAGGAAACAAGCTTCCGGGGACCGGTTTCTGGCATTACAGCCGTCTTCGGCCCGGCTTGCTTGAATCCTGATGGTGCAGTGAGCAAGGGACTCATGTCTGAGCATACCCTTCCACTCTCATGGTGGCCAAAATAATTTCAAAAAGGGGGTGGTGATGGACAGAGTATCTGAGTTAATCAGAACACTCCTACCCAGTCAACAGATCAGGGCTTGATCGTCTGGGTATGATCCTTGAAGTATTAACTGTACCACCTCCACCCCTAGATTGCTTGGTAACCCATTAATTAGCTTGTAGAGGCGAAATTGCCCTGTCTTCTTCCCATGGGTTTTTATTATGCAACGGCCTAGTTTTCTCGCCGCCAAATATCATGTGTACAGGAGGATAGAAAAAACCCAGGGGCATGGCACGAACGCCCTTACCTACTGGGTCCAGGGGAGAAGCATCCCAAAAGAGGCGGCTAGTTATGTTACGTGATTTAAAATTTACTATTACACAGTCACCTGTCACACATTTCTTTGTATGACCCATCCAATTGACCCTTCTGCCTGTCAGTATATTATCTGCAATGTTACTTTCACCCGAACAGTTTGCATTGCACCATTTTTTGATATGATTAAGCAAGGTTTCGTGTGATTCTACCTCCCCGTCAGCTAACTTAGGCACATTTACCAGTATTGCTACAAAAGGTGTTGCATCTGGTGGTAAATTTACTGGGGGTACCGTTACCGACCGCCCCCCCTGTAAGCCTCAAGCCCTTTCCGATGGTGAGGAACTAGGCATAATTTCCAAAGTAGGCGTAGGTATACCATTTTCAACTTTTCCTTTATTGGGCACAAGGTTACCAATGACCGTGTTAGCCAAGGGACCGCCAGCATTGGGTGTAGGTATCTGTAAAGCTGGTGTACACAACACAGTTTGTATGGCGGGCATAGGGACCTGTGTGTTTAAAAAATCATTTATACGGTCTCATTTCACCAATAGGCCCATAACACAGTCCTTCAAAGTCTCAGTTATATCGGTGGCAATCTGAATTAGAGCGGATTCCAGTCTGTCAGAAAAGAGTTTTTCTAATAATGACAAAATACCCTCCTCTGTAATGTATATAGCAGGTTGACCCCCAATCTGACCACTTAATATGCTGTCCTTAACACCAGAAACAGCAGGTGTGGGAGGTATCACCGTTTCTGGCAGTTCCGGAGTAGGAAGTACAGTGGGGGACTGCGGCATGATAGGTCTACATGTCTCAATAATGACCCTCGGTTCCAGCGGTAAACAGTTGATGGAAGAAGTAATAGTTGTAGCTGAGCCCTCTTGAGTACTTTCAAGGCCCTGCTCCCGCTCTGTGACCGCAATCTGAGTGGAGAGTTCGTCCACTTTCGTGGTCAGATAAGTTATAATACTGGTAGTATATTTTGGAACTTTAGCTTTCACTTCCCCCACCGCAGACGTTGGTAACTTTCGCTTACCCATGATGAAAAGGACGTGGCCCGTCCCGTCCCTGGTCGTCCTTGGACAGCCTTAGACGGCCCGCCCTCTGCCCGGGCTCCTTCCGGCGTCGCCCACGTGCGTCCCGCGACGCGGGAGGAGCCGCTGTTACTTATGCGCCTCAGGGCGCTGAGGGCTAGCGCTGCTGACGCTGGACCCGGCGTCCCCGGGAAAGAGCAGGGGGCGCTGGGAAATGTAGTCGCTCCGAGGGAAATCGCTGCTGGTCAACCGGTGTCGGTTTGCGGGTCCCGTGCCTCCGGACCTCCGGACCTCCGCAAACAATGCCCCTCAGATAAGTGCCCCGCTCCTCTGCAGGAGCCGCTGTTACTTATGCGCCTCCGGGTGCTGAGGGCTGGCGCTGCTGACGCTGGACCCGGCGTCCCCGGGAAAGAGCAGGGGGCGCTGGGAAATATAGTCACTCCGAGGGAAAGCGCTGCTGGTCAACCGGTGTCTGTTTGCGGGTCCCGTGCCTCCGGACCTCCGGACCTCCGCAAACAATGCCCCTCAGATAAGTGTTTATTAATAGGTCGTGGATTTCCATTTTGTGTTTCGTCATGGACCTACAGTTAAGCAATATCATCTTCAAATTAGCTTTCTTTCCTGAAGTTTTGTTTATCGTGGGAAGTAACTGATTGCATAGATTGCAGGATAAGGGTATAAAATCAGGGTCTATAGTGTGAAAGCAGGTTTTACTCGGAATCTTACCAAGTGTGAGAAGGTCTGTTTTCGAATAGTGAATTCGATGCCTGCTGCTTCTTAGGGCTGCAGAAATTGTTTGAGAGGTGGAGTCATAGAGTCCTGCCCCGCGTCCCGGTCGTTCGCGGACGGGCGCAGACGGGCTGGACTCTGGCGTGACTCCGGCGCGCGATCGACGCGCCCACAATGCGCGTCCGCTGCGCGGAGCCATTGACATGTTTTTTTATGCCGTCGTCCGAGCGACGTGCACTGCGAGCCCTCACTAAGATGGCCGCTACCCTATCCCTGTCAGTCCCCGCAGATGACGGCCCGTGAATCGGCCACACCCAGCAGGGGAAGGCAAGTATTCTGCCAGCTGTCAGGGGAAGCGGGTAAAATTTAAATCACCCTTGCCTTGTCTGTCGCTTCAACACGAAGTGAGGGAAATACATTCTAGAGTTCGTGCCTCGATGAAAACAGCGCGCGATCAGTCCAAAGCCAAAGGGAGGGGGAAAGGACACACGGGGAAGATATTCAACAATGGTTAAAAGCAAATAGCAATTTTAAAAAGTAAACCTCCCGGCTCAAGCCTCAGGAGTGAGTGCAAAGCACTTGAAAATCTTCCAGAATATATTCACTGGACAGCATTGTATCATCTGCTATAGATATAATCGAGCAGGACTTGCTAATGTTACAACATGGTCAGTCACAATTACTTTCTATTGTACAGCTAGGCTGGACGTTACAAAATCTGCGTTCAGGATACGTGCCTTGGCGTTTAATCAACACAACGTCATTATTTTCTATCTTTAACCTTACTGATACACAAATCAGCTTGGCACAGAAAGGAGCAGAATATACAATTCTGAGCATTGAAGAACTTGAGAGATTACCATTGACAATGTCAGAACGACCTGTCATTGAATGGATAATACACGGAATAATAACTATTCCGATAACAACTTTCAAATTTAAATTCTATCAAGAATATATCCCAGCAGGCCAGTATGAAAGGTTGGGTAAAGGGTACATTAAGTCATCATGGAAACTATCTTACACACACATGTTATAGTGAAAAGGAACAGAATGTATTTCTTAGTGGTAATAATTGTAAACGGTCACTAAGTGGTATACTTCTGTGTCAAGGTATTAACCTGCATGGGGCTGTGAGGGGACTTCAAATAACCTTTCAGTCACCAGCATGGCACACCTGCAACTCGGATAGAGCCATTCTTTAGACGGCTTTCTAACAGGAGCTATATTCTAATAGCGGACCAAAGATGTTGTGGCATGGTGCCAGGAAAAGCTTATCTTGTGAGCGTTAGTTCCATGGTCACTTGCTGTATGCAAGTATTGTTTCCAAACAGCACTCCAGACAGGGAGGAAAACATTTGGCCATTTTTGAATATCTCTTCTATTCGAATTGATACTTTAAGCAGAATGAAGTCTGTCCTTTTGCAGACAACTGTGCCCTTGACGTCATCAAAAGAAACGTATGATCTGCAAGTCGCAAGGACAACGGCAGAGATACATAGCCTTTTATCAACAAATTTCCCCCTGCATTTCGTAGAAATGTTAAGCCAAATCCTAAATATGTCTGATACTGGCGGTATCCCACATGTATTTAAGACAATTCTTTCAGGACTGCTAACACCCTTCACAACAGTTCTGGGCATTTTTCCTAATTTTGTCCATTCTGTCTTTGGCGGCCTACCACTCCTGTTGGGACTCGTAGCAGGCATTTTATTTTTGATACTTCTGCTTCGCTATGGCAAGCCAAAACGCAGACAAGACTCCAGCAATGATGGAAGAAACGATCCTAGCTATACGCTATCGGGACCGCATAACTAAAGTCCTTGGATTAGCCCGGCTAAGAGATCTAAATATGACCTGGTTTCTTTCATTCAGACCCATCTGGCAGAATTGTATCTTACCTGTGTTTAGATGTATGCTGTGGGGAGAAGAATGCGTTTTAGACGTCTGTCTCACACTACAATCAGAAGTACCATTGGATGCAGATACTTTGCTAAGTCCTGTAACGGCTCATGCATCGTGTTGTCCCCAGCGGTTACCAATCCTGATGACGGCATTCGTTGAGACTTCACCACTGCAATTAAAGGGTAGTGAAGTACGAGATGAGAGCAACATCACCCAGGTACGACCTTCTGTGAGCACTGCTGATCCTGTCACCGATGATAGCAATCATGCTCACGACTGCACAATTGCGGCATTTTTCAACTTGGTCGAACTTTCACCTGAAGCGGTAAACCACTTTTTTGAAAGTCTGTCTGAAATGATGTTTTCCCCCGAACAAAAAGAATAACTTTTAAGCAAACTAGTACACAGCGTTCCCTGAACTCTGAATTCGGCCTTCGGCTTTGATAAACAAAAGCTACTGAACATATTTGGAACTATATTTTTTCTCTCTCCTCTGAAAGCGAAATTATTTTTTTTCCCGATCCCAAAATATTTACCTTTTTTTTGGCACATGTACTCTGCTTGAAGTAGAACTATTCTTAGAGAACAGAGCTTCTATTTTAGGAACTCTACAGACAATATATCACATCAGCCTCAACCGTATTTATATGTGATGGAATGATCTCGACACGTTTTTTCTGTATTAAGAGCCATTTCATGTGTAAATTTCGCAAATCATTCATGACGATATATATATGCATCCTTTTTAATGAATGATTACACTGCTTAAAAAACGTACAGTACCTATAATCATTTTCATGTATTTCGCATACACCATTTCAAATGCAAAAATGTATTTTGGGGTGGGTTGGTATACACATGCACCTTTTATGTTTACAATTGCTTAAGTTTTAGTAATGATGGACATTAATTCGTGGAGTGGGTGTAGTGTTTTATCTAGGAAACCTGAATCGATATTCCTATTTTATGCCCTTGTCCGGTTATAATCAATAATATCCATACAACGGCATAATAATCATATCCATAATTCAGTCGTAGCACATGCTGTCACATTAAGCAAGGCTACTTCTCCGGCCCCCTACTAAGCACACCGAGATCTCTAAACAAAACCAAGCCTCCAGCAACCTGGGAAATCCCCCTTGCTTTTGTTTTGATTTCGTCCTAGAACTCCTGTAAAGCACTGTAAGAACGGCCAGTTCTTAGTGACATCTTTATTGACGTCTTACGTCCAACCTTACGTCAAACCCAGGCACCTTTCAGGTATAAATATACCAACGTTGCCTTAAGCAAACACACGGTGGTGATTCTGGAGCAGAGCAGCTAGCTACTTGCCCGAGAGCCCAGCTAATGCGAGAGCCCACGGACGCTGCCCCTCCTCCCTGACGCACTGAGAGAGACGCTGTCTTTTCTCCTGCCGAGAAATCCAGCTCCGGTGTTTCCAGATACCTTCGCGGGTTACTGGGATATCGAGTCCTGAGAAAGAGATGCCAGACCTCCTGCTTTCTATTACCCAGGTACGGAACTGACTAAACCCTTACAGAGAATTCTTGAGTCAGATTCTTGGCAAAACAAACTTAACTTAAACTGCTACTTAATTACTCCCACGTATTAGGCTTAGGTCAGGTACACCGGGGTAGGCGTATTTAGAAGCGCCAGTTGAGTATGATTAGTCAATGTATATATGTATGTATATATTTTATCTATTCTAAAGTATCATATGGCTAAGAAACCATATCAATGCTTTTACAGTATTATTTTATAATCCTCCTTTTACTGTACGCACTTTACTTTACCATGAGCATTACAATCGTGGCAATTCATTTCTCTTGTATGAGGAAGAAGACTGCTCAATAAATAACACCTTTTTATTGAAAACGCCCGTCTCTCTTTTCTCTGCATTCTGGTGAAACTAAGTACGCACATTTGACTGAGTGAAATAGCTGCCTATTGTTTTCACACGACTCTAGAGATACACTCTTATTCAGGGAGAGCAAAGTTGTCATGTTTTATGGTTGTCAGAAGCTAATCCCTTCTTGTCTATCCAGGGAGGTTAAACTCCTCCTCGTTTATTCGAGAAAGTTTCTAGTGATCTCTGAGCTAGCTGGCAAACCTTAAGTCTAATATAGTCAGTAGAGACCTAGATACCCTCAGTCCTACGTCTACACTACTGAATATATTATTCCAATGCGCAGAGCCTATTGGGAATATAGGAACTACACTACAGCATGGTGTTGGAGACATTTGTGTTTCTTTTAAAAACATAAAATCCTAATTTAGTGGAATCCTCTACAAAAAAGGAACACAGAAAATTTTGACGAACTGCCGTAATGCTTGACAAAGTCACCCATCAGAATGTTCCTACATTGATAACAACTGCCACGACTGGTGTTTATGCCAATGTACAGTTGTTTCTGCAGGGAAGCAGACCTCACAGGGTTTCCCGGTTTAATATGTCAAAACCTAATTTTGACTGCATTAACATTGAATTCTGGGATTTACATTTACTAATAAACGGTCCTCGCTGAAGGATATTTAATTCTGCTGTTAATCCTGTTAATAAATCAGGGCTACAAATCTCAGATTGCCACAATAAATGGACTGTATCATCTACACACACATCCTCTGGTCCTCTCAGAAGGATTTTTAATCTCATGTCTCTAAATTCCCAGATTGTCAGTATTGTAGCTTAAACTAGAATGTATAACTATGATGACATTACCTTTCACCATAATACACTAATACACTAACATCAACTAAAGTAATTCAAGAAGACTGATTATAGAGTGATATAAGAAAAACTCTTGGAAATTACCTTTTTATGAGTTGACATCATTTGTTCGAATATATATGTATTAGGTATAGAATAAGTGAGTGATGTAACATGATGCACGTAGTCCCCTTTAACATTGTTTGAGTGAACCGTTAGTTGGCTTCCTGTTTTTTAGACTGCACATCTCTACGAGGTATATCAGTGCAGTGATGGACTGGTAAAATATATGTAACCCCACAGCATGGTGTTGGAGACATTTGTGTTTCTTTTAAAAACATAAAATCCTAATTTAGTGAAATCCTCTACAAAAAAAGGAACACTGAAAATGTCGATGAACTGCCTTAATGTTTGACAAAGTCACCTATCAAAATGTTCCTACATTGATAACAACTGCCACGACTGGTGTTTATGCCAATGTACAGTTGTTTCTGCAGGGAATCAGACCTCACAGGGTTTCCCGGTTTAATATGTCAAAACCTAATTTTGACTGCATTAACATTGAATTCTGGGATTTACATTTACTAATAAACGGTCCTCTCTGAAGGATTTTTAATTCTGCTGTTAATCCTGTTAATAAATCAGGGCTACAAATCTCAGATTGCCACAAAAAATGGACTGTATCATCTACACACACATCCACTTAATGAAGTTCAGAGATCTTCATCGGAATACAGAGACAATTCCATGGATGTAGATGTTCCTACCATAAAAGTTAATGGTGTCTGTGCCTTCATTTGGGGATAATCACCCTTCCATTAGTCAGATGTAGCTCTAACTGAAGAATATATACGTCTTATCGTTGCTGGCTTCAATAAAATGAAAGTAATTTGTGCAAAATGTTTATCCTGAGAGTAGAATAAAAATGAACATTACTTTCTGAATTGATGTTCATTGTGTTATAGCTTGAAGAAAGATGCTGCTGTTGGGTCAGCTATAGCCAAGTAGTTCCTTCAGAAGTTTACATGATATATTGTGTTCAACCGTTCAATGGTTCAAGTCCTGCGGGCGCTCTCTGGCCTTTTTTTCCCATCATTTGTCAATTAAAGAACTACGCTTCTTTACTTGCTTAATCCACTCTATATAGTAAATATCGCCTATTTCATCTTATATTTCTACAAATGATCATTAAACATTGCCTACTAGCACAGTGGATTATCAGCTTCATCACCCAGCCTTTCCAGTGCTATGAGAATGCCCTGACCCATAATAAAATATTGAAAAAAAGTAATTCAATGAGATAAAGAAGGCATTTGTCCATCAAAACCAAACATCATTTTTTTATTGCTTTAGGTCTAACATTTTAAAACTCTGTTAACCTGAAAGCCTTTGGCAATAATGATGATAATCTGGAAGACAACATTTTAAATCTCATGACTCTAAATTCCCAGATTTTCAGTATTGTAGTTTAAACTAGAATGTATAACTATGATAACATTAACCTTTCACCATAATACACTAATACACTAACATCAAGTAAAGTAATTCAAGAAGACTGATTATAGAGTGATGTAAGAAAAACTCTTGGAAACTACCTTTTTATGAGTTGACATCATGTGTTCGAATATATATGTATAAGGTATAGAATAAGCGAGTGATGTAGTCCCCTTTAACATTGTTTGAGGGAACCGTTAGTTGGCTTCCTGTTTTTTAGACTGCACATCTCTACGAGGTATATCAGTGCAGTGATGGACTGGAAAAATATATGTAACCCCACAGCATGGTGTTGGAGACATTTGTGTTCCTTTTAAACACATAAAATCCTAATTTAGTGGAATCCTCTACAAAAAAAGGAACACGGAAAATGTTGACGAACTGCCGTAATGTTTGACAAATTCACCCATCAGAATGTTCCTACATTGATAACAACTGCCACGACTGGTGTTTAGGCCAATGTCCAGTTGTTTCTGCAGGGGAAGCAGACCTCACAGGGTTTCCCGGTTTAATATGTCAAAACCTAATTTTGACTGCATTAACATTGAATTTCGTGATTTACATTTACTAATAAATGGTCCTCTCAGAAGGATTTTTAATTCTGTTGTTAATCCTGTTAATAAATCAGGGCTACAAATCTCAGAATGCCACAAAAAATGGACTGCATCATCTACACACACATCCACTTAAAGAAGTTCAGAGATCTTCATCGGAATACAGAGACAATTCCATGGATGTAGATGTTCCTATCATAAAAGTTAATGGTGTCTGTGCCTTCATTTAGGGATAATCACCCTTCCATTAGTCAGGTGTAGCTCTAACTGAAGAATATATACGTCTTATCGCTGCTGGCTTGAATAAAATGAAAGTAATTTGTGCAAAATGTTAATCCGAGACTAGAATAAAAATGAACATTACTTTCCGAATTAATGTTCATTGTGTTATAGCTTGAAGAAAGCCGATGCTATTGGATCAGCTATAGCCCAGTGGTTCATTCAGAAGTTTACATGACATATCGTGTTCAACCATTCAATGGTTCCAGTCCTGCGGGCGCTCTCTGACCTTTTTTTCCCATCATTTGTCAATTAAAGATCTACGCTTCTTTACTTGCATAATCCAGGCTATATAGTAAATATCGCCTATTTCATCTTTCTGTTTCTACAAATGATGATTATAGCATTGCCTACTAGCACAGTGGATTCTCAGCTTCATCACCCAGCCTTTCCTGTGCTGTGAGATTGCCCTGGCCCATAATAAAATATTGAAAAAAAGTAATTCAATGAGGTAAAGAAGGCATTTGTCCATCAAAACCAAACATCACCTTTTGATTGCTTTAGGTCTAACATTTTAAAACTCTGTTAACCTGCAAGCCTTTAGCAATAATGATGATAATCTGGAAGACAACATTTTAAATCTCATGTCTCTAAATTCCCAGATTGTCAGTATTGTAGCTTAAACTAGAATGTATAACTATGATGACATTACCTTTCACCATAATACACTAATACACTAACATCAACTAAAGTAATTCAAGAAGACTGATTATAGAGTGATATAAGAAAAACTCTTGGAAATTACCTTTTTATGAGTTGACATCATTTGTTCGAATATATATGTATTAGGTATAGAATAAGTGAGTGATGTAACATGATGCACGTAGTCCCCTTTAACATTGTTTGAGTGAACCGTTAGTTGGCTTCCTGTTTTTTAGACTGCACATCTCTACGAGGTATATCAGTGCAGTGATGGACTGGTAAAATATATGTAACCCCACAGCATGGTGTTGGAGACATTTGTGTTTCTTTTAAAAACATAAAATCCTAATTTAGTGAAATCCTCTACAAAAAAAAGGAACACTGAAAATGTCGATGAACTGCCTTAATGTTTGACAAAGTCACCTATCAAAATGTTCCTACATTGATAACAACTGCCACGACTGGTGTTAATACCAATGTACAGTTGTTTCTGCAGGGTAGCAGACCTCACAGGGTTTCCCGGTTTAATATGTCAAAACCTAATTTTGACTGCATTAACATTGAATTCTGGGATTTACATTTACTAATAAACGGTCCTCCCCGAAGGATTTTTAATTCTGCTGTTAATCCTGTTAATAAATCAGGGCTACAAATCTCAGATTGCCACAATAAATGGACTGTATCATCTACTCACACATCCACTTAATGAAGTTCAGAGATCTTCATCGGAATACAGAGACAATTCCATGGATGTAGATGTTCCTACCATAAAAGTTAATGGTGTCTGTGCCTTCATTTGGGGATAATCACCCTTCCATTAGTCATATGTAGCTCTAACTGAAGAATATATACGTCTTATCGTTGCTGGCTTCAATAAAATGAAAGTAATTTGTGCAAAATGTTTATCCTGAGAGTAGAATACAAATGAACATTACTTTCTGAATTGATGTTCATTGTGTTATAGCTTGAAGAAAGATGCTGCTGTTGGGTCAGCTATAGCCAAGTAGTTCCTTCAGAAGTTTACATGATATATTGTGTTCAACCGTTCAATGGTTCAAGTCCTGCGGGCGCTCTCTGGCATTTTTTTTCCCATCATTTGTCAATTAAAGAACTACGCTTCTTTACTTGCTTAATCCACTCTATATAGTAAATATCGCCTATTTCATCTTATTTTTCTACAAATGATCATTAAACATTGCCTACTAGCACAGTGGATTATCAGCTTCATCACCCAGCCTTTCCAGTGCTATGAGATTGCCCTGGCCCATAATAAAATATTGAAAAAAAGTAATTCAATGAGGTAAAGAAGGCATTTGTCCATCAAAACCAAACATCACCTTTTGATTGCTTTAGGTCTAACATTTTAAAACTCTGTTAACCTGCAAGCCTATAGCAATAATGATGATAATCTGGAACACAACATTTTAAATCTCATGTCTCTAAATTCCCAGATTGTCATTATTGTAGCTTAAACTAGAATGTATAACTATGATGACATTACCTTTCACCATAATACACTAATACACTAACATCAACTAAAGTAATTCAATAAGACTGATTATAGAGTGATATAAGAAAAACTCTTGGAAATTACCTTTTTATGAGTTGACATCATTTGTTCGAATATATATGTATTAGGTATAGAATAAGTGAGTGATGTAACATGATGCACGTAGTCCCCTTTAACATTGTTTGAGTGAACCGTTAATTGGCTTCCTGTTTTTTAGACTGCACATCTCTACGAGTTATATCAGTGCAGTGATAGACTGGTAAAATATATGTAACCCCACAGCATGGTGTTGGAGACATTTGTGTTTCTTTTAAAAACATAAAATCCTAATTTAGTGAAATCCTCTACAAAAAAAGGAACACTGAAAATGTCGATGAACTGCCTTAATGTTTGACAAAGTCACCTATCAAAATGTTCCTACATTGATAACAACTGCCACGACTGGTGTTTATGCCAATGTACAGTTGTTTCTGCAGGGAAGCAGACCTCACAGGGTTTCCCGGTTTAATATGTCAAAACCTAATTTTGACTGCATTAACATTGAATTCTGGGATTTACATTTACTAATAAACGGTCCTCTCTGAAGGATTTTTAATTCTGCTGTTAATCCTGTTAATAAATCAGGGCTACAAATCTCAGATTGCCACAATAAATGGACTGTATCATCTACTCACACATCCACTTAATGAAGTTCAGAGATCTTCATCGGAATACAGAGACAATTCCATGGATGTAGATGTTCCTACCATAAAAGTTATTGGTGTCTGTGCCTTCATTTGGGGATAATCACCCTTCCATTAGTCAGATGTAGCTCTAACTGAAGAATATATACGTCTTATCGTTGCTGGCTTCAATAAAATGAAAGTAATTTGTGCAAAATGTTTATCCTGAGAGTAGAATAAAAATGAACATTACTTTCTGAATTGATGTTCAATGTGTTATAGCTTGAAGAAAGATGCTGCTGTTAGGTCAGCTATAGCCAAGTAGTTCCTTCAGAAGTTTACATGATATATTGTGTTCAACCGTTCAATGGTTCAAGTCCTGCGGGCGCTCTCTGGCCTTTTTTTCCCATCATTTGTCAATTAAAGAACTACGCTTCTTTACTTGCTTAATCCACTCTACATAGTAAATATCGCCTATTTCATCTTATTTTTCTACAAATGATCATTAAACATTGCCTACTAGCACAGTGGATTATCAGCTTCATCGCCCAGCCTTTCCAGTGCTATGAGAATGCCCTGACCCATAATAAAATATTGAAAAAAAGTAATTCAATGAGGTAAAGAAGGCATTTGTCCATCAAAACCAAACATCACCTTTTGATTGCTTTAGGTCTAACATTTTAAAACTCTGTTAACCTGCAAGCCTTTAGCAATAATCATGATAATCTGGAAGACAACATTTTAAATCTCAAGACTCTAAATTCCCAGATTTTCAGTATTGTAGTTTAAACTATAATGTATAACTATGATGACATTACCCTTTCACCATAATACACTAATACACTAACATCAAGTAAAGTAATTCAAGAAGACTGATTATAGAGTGATGTAAGAAAAACTCTTGGAAACTACCTTTTTATGAGTTGACATCATGTGTTCAAATATATATGTATAAGGTATAGAATAAGCGAGTGATGTAGTCCCCTTTAACATTGTTTGAGGGAACCGTTAGTTGGCTTCCTGTTTTTTAGACTGCACATCTCTACGAGGTATATCAGTGCAGTGATGGACTGGAAAAATATATGTAACCCCACAGCATGGTGTTGGAGACATTTGTGTTTCTTTTAAAAACATAAAATCCTAATTTAGTGGAATCCTCTACAAATAAAGGAACACGGAAAATGTTGACGAACTGCCGTAATGTTTGACAAATTCACCCATCAGAATGTTCCTACATTGATAACAACTGCCACGACTGGTGTTTAGGCCAATGTCCAGTTGTTTCTGCAGGGGAAGCAGACCTCACAGGGTTTCCAGGTTTAATATGTCAAAACCTAATTTTGACTGCATTAACATTGAATTCCGTGATTTACATTTACTAATAAATGGTCCTCTCAGAAGGATTTTTAATTCTGTTGTTAATCCTGTTAATAAATCAGGGCTACAAATCTCAGAATGCCACAAAAAAATGGACTGCATCATCTACACACACATCCACTTACAGAAGTTCAGAGTTCTTCATCGGAATACAGAGACAATCCCATGGATGTAGATGTTCCTACCATAAAAGTTAATGGTGTCTGTGCCTTCATTTAGGGATAATCACCCTTCCATTAGTCAGGTGTAGCTCTAACTGAAGAATATATACGTCTTATCGCTGCTGGCTTCAATAAAATGAAAGTAATTTGTGCAAAATGTTAATCGGAGACTAGAATAAAAATGAACATTACTTTCCGAATTAATGTTCATTGTGTTATAGCTTGAAGAAAGACAATGCTATTGGATCAGCTATAGCCAAGTAGTTCCTTCAGAAGTTTACATGATATATTGTGTTCAACCATTCAATGGTTCAAGTCCTGCGGGCGCTCTCTGACCTTTTTTTCACATCATTTGTCAATTAAAGATCTACGCTTCTTTACTTGCATAATCCACGCTATATAGTAAATATCGCCTATTTCATCTTTCTGTTTCTACAAATGATGATTAAAGCATTGCCTACTAGCACAGTGGATTGTCAGCTTCATCACCCAGCCTTTCCTGTGCTGTGAGATTGCCCTGGCCCATAATAAAATATTGAAAAAAAGTAATTCAATGAGGTAAAGAAGGCATTTGTCCATCAAAACCAAACATCACCTTTTGATTGCTTTAGGTCTAACATTTTAAAACTCTGTTAACCTGCAAGCCTTTAGCAATAATGATGATAATCTGGAAGACAACATTTTAAATCTCATGTCTCTAAATTCCCAGATTGTCAGTATTGTAGCTTAAACTAGAATGTATAACTATGATGACATTACCTTTCACCATAATACACTAATACACTAACATCAAGTAAAGTAATTCAAGAAGACTGATTATAGAGTGATGTAAGAAAAACTCTTGGAAATTACCTTTTTATGAGTTGACATCATTTGTTCGAATATATATGTATTAGGAATAGAATAAGTGAGTGATGTAACACGATGCACGTAGTCCCCTTTAACATTGTTTGACTGAACCGTTAGTTGTCTTCCTGTTTTTTAGACTGCACTTCTCTACGAGGTATATCAGTGCAGTGATGGACTGGAAAAATATATGTAACCCCAGAGCATGGTGTTGGAGACATTTGTGTTTCTTTTAAAAACATAAAATCCTAATTTAGAAAAATCCTCTACAATAAAAGGAACACTGAAAATGTTGATGAACTGCCGTAATGTTTGACAAAGTCACCTATCAAAATGTTCCTACATTGATAACAACTGCCACGACTGGTGTTTATGCCAATGTACAGTTGTTTCTGCAGGGAAGCAGACCTCACAGGGTTTCCCGGTTTAATATGTCAAAACCTAATTTTGACTGCATTAACATTGAATTCTGGGATTTACATTTACTAATAAACGGTCCTCGCTGAAGGATATTTAATTCTGCTGTTAATCCTGTTAATAAATCAGGGCTACAAATCTCAGATTGCCACAATAAATGGACTGTATCATCTACACACACATCCACTTAATGAAGTTCAGAGATCTTCATCGGAATACAGAGACAATTCCATGGATGTAGATGTTCCTACCATAAAAGTTAATGGTGTCTGTGCCTTCATTTGGGGATAATCACCCTTCCATTAGTCAGATGTAGCTCTAACTGAAGAATATATACGTCTTATCGTTGCTGGCTTCAATAAAATGAAAGTAATTTGTGCAAAATATTTATCCTGAGAGTAGAATAAAAATGAACATTACTTTCTGAATTGATGTTCATTGTGTTATAGCTTGAAGAAAGTTGCTGCTGTTAGGTCAGCTATAGCCAAGTAGTTCCTTCAGAAGTTTACATGATATATTGTGTTCAATGGTTCAAGTCCTGCGGGCGCTCTCTGGCCTTTTTTTCCCATCATTTGTCAATTAAAGAACTACGCTTCTTTACTTGCTTAATCCACTATATATAGTAAATATCGCCTATTTCATCTTATTTTTCTACAAATGATCATTAAACATTGCCTACTAGCACAGTGGATTATCAGCTTCATCGCCCAGCCTTTCCAGTGCTATGAGAATGCCCTGACCCATAATAAAATATTGAAAAAAAGTAATTCAATGAGGTAAAGAAGGCATTTGTCCATCAAAACCAAACATCACCTTTTGATTGCTTTAGGTCTAACATTTTAAAACTCTGTTAACCTGCAAGCCTTTAGCAATAATGATGATAATCTGGAAGACAACATTTTAAATCTCAAGACTTTAAATTCCCAGATTTTCAGTATTGTAGTTTAAACTAGAATGTATAACTATGATGACATTACCCTTTCACCATAATACACTAATACACTAACATCAAGTAAAGTAATTCAAGAAGACTGATTATAGAGTGATCTAAGAAAAACTCTTGGAAACTACCTTTTTATGAGTTGACATCATGTGTTCAAATATATATGTATAAGGTATAGAATAAGCGAGTGATGTAGTCCCCTTTAACATTGTTTGAGGGAACCGTTAGTTGGCTTCCTGTTTTTTAGACTGCACATCTCTACGAGGTATATCAGTGCAGTGATGGACTGGAAAAATATATGTAACCCCACAGCATGGTGTTGGAGACATTTGTGTTTCTTTTAAAAACATAAAATCCTAATTTAGTGGAATCCTCTACAAAAAAAGGAACACGGAAAATGTTGACGAACTGCCGTAATGTTTGACAAATTCACCCATCAGAATGTTCCTACATTGATAACAACTGCCACGACTGGTGTTTAGGCCAATGTCCAGTTGTTTCTGCAGGGGAAGCAGACCTCACAGGGTTTCCAGGTTTAATATGTCAAAACCTAATTTTGACTGCATTAACATTGAATTTCGTGATTTACATTTACTAATAAATGGTCCTCTCAGAAGGATTTTTAATTCTGCTGTTAATCCTGTTAATAAATCAGGGCTACAAATCTCAGAATGCCACAAAAAAATGGACTGCATTATCTACACACAGATCCACTTAAAGAAGTTCAGAGTTCTTCATCGGAATACAGAGACAATTCCATGGATGTAGATGTTCCTACCATAAAAGTTAAGGGTGTCTGTGCCTTCATTTAGGGATAATCACCCTTCCATTAGTCAGGTGTAGCTCTAACTGAAGAATATATACGTCTTATCGCTGCTGGCTTCATTAAAATGAAAGTAATTTGTGCAAAATGTTAATCCGAGACTAGAATAAAAATGAACATTACTTTCCGAATTAATGTTCATTGTGTTATAGCTTGAAGAAAGACGATGCTATTGGATCAGCTATAGCCCAGTGGTTCATTCAGAAGTTTACATGATATATCGTGTTCAACCATTCAATGGTTCAAGTCCTGCGGGTGCTCTCTGACCTTTTTTTCCCATCATTTGTCAATTAAAGATCTACGCTTCTTTACTTGCATAATCCACGCTATATAGTAAATATCGCCTATTTCATCTTTCTGTTTCTACAAATGATGATTAAAGCATTGCCTACTAGCACAGTGGATTCTCAGCTTCATCACCCAGCCTTTCCTGTGCTGTGAGATTGCCCTGGCCCATAATAAAATATTGAAAAAAAGTAATTCAATGAGGTAAAGAAGGCATTTGTCCATCAAAACCAAACATCACCTTTTGATTGCTTTAGGTCTAACATTTTAAAACTCTGTTAACCTGCAAGCCTTTAGCAATAATGATGATAATCTGGAAGACAACATTTTAAATCTCATGTTTCTAAATTCCCAGATTGTCAGTATTGTAGCTTAAACTAGAATGTATAACTATGATGACATTACCTTTCACCATAATACACTAATACACTAACATCAACTAAAGTAATTCAAGAAGACTGATTATAGAGTGATATAAGAAAAACTCTTGGAAATTACCTTTTTATGAGTTGACATCATTTGTTCGAATATATATGTATTAGGTATAGAATAAGTGAGTGATGTAACATGATGCACGTAGTCCCCTTTAACATTGTTTGAGTGAACCGTTAGTTGGCTTCCTGTTTTTTAGACTGCACATCTCTACGAGGTATATCAGTGCAGTGATGGACTGGTAAAATATATGTAACCCCACAGCATGGTGTTGGAGTTATTTGTGTTTCTTTTAAAAACCTAAAATCCTAATTTAGTGAAATCCTCTACAAAAAAAGGAACACTGAAAATGTCGATGAACTGCCTTAATGTTTGACAAAGTCACCTATCAAAATGTTCCTACATTGATAACAACTGCCACGACTGGTGTTTATGCCAATGTACAGTTGTTTCTGCAGGGAAGCAGACCTCACAGGGTTTCCCGGTTTAATATGTCAAAACCTAATTTTGACTGCATTAACATTGAATTCTGGGATTTACATTTACTAATAAACGGTCCTCGCTGAAGGATATTTAATTCTGCTGTTAATCCTGTTAATAAATCAGGGCTACAAATCTCAGATTGCCACAATAAATGGACTGTATCATCTACACACACATCCACTTAATGAAGTTCAGAGATCTTCATCGGAATACAGAGACAATTCCATGGATGTAGATGTTCCTACCATAAAAGTTAATGGTGTCTGTGCCTTCATTTGGGGATAATCACCCTTCCATTAGTCAGATGTAGCTCTAACTGAAGAATATATACGTCTTATCGTTGCTGGCTTCAATAAAATGAAAGTAATTTGTGCAAAATATTTATCCTGAGAGTAGAATAAAAATGAACATTACTTTCTGAATTGATGTTCATTGTGTTATAGCTTGAAGAAAGTTGCTGCTGTTAGGTCAGCTATAGCCAAGTAGTTCCTTCAGAAGTTTACATGATATATTGTGTTCAATGGTTCAAGTCCTGCGGGCGCTCTCTGGCCTTTTTTTCCCATCATTTGTCAATTAAAGAACTACGCTTCTTTACTTGCTTAATCCACTATATATAGTAAATATCGCCTATTTCATCTTATTTTTCTACAAATGATCATTAAACATTGCCTACTAGCACAGTGGATTATCAGCTTCATCGCCCAGCCTTTCCAGTGCTATGAGAATGCCCTGACCCATAATAAAATATTGAAAAAAAGTAATTCAATGAGGTAAAGAAGGCATTTGTCCATCAAAACCAAACATCACCTTTTGATTGCTTTAGGTCTAACATTTTAAAACTCTGTTAACCTGCAAGCCTTTAGCAATAATGATGATAATCTGGAAGACAACATTTTAAATCTCAAGACTTTAAATTCCCAGATTTTCAGTATTGTAGTTTAAACTAGAATGTATAACTATGATGACATTACCCTTTCACCATAATACACTAATACACTAACATCAAGTAAAGTAATTCAAGAAGACTGATTATAGAGTGATCTAAGAAAAACTCTTGGAAACTACCTTTTTATGAGTTGACATCATGTGTTCAAATATATATGTATAAGGTATAGAATAAGCGAGTGATGTAGTCCCCTTTAACATTGTTTGAGGGAACCGTTAGTTGGCTTCCTGTTTTTTAGACTGCACATCTCTACGAGGTATATCAGTGCAGTGATGGACTGGAAAAATATATGTAACCCCACAGCATGGTGTTGGAGACATTTGTGTTTCTTTTAAAAACATAAAATCCTAATTTAGTGGAATCCTCTACAAAAAAAGGAACACGGAAAATGTTGACGAACTGCCGTAATGTTTGACAAATTCACCCATCAGAATGTTCCTACATTGATAACAACTGCCACGACTGGTGTTTAGGCCAATGTCCAGTTGTTTCTGCAGGGGAAGCAGACCTCACAGGGTTTCCAGGTTTAATATGTCAAAACCTAATTTTGACTGCATTAACATTGAATTTCGTGATTTACATTTACTAATAAATGGTCCTCTCAGAAGGATTTTTAATTCTGCTGTTAATCCTGTTAATAAATCAGGGCTACAAATCTCAGAATGCCACAAAAAAATGGACTGCATTATCTACACACAGATCCACTTAAAGAAGTTCAGAGTTCTTCATCGGAATACAGAGACAATTCCATGGATGTAGATGTTCCTACCATAAAAGTTAAGGGTGTCTGTGCCTTCATTTAGGGATAATCACCCTTCCATTAGTCAGCTGTAGCTCTAACTGAGGAATATATACGTCTTATCGCTGCTGGCTTCAATAAAATGAAAGTAATTTGTGCAAAATGTTAATCCGAGACTAGAATAAAAATGAACATTACTTTCCGAATTAATGTTCATTGTGTTATAGCTTGAAGAAAGACAATGCTATTGGATCAGCTATAGCCCAGTGGTTCATTCAGAAGTTTACATGATATATCGTGTTCAACCATTCAATGGTTCAAGTCCTGCGGGCGCTCTCTGACCTTTTTTTCCCATCATTTGTCAATTAAAGATCTACGCTTCTTTACTTGCATAATCCACGCTATATAGTAAATATCGCCTATTTCATCTTTCTGTTTCTACAAATGATGATTAAAGCATTGCCTACTAGCACAGTGGATTCTCAGCTTCATCACCCAGCCTTTCCTGTGCTGTGAGATTGCCCTGGCCCATAATAAAATATTGAAAAAAAGTAATTCAATGAGGTAAAGAAGGCATTTGTCCATCAAAACCAAACATCACCTTTTGATTGCTTTAGGTCTAACATTTTAAAACTCTGTTAACCTGCAAGCCTTTAGCAATAATGATGATAATCTGGAAGACAACATTTTAAATCTCATGTTTCTAAATTCCCAGATTGTCAGTATTGTAGCTTAAACTAGAATGTATAACTATGATGACATTACCTTTCACCATAATACACTAATACACTAACATCAACTAAAGTAATTCAAGAAGACTGATTATAGAGTGATATAAGAAAAACTCTTGGAAATTACCTTTTTATGAGTTGACATCATTTGTTCGAATATATATGTATTAGGTATAGAATAAGTGAGTGATGTAACATGATGCACGTAGTCCCCTTTAACATTGTTTGAGTGAACCGTTAGTTGGCTTCCTGTTTTTTAGACTGCACATCTCTACGAGGTATATCAGTGCAGTGATGGACTGGTAAAATATATGTAACCCCACAGCATGGTGTTGGAGTTATTTGTGTTTCTTTTAAAAACATAAAATCCTAATTTAGTGAAATCCTCTACAAAAAAAGGAACACTGAAAATGTCGATGAACTGCCTTAATGTTTGACAAAGTCACCTATCAAAATGTTCCTACATTGATAACAACTGCCACGACTGGTGTTTATGCCAATGTACAGTTGTTTCTGCAGGGAAGCAGACCTCACAGGGTTTCCCGGTTTAATATGTCAAAACCTAATTTTGACTGCATTAACATTGAATTCTGGGATTTACATTTACTAATAAACGGTCCTCGCTGAAGGATATTTAATTCTGCTGTTAATCCTGTTAATAAATCAGGGCTACAAATCTCAGATTGCCACAATAAATGGACTGTATCATCTACACACACATCCACTTAATGAAGTTCAGAGATCTTCATCGGAATACAGAGACAATTCCATGGATGTAGATGTTCCTACCATAACAGTTAATGGTGTCTGTGCCTTCATTCGGGGATAATCACCCTTCCATTAGTCAGATGTAGCTCTAACTGAAGAATATATACGTCTTATCGTTGCTGGCTTCAATAAAATGAAAGTAATTTGTGCAAAATATTTATCCTGAGAGTAGAATAAAAATGAACATTACTTTCTGAATTGATGTTCATTGTGTTATAGCTTGAAGAAAGATGCTGCTGTTAGGTCAGCTATAGCCAAGTAGTTCCTTCAGAAGTTTACATGATATATTGTGTTTAACCGTTCAATGGTTCAAGTCCTGCGGGCGCTCTCTGGCCTTTTTTTCCCATCATTTGTCAATTAAAGAACTACGCTTCTTTACTTGCTTAATCCACTCTATATAGTAAATATCGCCTATTTCATCTTATTTTTCTACAAATGATCATTAAACATTGCCTACTAGCACAGTGGATTATCAGCTTCATCGCCCAGCCTTTCCAGTGCTATGAGAATGCCCTGACCCATAATAAAATATTGAAAAAAAGTAATTCAATGAGGTAAAGAAGGCATTTGTCCATCAAAACCAAACATCACCTTTTGATTGCTTTAGGTCTAACATTTTAAAACTCTGTTAACCTGCAAGCCTTTAGCAATAATCATGATAATCTGGAAGACAACATTTTAAATCTCAAGACTCTAAATTCCCAGATTTTCAGTATTGTAGTTTAAACTATAATGTATAACTATGATGACATTACCCTTTCACCATAATACACTAATACACTAACATCAAGTAAAGTAATTCAAGAAGACTGATTATAGAGTGATGTAAGAAAAACTCTTGGAAACTACCTTTTTATGAGTTGACATCATGTGTTCAAATATATATGTATAAGGTATAGAATAAGCGAGTGATGTAGTCCCCTTTAACATTGTTTGAGGGAACCGTTAGTTGGCTTCCTGTTTTTTAGACTGCACATCTCTACGAGGTATATCAGTGAAGTGATGGACTGGAAAAATATATGTAACCCCACAGCATGGTGTTGGAGACATTTGTGTTTCTTTTAAAAACATAAAATCCTAATTTAGTGGAATCCTCTACAAATAAAGGAACACCGAAAATGTTGACGAACTGCCGTAATATTTGACAAATTCACCCATCAGAATGTTCCTACATTGATAACAACTGCCACGACTGGTGTTTAGGCCAATGTCCAGTTGTTTCTGCAGGGGAAGCAGACCTCACAGGGTTTCCAGGTTTAATATGTCAAAACCTAATTTTGACTGCATTAACATTGAATTCCGTGATTTACATTTACTAATAAATGGTCCTCTCAGAAGGATTTTTAATTCTGTTGTTAATCCTGTTAATAAATCAGGGCTACAAATCTCAGAATGCCACAAAAAAATGGACTGCATCATCTACACACACATCCACTTACAGAAGTTCAGAGTTCTTCATCGGAATACAGAGACAATTCCATGGATGTAGATGTTCCTACCATAAAAGTTAATGGTGTCTGTGCCTTCATTTAGGGATAATCACCCTTCCATTAGTCAGGTGTAGCTCTAACTGAAGAATATATACGTCTTATCGCTGCTGGCTTCAATAAAATGAAAGTAATTTGTGCAAAATGTTAATCCGAGACTAGAATAAAAATGAACATTACTTTCCGAATTAATGTTCATTGTGTTATAGCTTGAAGAAAGACAATGCTATTGGATCAGCTATAGCCAAGTAGTTCCTTCAGAAGTTTACATGATATATTGTGTTCAACCATTCAATGGTTCAAGTCCTGCGGGCGCTCTCTGACCTTTTTTTCACATCATTTGTCAATTAAAGATCTACGCTTCTTTACTTGCATAATCCACGCTATATAGTAAATATCGCCTATTTCATCTTTCTGTTTCTACAAATGATGATTAAAGCATTGCCTACTAGCACAGTGGATTGTCAGCTTCATCACCCAGCCTTTCCTGTGCTGTGAGATTGCCCTGGCCCATAATAAAATATTGAAAAAAAGTAATTCAATGAGGTAAAGAAGGCATTTGTCCATCAAAACCAAACATCACCTTTTGATTGCTTTAGGTCTAACATTTTAAAACTCTGTTAACCTGCAAGCCTTTAGCAATAATGATGATAATCTGGAAGACAACATTTTAAATCTCATGTCTCTAAATTCCCAGATTGTCAGTATTGTAGCTTAAACTAGAATGTATAACTATGATGACATTACATTTCACCATAATACACTAATACACTAACATCAACTAAAGTAATTCAAGAAGACTGATTATAGAGTGATGTAAGAAAAACTCTTGGAAATTACCTTTTTATGAGTTGACATCATTTGTTCGAATATATATGTATTAGGAATAGAATAAGTGAGTGATGTAACACGATGCACGTAGTCCCCTTTAACATTGTTTGAGTGAACCGTTAGTTGTCTTCCTGTTTTTTAGACTGCACTTCTCTACTAGGTATATCAGTGCAGTGATGGACTGGAAAAATATATGTAACCCCAGAGCATGGTGTTGGAGACATTTGTGTTTCTTTTAAAAACATAAAATCCTAATTTAGAAAAATCCTCTACAATAAAAGGAACACTGAAAATGTTGATGAACTGCCGTAATGTTTGACAAAGTCACCTATCAAAAAGTTCCTACATTGATAACAACTGCCACGACTGGTGTTTATGCCAATGTACAGTTGTTTCTGCAGGGAAGCAGACCTCACAGGGTTTCCCGGTTTAATATGTCAAAACCTAATTTTGACTGCATTAACATTGAATTCTGGGATTTACATTTACTAATAAACGGTCCTCGCTGAAGGATATTTAATTCTGCTGTTAATCCTGTTAATAAATCAGGGCTACAAATCTCAGATTGCCACAATAAATGGACTGTATCATCTACACACACATCCACTTAATGAAGTTCAGAGATCTTCATCGGAATACAGAGACAATTCCATGGATGTAGATGTTCCTACCATAAAAGTTAATGGTGTCTGTGCCTTCATTTGGGGATAATCACCCTTCCATTAGTCAGATGTAGCTCTAACTGAAGAATATATACGTCTTATCGTTGCTGGCTTCAATAAAATGAAAGTAATTTGTGCAAAATATTTATCCTGAGAGTAGAATAAAAATGAACATTACTTTCTGAATTGATGTTCATTGTGTTATATCTTGAAGAAAGATGCTGCTGTTAGGTCAGCTATAGCCAAGTAGTTCCTTCAGAAGTTTACATGATATATTGTGTTCAACCGTTCAATGGTTCAAGTCCTGCGGGCGCTCTCTGGCCTTTTTTTCCCATCATTTGTCAATTAAAGAACTACGCTTCTTTACTTGCTTAATCCACTCTATATAGTAAATATCGCCTATTTCATCTTATTTTTCTACAAATGATCATTAAACATTGCCTACTAGCACAGTGGAGTATCAGCTTCATCGCCCAGCCTTTCCAGTGCTATGAGAATGCCCTGACCCATAATAAAATATTGAAAAAAAGTAATTCAATGAGGTAAAGAAGGCATTTGTCCATCAAAACCAAACATCACCTTTTGATTGCTTTAGGTCTAACATTTTAAAACTCTGTTAACCTGCAAGCCTTTAGCAATAATGATGATAATCTGGAAGACAACATTTTAAATCTCAAGACTTTAAATTCCCAGATTTTCAGTATTGTAGTTTAAACTAGAATGTATAACTATGATGACATTACCCTTTCACCATAATACACTAATACACTAACATCAAGTAAAGTAATTCAAGAAGACTGATTATAGAGTGATGTAAGAAAAACTCTTGGAAACTACCTTTTTATGAGTTGACATCATGTGTTCAAATATATATGTATAAGGTATAGAATAAGCGAGTGACGTAGTCCCCTTTAACATTGTTTGAGGGAACCGTTAGTTGGCTTCCTGTTTTTTAGACTGCACACCTCTACGAGGTATATCAGTGCAGTGATGGACTGGAAAAATATATGTAACCCCACAGCATGGTGTTGGAGACATTTGTGTTTCTTTTAAAAACATAAAATCCTAATTTAGTGGAATCCTCTACAAAAAAAGGAACACGGAAAATGTTGACGAACTGCCGTAATGTTTGACAAATTCACCCATCAGAATGTTCCTACATTGATAACAACTGCCACGACTGGTGTTTAGGCCAATGTCCAGTTGTTTCTGCAGGGGAAGCAGACCTCACAGGGTTTCCAGGTTTAATATGTCAAAACCTAATTTTGACTGCATTAACATTGAATTTCGTGATTTACATTTACTAATAAATGGTCCTCTCAGAAGGATTTTTAATTCTGCTGTTAATCCTGTTAATAAATCAGGGCTACAAATCTCAGAATGCCACAAAAAAATGGACTGCATCATCTACACACAGATCCACTTAAAGAAGTTCAGAGTTCTTCATCGGAATACAGAGACAATTCCATGGATGTAGATGTTCCTACCATAAAAGTTAATGGTGTCTGTGCCTTCATTTAGGGATAATCACCCTTCCATTAGTCAGGTGTAGCTCTAACTGAAGAATATATACGTCTTATCGCTGCTGGCTTCAATAAAATGAAAGTATTTTGTGCAAAATGTTAATCCGAGACTAGAATAAAAATGAACATTACTTTCCGAATTAATGTTCATTGTGTTATAGCTTGAAGAAAGACAATGCTATTGGATCAGCTATAGCCCAGTGGTTCATTCAGAAGTTTACATGATATATCGTGTTCAACCATTCAATGGTTCAAGTCCTGCGGGCGCTCTCTGACCTTTTTTTCCCATCATTTGTCAATTAAAGATCTACGCTTCTTTACTTGCATAATCCACGCTATATAGTAAATATCGCCTATTTCATCTTTCTGTTTCTACAAATGATGATTAAAGCATTGCCTACTAGCACAGTGGATTCTCAGCTTCATCACCCAGCCTTTCCTGTGCTGGGAGATTGCCCTGGCCGATAATAAATTATTGAAAAAAAGTAATTCAATGAGGTAAAGAAGGCATTTGTCCATCAAAACCAAACATCACCTTTTGATTGCTTTAGGTCTAACATTTTAAAACTCTGTTAACCTGCAAGCCTTTAGCAATAATGATGATAATCTGGAAGACAACATTTTAAATCTCATGTCTCTAAATTCCCAGATTGTCAGTATTGTAGCTTAAACTAGAATGTATAACTATGATGACATTACCTTTCACCATAATACACTAATACACTAACATCAACTAAAGTAATTCAAGAAGACTGATTATAGAGTGATATAAGAAAAACTCTTGGAAATTACCTTTTTATGAGTTGACATCATTTGTTCGAATATATATGTATTAGGTATAGAATAAGTGAGTAATGTAACATGATGCACGTAGTCCCCTTTAACATTGTTTGAGTGAACCGTTAGTTGGCTTCCTGTTTTTTAGACTGCACATCTCTACGAGGTATATCAGTGCAGTGATGGACTGGTAAAATATATGTAACCCCACAGCATGGTGTTGGAGACATTTGTGTTTCTTTTAAAAACATAAAATCCTAATTTAGTGAAATCCTCTACAAAAAAAGGAACACTGAAAATGTCGATGAACTGCCTTAATGTTTGACAAAGTCACCTATCAAAATGTTCCTACATTGATAACAACTGCCACGACTGGTGTTTATGCCAATGTACAGTTGTTTCTGCAGGGAAGCAGACCTCACAGGGTTTCCCGGTTTAATATGTCAAAACCTAATTTTGACTGCATTAACATTGAATTCTGGGATTTACATTTACTAATAAACGGTCCTCGCTGAAGGATATTTAATTCTGCTGTTAATCCTGTTAATAAATCAGGACTACAAATCTCAGATTCCCACAATAAATGGACTGTATCATCTACACACACATCCACTTAATGAAGTTCAGAGATCTTCATCGGAATACAGAGACAATTCCATGGATGTAGATGTTCCTACCATAAAAGTTAATGGTGTCTGTGCCTTCATTTGGGGATAATCACCCTTCCATTAGTCAGATGTAGCTCTAACTGAAGAATATATACGTCTTATCGTTGCTGGCTTCAATAAAATGAAAGTAATTTGTGCAAAATATTTATCCTGAGAGTAGAATAAAAATGAACATTACTTTCTGAATTGATGTTCATTGTGTTATAGCTTGAAGAAAGATGCTGCTGTTAGGTCAGCTATAGCCAAGTAGTTCCTTCAGAAGTTTACGTGATATATTGTGTTCAACCGTTCAATGGTTCAAGTCCTGCGGGCGCTCTCTGGCCTTTTTTTCCCATCATTTGTCAATTAAAGAACTACGCTTCTTTACTTGCTTAATCCACTCTATGTAGTAAATATCGCCTATTTCATCTTATTTTTCTACAAATGATCATTAAACATTGCCTACTAGCACAGTGGATTATCAGCTTCATCACCTAGCCTTTCCAGTGCTATGAGAATGCCCTGACCCATAATAAAATATTGAAAAAAAGTAATTCAATGAGGTAAAGAAGGCATTTGTCCATCAAAACCAAACATCACCTTTTGATTGCTTTAGGTCTAACATTTTAAAACTCTGTTAACCTGCAAGCCTTTAGCAAAAATGATGATAATCTGGAAGACAACATTTTAAATCTCAAGACTCTAAATTCCCAGATTTTCAGTATTGTAGTTTAAACTAGAATGTATAACTATGATGACATTACCCTTTCACCATAATACACTAATACACTAACATCAAGTAAAGTAATTCAAGAAGACTGATTATAGAGTGATGTAAGTAAAACTCTTGGAAACTACCTTTTTATGAGTTGACATCATGTGTTCGAATATATATGTATGAGGTATAGAATAAGCGAGTGATGTAGTCCCCTTTAACATTGTTTGAGGGAACCGTTAGTTGGCTTCCTGTTTTTTAGACTGCACATCTCTACGAGGTATATCAGTGCAGTGATGGACTGGAAAAATATATGGAGACATTTGTGTTTCTTTTAAAAACATAAAATCCTAATTTAGTGGAATCCTCTACAAAAAAGGAACACGGAAAATGTTGACGAACTGCCGTAATGTTTGACAAATTCACCCATCAGAATGTTCCTACATTGATAACAACTGCCACGACTGGTGTTTAGGCCAATGTCCAGTTGTTTCTGCAGGGGAAGCAGACCTCACAGGGTTTCCAGGTTTAATATGTCAAAACCTAATTTTGACTGCATTAACATTGAATTCCGTGATTTACATTTACTAATAAATGGTCCTCTCAGAAGGATTTTTAATTCTGTTGTTAATCCTGTTAATAAATCAGGGCTACAAATCTCAGAATGCCACAAAAAAATGGACTGCATCATCTACACACACATCCACTTAAAGAAGTTCAGAGATCTTCATCGGAATACAGAGACAATTCCATGGATGTAGATGTTCCTAAAATAAAAGTTAATGGTGTCTGTGCCTTCATTTAGGGATAATCACCCTTCCATTAGTCAGGTGTAGCTCTAACTGAAGAATATATACGTCTTATCGCTGCTGGCTTCAATAAAATGAAAGTAATTTGTGCAAAATGTTAATCCGAGACTAGAATAAAAATGAACATTACTTTCCGAATTAATGTTCATTGTGTTATAGCATGAAGAAAGACGATGCTATTGGATCAGCTATAGCCCAGTGGTTCATTCAGAAGTTTACATGATATATCGTGTTCAACCATTCAATGGTTCAAGTCCTGCGTGCGCTCTCTGACCTTTTTTTCCCATCATTTGTCAATTAAAGATCTTCGCTTCTTTACTTGCATAATCCACGCGATATAGTAAATATCGCCTATTTCATCTTTCTGTTTCTACAAATGATGATTAAAGCATTGCCTACTAGCACAGTGGATTCTCAGCTTCATCACCCAGCCTTTCCTGTGCTGTGAGATTGCCCTGGCCCATAATAAAATATTGAAAAAAAGTAATTCAATGAGGTAAAGAAGGCATTTGTCCATCAAAACCAAACATCACCTTTTGATTGCTTTAGGTTAACATTTTAAAACTCTGTTAACCTGCAAGCCTTTAGCAATAATGATGATAATCTGGAAGACAACAATTTAAATCTCATGTCTCTAAATTCCCAGATTGTCATTATTGTAGCTTAAACTAGAATGTATAACTATGATGACATTACCTTTCACCATAATACACTAATACACTAACATCAACTAAAGTAATTCAAGAAGACTGATTATAGAGTGATATAAGAAAAACTCTTGGAAATTACCTTTTTATGAGTTGACATCATTTGTTCGAATATATATGTATTAGGTATAGAATAAGTGAGTGATGTAACACGATGCACGTAGTCCCCTTTAACATTGTTTGAGTGAACCGTTAGTTGGCTTCCTGTTTTTTAGACTGCACATCTCTACGAGGTATATCAGTGCAGTGATAGACTGGTAAAATATATGTAACCCCACAGCATGGTGTTGGAGACATTTGTGTTTCTTTTAAAAACATAAAATCCTAATTTAGTGAAATCCTCTACAAAAAAAGGAACACTGAAAATGTCGATGAACTGCCTTAATGTTTGACAAAGTCACCTATCAAAATGTTCCTACATTGATAACAACTGCCACGACTGGTGTTTATGCCAATGTACAGTTGTTTCTGCAGGGAAGCAGACCTCACAGGGTTTCCCGGTTTAATATGTCAAAACCTAATTTTGACTGCATTAACATTGAATTCTGGGATTTACATTTACTAATAAACGGTCCTCTCTAAAGGATTTTTAATTCTGCTGTTAATCCTGTTAATAAATCAGGGCTACAAATCTCAGATTGCCACAATAAATGGACTGTATCATCTACTCACACATCCACTTAAAGAAGTTCAGAGATCTTCATCGGAATACCGAGACAATTCCATGGATGTAGATGTTCCTACCATAAAAGTTAATGGTGTCTGTGCCTTCATTTAGGGATAATCACCCTTCCATTAGTCAGGTGTAGCTCTAACTGAAGAATATATACGTCTTATCGCTGCTGGCTTCAATAAAATGAAAGTAATTTGTGCAAAATGTTAATCCGAGACTAGAATAAAAATGAACATTACTTTCCGAATTAATGTTCATTGTGTTATAGCTTGAAGAAAGACGATGCTATTGGATCAGCTATAGCCCAGTCGTTCATTCAGAAGTTTACATGATATATCGTGTTGAACCATTCAATGGTTCAAGTCCGGCGGGCGCTCTCTGACCTTTTTTTCCCATCATTTGTCAATTAAAGATCTACGCTTCTTTACTTGCATAATCCACGCTATATAGTAAATATCGCCTATTTCATCTTTCTGTTTCTACAAATGATGAGTAAAGCATTGAGCATTGCCTACTAGCACAGTGGATTGTCAGCTTCATCACCCAGCCTTTCCTGTGCTGTGAGATTGCCCTGGCCCATAATAAAATATTGAAAAAAAGTAATTCAATGAGGTAAAGAAGGCATTTGTCCATCAAAACCAAACATCACCTTTTGATTGCTTTAGGTCTAACATTTTAAAACTCTGTTAACCTGCAAGCCTTTAGCAATAATGATGATAATCTGGAAGACAACATTTTAAATCTCATGTCTCTAAATTCCCAGATTGTCAGTATTGTAGCTTAAACTAGAATGTATAACTATGATGACATTACCTTTCACCATAATACACTAATACACTAACATCAACTAAAGTAATTCAAGAAGACTGATTATAGAGTGATATAAGAAAAACTCTTGGAAATTACCTTTTTATGAGTTGACATCATTTGTTCGAATATATATGTATTAGGTATAGAATAAGTGAGTGATGTAACATGATGCACGTAGTCCCCTTTAACATTGTTTGAGTGAACCGTTAGTTGGCTTCCTGTTTTTTAGACTGCACATCTCTACGAGGTATATCAGTGCAGTGATAGACTGGTAAATTATATGTAACCCCACAGCATGGTGTTGGAGACATTTCTGTTTCATTTAAAAACATAAAATCCTAATTTAGTGAAATCCTCTACAAAAAAAGGAACACTGAAAATGTCGATGAACTGCCTTAATGTTTGACAAAGTCACCTATCAAAATGTTCCTACATTGATAACAACTGCCACGACTGGTTTTTATGCCAATGTACAGTTGTTACTGCAGGGAAGCAGACCTCACAGGGTTTCCCGGTTTAATATGTCAAAACCTAATTTTGACTGCATTAACATTGAATTCTGGGATTTACATTTACTAATAAACGGTCCTCTCTGAAGGATATTTAATTCTGCTGTTAATCCTGTTAATAAATCAGGGCTACAAATCTCAGATTGCCACAATAAATGGACTGTATCATCTACACACACATCCACTTAATGAAGTTCAGAGATCTTCATCGGAATACAGAGACAATTCCATGGATGTAGATGTTCCTACCATAAAAGTTAATGGTGTCTGTGCCTTCATTTGGGGATAATCACCCTTCCATTAGTCAGATGTAGCTCTAACTGAAGAATATATACGTCTTATCGTTGCTGGCTTCAATAAAATGAAAGTAATTTGTGCAAAATGTTTATCCTGAGAGTAGAATAAAAATGAACATTACTTTCTGAATTGATGTTCATTGTGTTATAGCTTGAAGAAAGATGCTGCTGTTGGGTCAGCTATAGCCAAGTAGTTCCTTCAGAAGTTTACATGATATATTGTGTTCAACCGTTCAATGGTTCAAGTCCTGCGGGCGCTCTCTGGCCTTTTTTTTCCATCATTTGTCAATTAAAGAACTACGCTTCATTACTTGCTTAATCCACTATATATAGTAAATATCGCCTATTTCATCTTTCTGTTTCTAAAAATTATCATTAAAGCATTGCCTACTAGCACAGTGGATTCTCAGCTTCATCATCCAGCCTTTCCAGTGCTATGAGATTACCCTGACCCATAATAAAATATTGAAAAAAAGTAATTCAATGAGGTAAAGAAAGCATTTGTCCATCAAAACCAAACATCACCTTTTGATTGCTTTAGGTCTAACATTTTAAAACTCTGTTAACCTGCAAGCCTTTAGAAATAATGATGATATTCTGGAAGACAACATTTTAAATCTCATGACTCTAAATTCCCAGATTGTCAGTATTGTAGCTTAAACTAGAATGTATAACTATGATGACATTACCCTTTCACCATAATACACTAATACACTAACATCAAGTAAAGTAATTCAAGAAGACTGAATATAGAGTGATGTAAGAAAAACTCTTGGAAATTACCTTTTTATGAGTTGACATCATTTGTTCGAATATATATGTATTAGGTATAGAATAAGCGAGTGATGTAACATGATGCACAAAGTCCCCTTTAACATTGTTTGAGTCAACCGTTAGTTGGCTTCCTGTTTTTTAGACTGCACATCTCTACGAGGTATATCAGCGCAGTGATTGACTGGAAAAATATATGTAACCCCACAGCATGGTGTTGGAGACATTTGTGTTTCTCTTAAAAACATAAAATCCTAATTTAATGAAATCCTCTACAAAAAAAGGAACACTGAAAATGTTGATGAACTGTCTTCATGTTTGACAAAGTCACCTATCAAAATGTTCCTACATTGATAACAACTGCCACGACTGGTGTTTATGTCAATGTACAGTTGTTCTGCAGGGGAATCAGACCTCACAGGGTTTCCCGGTTTAATATGTCAAAACCCAATTTTGACTGCATTAACATTGAATTCTGGGATTTACATTTACTAATAAACGGTAATCTCAGAAAGATTTTTAATTCTGTTGTTAATCCTGTTAATAAATCAGGGCTACAAATCTCAGATTGCCACAAAAAATGGACTGCATCATCTACACACACATCCACTTAATGAAGTTCGGAGATCTTCATCGGAATACAGAGATAATTCCATGGATGTAGATGTTCCTACCATAAAAGTTAATGGTGTCTGTGCCTTCATTTGGGGATAATCACCCTTCCATTAGTCAGGTGTACCTCTAACTGAAGAATATATACGTCTTATCGCTGCTGGCTTCAATAAAATGAAAGTAATTTGTGCAAAATGTTTAACCTGAGAGTAGAATAAAAATGAACATTACTTTCCAAATTGATGTTCATTGTGTTATAGCTTGAAGAAAGATGCTGCTGTTTGGTCAGCTATAGCCCAGTGGTTCCTTCAGAAGTTTACATGATATATCGTGTTCAACCATTCAATGGTTCAAGTCCCGCGGGCGCTATTTGGCCTTTTTTCCCATCATTTGTCAATTAAAGAACTATGCTTCTTTACTTGCTTAATCCACTCTATATAGTAAATATCGCATATTTCATCTTTCTGTTTCTACAAATGGTCATTAAAGCATTGCCTACTAGCACAGTGGATTCTCAACTTCATCCCAAGCCTTTCCAGTGCTGTGAGATTGCCCTGACCCATAATAAAATATTGAAAAAAAGTAATTCAATGAGGTAAAGAAGGCATTTGTCCATCAAAACCAAATATCACATTTTGCTTGCTTTAGGTCTAACATTTTAAAACGCTGTTAACTGCAAGCCTTTAGCAATAATGATGATATTCCAGAAGACAACATTTTAAATCTCATGTCTCTAAATTCCTAGATTGTCAGTATTGTAGCTTAAACTAGAATGTATAACTATGATGACATTACCCTTTCACCATCATACACTAATGCACTACATCAAGTTAATTAATTCAAGAAGACTGATTATAGAGTGATGTAAGAAAAACTCTTGTAAATTACCTTTTTATGAGTTGACATCATTTGTTCGAATATATATGTATTAGGTATAGAATAAGCGAGTGATGTAACATGATGCACGTAGTCCCCTTTAGCATTGTTTAAGTGAACCGTTAGTTGGCTTCCTGTTTTTTAGACTGCACATCTCTACGAGGTATATCAGTGCAGTGATGGACTGGAAAAATATATGTAACCCCACAGCATGGTGTTGGAGATATTTGTGTTTCTTTTAAAAACATAAAATCCTAATTTAGTGAAATCCTCTACAAAAAAAGGGATACAGAAAATGTTGATGAACTGCCGTAATGTTTGTCAAAGTCACCTATCAAAATGTTCCTACATTGATAACAACTGCCACGACTGGTGTTTATGCCAATGTACAGTTGTTTCTGTAGGGGAAGCAGACCTCACAGGGTTTCCGGGGTTAAGAAACAAATTTTGTCCAATTCCGCAAGGCCATAAAGACCTGGCTGTTCAATCAGTAATTTTGTTCCTGCATAGCCTATGAATATTACATCTTTTCAACAGCTATATATCTGCCAGCGCCGGGAAACCCTTTTTGGGTAGCTGTCCCGCTATACAAACTAAACAAATAAATAAATAAATATGTCAAAACCTAATTTTGACTGCATTAACATTGAATTCTGGGATTTACATTTACTAATAAACGGTCCTCTCAGAAGGAATTTTAATTCTGTTGTTAATACTGTTAATAAATCAGGGCTACAAATCTCAGAATGCCACAAAAAATGGACTGCATCATCTACACACACATCCACTTAAAGAAGTTCAGAGATCTTCATCGGAATACAAAGACAATTCCATGGATGTAGATGTTCCTACCATAAAAGTTAATGGTGTCTGTGCCTTCATTTGGGGATAATCACCCTTCCATTAGTCAGTTGTAGCTCTAACTGAAGAATATATACGTCTTATCGCTGCTGTCCTCAATAAAATGAAAGTAACTGGTGCAAAATGTTTATCTTGGGAGTAGAATAAAAATGAACATTACTTTCCGAATTGATGTTCATCGTGTTATAGCTTGAAGAAAAATGCTGCTGTTGGGTCAGCTATAGCCCAGTGGTTCCTTCAGAAGTTTACATGATATATCGTGTTCAACCATTCAATGGTTCAAGTCCTGCAGGTGCTCTCTCGCCTTTTTTTCCCATCATTTGTCAATTAAAGAATTACGCTTCTTTACTTGCTTAATCCACTCTATCTAGTAAATATCGCCTATTTCATCTTTCTGTTTCTACAAATGATCATTAAAGCTTTGCCTACTAGCACAGTGGATTCTCAGCATCATCACCCGGCCTTTCCAGTGCAGTGAGATTGCCCTGACCCATAATAAAATATAGAAAAAAAGTAATTCAATGACGTAAAGAAGGCATTTGTCCATCAAAACCAAACATCACCTTTTGATTGCTTTAGGTCTAACATTTCAAAACTCTGTTAACCTGCAAGCCTTTAGAAATAATGATGATAATCTGGAAGACAACATTTTAAATCTCATGACTCTAAATTCCCAGATTGTCAGTATTGTAGCTTAAACTAGAATGTATAACTATGATGACATTACCCTTTCACCATAATACACTAATACACTAACATCAAGTAAAGTAATTCAAGAAGACTGAATATAGAGTGATGTAAGAAAAACTCTTGGAAGTTACCTTTTTATGAGTTGACATCATTTGTTCGAATATATATGTATTAGGTATAGAATAAGCGAGTGATGTAACATGATGCACAAAGTCCCCTTTAACATTGTTTAAGTCAACCGTTAGTTGGCTTCCTGTTTTTTAGACTGAACATCTCTACGAGGTATATCAGCGCAGTGATGGACTGGAAAAATATATGTAACCCCACAGTATGGTGTTGGAGACATTTGTGTTTCTCTTAAAAACATAAAATCCTAATTTAGTGAAATCCTCTACAAAAAAAGGAACACTGAAAATGTTGATGAACTGCCTTCATGTTTGACAAAGTCACCTATCAAAATGTTCCTACATTGATAACAACTGCCACGACTGGTGTTTATGCCAATGTACAGTTGTTCTGCAGGGGAATCAGACCTCACAGGGTTTCCCGGTTTAATATGTCAAAACCCAATTTTGACTGCATTGACATTGAATTCTGGGATTTACATTTACTAATAAACGGTAATCTCAGAAAGATTTTTAATTCTGTTGTTAATCCTGTTAATAAATCAGGGCTACAAATCTCAGATTGCCACAAAAAATGGACTGCATCATCTACACACACATCCACTTAATGAAGTTCAGAGATCTTCATCGGAATACCGAGATAATTCCATGGATGTAGATGTTCCTATCATAAAAGTTAATGGTGTCTGTGCCTTCATTTGGGGATAATCACCCTTCCATTAGTCAGGTGTAGCTCTAACTGAAGAATATATACGTCTTATCGCTGCTGGCTTCAATAAAATGAAAGCAATTTGTGCAAAATGTTTAACCTGAGAGTAGAATAAAAATGAACATTACTTTCCAAATTGATGTTCATTGTGTTATAGCTTGAAGAAAGATGCTGCTGTTTGGTCAGCTATAGCCCAGTGGTTCCTTCAGAAGTTTACATGATATATCGTGTTCAACCATTCAATGGTTCAAGTCCCGCGGGCGCTCTTTGGCCTTTTTTTCCCATCATTTGTCAATTAAAGAACTACGCTTCTTTACTTGCTTAATCCACTCTATATAGTAAATATCGCATATTTCATCTGTCTATTTCTACAAATGATCATTAAAGCATTGCCTACTAGCACAGTGGATTCTCAACTTCATCCCTAGCCTTTCCAGTGCTGTGAGATTGCCCTGACCCATAATAAAATATTGAAAAAAAGTAATTCAATGAGGTAAAGAAAGCATTTGTCCATCAAAACCAAACATCACCTTTTGATTGCTTTAGGTCTAACATTTTAAAACTCTGTTAACCTGCAAGCCTTTAGAAATAATGATGATATTCTGGAAGACAACATTTTAAATCTCATGACTCTAAATTCCCAGATTGTCAGTATTGTAGCTTAAACTAGAATGTATAACTATGATGACATTACCCTTTCACCATAATACACTAATACACTAACATCAAGTAAAGTAATTCAAGAAGACTGAATATAGAGTGATGTAAGAAAAACTCTTGGAAATTACCTTTTTATGAGTTGACATCATTTGTTCGAATATATATGTATTAGGTATAGAATAAGCGAGTGATGTAACATGATGCACAAAGTCCCCTTTAACATTGTTTGAGTCAACCGTTAGTTGGCTTCCTGTTTTTTAGACTGCACATCTCTACGAGGTATATCAGCGCAGTGATTGACTGGAAAAATATATGTAACCCCACAGCATGGTGTTGGAGACATTTGTGTTTCTCTTAAAAACATAAAATCCTAATTTAATGAAATCCTCTACAAAAAAAGGAACACTGAAAATGTTGATGAACTGTCTTCATGTTTGACAAAGTCACCTATCAAAATGTTCCTACATTGATAACAACTGCCACGACTGGTGTTTATGTCAATGTACAGTTGTTCTGCAGGGGAATCAGACCTCACAGGGTTTCCCGGTTTAATATGTCAAAACCCAATTTTGACTGCATTAACATTGAATTCTGGGATTTACATTTACTAATAAACGGTAATCTCAGAAAGATTTTTAATTCTGTTGTTAATCCTGTTAATAAATCAGGGCTACAAATCTCAGATTGCCACAAAAAATGGACTGCATCATCTACACACACATCCACTTAATGAAGTTCGGAGATCTTCATCGGAATACAGAGATAATTCCATGGATGTAGATGTTCCTACCATAAAAGTTAATGGTGTCTGTGCCTTCATTTGGGGATAATCACCCTTCCATTAGTCAGGTGTACCTCTAACTGAAGAATATATACGTCTTATCGCTGCTGGCTTCAATAAAATGAAAGTAATTTGTGCAAAATGTTTAACCTGAGAGTAGAATAAAAATGAACATTACTTTCCAAATTGATGTTCATTGTGTTATAGCTTGAAGAAAGATGCTGCTGTTTGGTCAGCTATAGCCCAGTGGTTCCTTCAGAAGTTTACATGATATATCGTGTTCAACCATTCAATGGTTCAAGTCCCGCGGGCGCTATTTGGCCTTTTTTCCCATCATTTGTCAATTAAAGAACTACGCTTCTTTACTTGCTTAATCCACTCTATATAGTAAATATCGCATATTTCATCTTTCTGTTTCTACAAATGGTCATTAAAGCATTGCCTACTAGCACAGTGGATTCTCAACTTCATCCCAAGCCTTTCCAGTGCTGTGAGATTGCCCTGACCCATAATAAAATATTGAAAAAAAGTAATTCAATGAGGTAAAGAAGGCATTTGTCCATCAAAACCAAATATCACATTTTGCTTGCTTTAGGTCTAACATTTTAAAACGCTGTTAACTGCAAGCCTTTAGCAATAATGATGATATTCCAGAAGACAACATTTTAAATCTCATGTCTCTAAATTCCTAGATTGTCAGTATTGTAGCTTAAACTAGAATGTATAACTATGATGACATTACCCTTTCACCATCATACACTAATGCACTACATCAAGTTAATTAATTCAAGAAGACTGATTATAGAGTGATGTAAGAAAAACTCTTGTAAATTACCTTTTTATGAGTTGACATCATTTGTTCGAATATATATGTATTAGGTATAGAATAAGCGAGTGATGTAACATGATGCACGTAGTCCCCTTTAGCATTGTTTAAGTGAACCGTTAGTTGGCTTCCTGTTTTTTAGACTGCACATCTCTACGAGGTATATCAGTGCAGTGATGGACTGGAAAAATATATGTAACCCCACAGCATGGTGTTGGAGATATTTGTGTTTCTTTTAAAAACATAAAATCCTAATTTAGTGAAATCCTCTACAAAAAAAGGGATACAGAAAATGTTGATGAACTGCCGTAATGTTTGTCAAAGTCACCTATCAAAATGTTCCTACATTGATAACAACTGCCACGACTGGTGTTTATGCCAATGTACAGTTGTTTCTGTAGGGGAAGCAGACCTCACAGGGTTTCCCGGGTTAAGAAACAAATTTTGTCCAATTCCGCAAGGCCATAAAGACCTGGCTGTTCAATCAGTAATTTTGTTCCTGCATAGCCTATGAATATTACATCTTTTCAACAGCTATATATCTGCCAGCGCCGGGAAACCCTTTTTGGGTAGCTGTCCCGCTATACAAACTAAACAAATAAATAAATAAATATGTCAAAACCTAATTTTGACTGCATTAACATTGAATTCTGGGATTTACATTTACTAATAAACGGTCCTCTCAGAAGGAATTTTAATTCTGTTGTTAATACTGTTAATAAATCAGGGCTACAAATCTCAGAATGCCACAAAAAATGGACTGCATCATCTACACACACATCCACTTAAAGAAGTTCAGAGATCTTCATCGGAATACAAAGACAATTCCATGGATGTAGATGTTCCTACCATAAAAGTTAATGGTGTCTGTGCCTTCATTTGGGGATAATCACCCTTCCATTAGTCAGTTGTAGCTCTAACTGAAGAATATATACGTCTTATCGCTGCTGTCCTCAATAAAATGAAAGTAACTGGTGCAAAATGTTTATCTTGGGAGTAGAATAAAAATGAACATTACTTTCCGAATTGATGTTCATCGTGTTATAGCTTGAAGAAAAATGCTGCTGTTGGGTCAGCTATAGCCCAGTGGTTCCTTCAGAAGTTTACATGATATATCGTGTTCAACCATTCAATGGTTCAAGTCCTGCAGGTGCTCTCTCGCCTTTTTTTCCCATCATTTGTCAATTAAAGAATTACGCTTCTTTACTTGCTTAATCCACTCTATCTAGTAAATATCGCCTATTTCATCTTTCTGTTTCTACAAATGATCATTAAAGCTTTGCCTACTAGCACAGTGGATTCTCAGCATCATCACCCGGCCTTTCCAGTGCAGTGAGATTGCCCTGACCCATAATAAAATATAGAAAAAAAGTAATTCAATGACGTAAAGAAGGCATTTGTCCATCAAAACCAAACATCACCTTTTGATTGCTTTAGGTCTAACATTTCAAAACTCTGTTAACCTGCAAGCCTTTAGAAATAATGATGATAATCTGGAAGACAACATTTTAAATCTCATGACTCTAAATTCCCAGATTGTCAGTATTGTAGCTTAAACTAGAATGTATAACTATGATGACATTACCCTTTCACCATAATACACTAATACACTAACATCAAGTAAAGTAATTCAAGAAGACTGAATATAGAGTGATGTAAGAAAAACTCTTGGAAATTACCTTTTTATGAGTTGACATCATTTGTTCGAATATATATGTATTAGGTATAGAATAAGCGAGTGATGTAACATGATGCACAAAGTCCCCTTTAACATTGTTTAAGTCAACCGTTAGTTGGCTTCCTGTTTTTTAGACTGAACATCTCTACGAGGTATATCAGCGCAGTGATGGACTGGAAAAATATATGTAACCCCACAGTATGGTGTTGGAGACATTTGTGTTTCTCTTAAAAACATAAAATCCTAATTTAGTGAAATCCTCTACAAAAAAAGGAACACTGAAAATGTTGATGAACTGCCTTCATGTTTGACAAAGTCACCTATCAAAATGTTCCTACATTGATAACAACTGCCACGACTGGTGTTTATGCCAATGTACAGTTGTTCTGCAGGGGAATCAGACCTCACAGGGTTTCCCGGTTTAATATGTCAAAACCCAATTTTGACTGCATTGACATTGAATTCTGGGATTTACATTTACTAATAAACGGTAATCTCAGAAAGATTTTTAATTCTGTTGTTAATCCTGTTAATAAATCAGGGCTACAAATCTCAGATTGCCACAAAAAATGGACTGCATCATCTACACACACATCCACTTAATGAAGTTCAGAGATCTTCATCGGAATACCGAGATAATTCCATGGATGTAGATGTTCCTATCATAAAAGTTAATGGTGTCTGTGCCTTCATTTGGGGATAATCACCCTTCCATTAGTCAGGTGTAGCTCTAACTGAAGAATATATACGTCTTATCGCTGCTGGCTTCAATAAAATGAAAGCAATTTGTGCAAAATGTTTAACCTGAGAGTAGAATAAAAATGAACATTACTTTCCAAATTGATGTTCATTGTGTTATAGCTTGAAGAAAAATGCTACTGTTTGGTCAGCTATAGCCCAGTGGTTCCTTCAGAAGTTTACATGATATATCGTGTTCAACCATTCAATGGTTCAAGTCCCGCGGGCGCTCTTTGGCCTTTTTTTCCCATCATTTGTCAATTAAAGAACTACGCTTCTTTACTTGCTTAATCCACTCTATATAGTAAATATCGCATATTTCATCTGTCTATTTCTACAAATGATCATTAAAGCATTGCCTACTAGCACAGTGGATTCTCAACTTCATCCCTAGCCTTTCCAGTGCTGTGAGATTGCCCTGACCCATAATAAAATATTGAAAAAAAGTAATTCAATGAGGTAAAGAAGGCATTTGTCCATCAAAACCAAATATCACCTTTTGCTTGCTTTAGGTCTAACATTTTAAAACGCTGTTAGCTGCAAGCCTTTAGCAATAATGATGATATTCCAGAAGACAACATTTTAAATCTCATGTCTCTAAATTCCTAGATTGTCAGTATTGTAGCTTAAACTAGAATGTATAACTATGATGACATTACCCTTTCACCATCATACACTAATGCACTAACATCAAGTTAATTAATTCAAGAAGACTGATTATAGAGTGATGTAAGAAAAACTCTTGTAAATTACCTTTTTATGAGTTGACATCATTTGTTCGAATATATATGTATTAGGTATAGAATAAGCGAGTGATGTAACATGATGCACGTAGTCCCCTTTAGCATTGTTTAAGTGAACCGTTAGTTGGCTACCTGTTTTTTAGACTGCACATCTCTATGAGGTATATCAGTGCAGTGATGGACTGGAAAAATATATGTAACCCCACAGCATGGTGTTGGAGACATTTGTGTTTCTTTAAAAAACATAAAATCCTATTTTAATGAAATCCTCTACAAAAAAAGGGACACAGAAAATGTTGATGAACTGCCATAATGTTTGACAAAGTCACCTATCAAAATGTTCCTACATTGATAACAACTGCCACGACTGGTGTTTATGCCAATGTACAGTTGTTTCTGTAGGGGAAGCAGACCTCACAGGGTTTCCCGGGTTAAGAAACAAATTTTGTCCAATTCCGCAAGGCCATAAAGACCTGGCTGTTCAATCAGTAATTTTGTTCCTGCATAGCCTATGAATATTACATCTTTTCAACAGCTATATATCTGCCAGCGCCGGGAAACCCTTTTTGGGTAGCTGTCCCGCTATACAAACTAAACAAATAAATAAATAAATATGTCAAAACCTAATTTTGACTGCATTAACATTGAATTCTGGGATTTACATTTACTAATAAACGGTCCTCTCAGAAGGAATTTTAATTCTGTTGTTAATACTGTTAATAAATCAGGGCTACAAATCTCAGAATGCCACAAAAAATGGACTGCATCATCTACACACACATCCACTTAAAGAAGTTCAGAGATCTTCATCGGAATACAAAGACAATTCCATGGATGTAGATGTTCCTACCATAAAAGTTAATGGTGTCTGTGCCTTCATTTGGGGATAATTACCCTTCCATTAGTCAGTTGTAGCTCTAACTGAAGAATATACACGTCTTATCGCTGCTGTCCTCAATAAAATGAAAGTAACTGGTGCAAAATGTTTATCTTGGGAGTAGAATAAAAATGAACATTACTTTCCGAATTGATGTTCATCGTGTTATAGCTTGAAGAAAAATGCTGCTGTTGGGTCAGCTATAGCCCAGTGGTTCCTTCAGAAGTTTACATGCTATATCGTGTTCAACCATTCAATGGTTCAAGTCCTGCGGGCGCTCTCTCGCCTTTTTTTCCCATCATTTGTCAATTAAAGAATTACGCTTCTTTACTTGCTTAATCCACTCTATCTAGTAAATATCGCCTATTTCATCTTTCTGTTTCTACAAATGATCATTAAAGCTTTGCCTACTAGCACAGTGGATTCTCAGCATCATCACCCGGCCTTTCCAGTGCAGTGAGATTGCCCTGACCCATAATAAAATATAGAAAAAAAGTAATTCAATGACGTAAAAAAGGCATTTGTCCATCAAAACCAAAAATCACTTTTGATTGCTTTAGGTCTAACATTTCAAAACTCTGTTAACCTGCAAGCCTTTAGAAATAATGATGATAATCCGGAAGACAACATTTTAAATCTCATGACTCTAAATTCCCAGATTGTCAGTATTGTAGCTTAAACTAGAATGTATAACTATGATGACATTACCCTTTCACCATAATACACTAATACACTAACATCAAGTAAAGTAATTCAAGAAGACTGAATATAGAGTGATGTAAGAAAAACTCTTTGAAATTACCTTTTTATGAGTTGACATCATTTGTTCGAATATATATGTATTAGGTATAGAATAAGCGAGTGATGTAACATGATGCACAAAGTCCCCTTTAACATTGTTTGAGTCAACTGTAGTTGGATTCCTGTTTATTAGACTGAACATCTCTACGAGGTATATCAGTGCAGTGATGGACTGGAAAAATATATGTAACCCCACAGCATGGTGTTGGAGACATTTGTGTTTCTCTTAAAAACATAAAATCCTAATTTAGTGAAATCCTCTACAAAAAAAGGAACACTGAACATGTTGATGAACTGCCTTCATGTTTGACAAAGTCACCTATCAAAATGTTCCTACATTGATAACAACTGCCACGACTGGTGTTTATGCCAATGTACAGTTGTTCTGCAGGGGAATCAGACCTCACAGGGTTTCCCAGTTTAATATGTCAAAACCCAATTTTGACTGCATTAACATTGAATTCTGGGATTTACATTTACTAATAAACGGTAATCTCAGAAAGATTTTTAATTCTGTTGTTAATCCTGTTAATAAATCAGGGCTACAAATCTCAGATTGCCACAAAAAATGGACTGCATCATCTACACACACACATCCACTTAATGAAGTTCAGAGATCTTCATCGGAATACAGAGATAATTCCATGGATGTAGATGTTCCTATCATAAAAGTTAATGGTGTCTGTGCCTTCATTTGGTGATAATCACCCTTCCATTAGTCAGGTGTAGCTCTAACTGAAGAATATATACGTCTTATCGTTGCTGGCTTCAATAAAATGAAAGTAATTTGTGCAAAATGTTTAACCTGAGAGTAGAATAAAAATGAACATTACTTTCCAAATTGATGTTCATTGTGTTATAGCTTGAAGAAAGATACTGCTGTTTGGTCAGCTATAGCCCAGTGGTTCCTTCAGAAGTTTACATGATATATCGTGTTCAACCATTCAATGGTTCAAGTCCCGCGGGCGCTCTCTGACCTTTTTTTCCCATCATTTGTCAATTAAACAACTACGCTTCTTTACTTGCATAATCCACTCTATATAGTAAATATCGCCTATTTCATTGTTCTGTTTCTACAAATGATCATTAAAGCATTGCCTACTAGCACAGTGGATTCTCAGCTTCATCACCCAGCCTTTCCAGTGCTGTGAGATTGCCCTGACCCATAATAAAATATTGAAAAAAAGTAATTCAATGAGGTAAAGAAGGCATTTGTCCATCAAAACCAAACATCACCTTTTGATTGCTTTAGGTCTAATAGGTCTAACATTTTAAAACTCTGTTAACCTGCAAGCCTTTAGCAATAATGATGATAATCTGGAAGACAACATTTTAAATCTCATGTCTCTAAATTCCCAGATTGTCAGTATTGTAGCATAAACTAGAATGTATAACTATGATGACATTACCCTTTCACCATAATACACTAATACACTAACATCAAGTAAAGTAATTCAAGAAGACTGATTATAGAGTGATGTAAGGAAAACTCTTGGAAAATACCTTTTTATGAGTTGACATCATTTGTTCGAATATATATGTATTAGGTATAGAATAAGTGAGTGATGTAACATGATGCACCTAGTCTCCTTTAACATTGTTTGAGTGAACCGTTAGTTGACTTCCTGTTTTTTAGACTGCACATCTCTACGAGGTATATCAGTGCAGTGATGGACTGGAAAAATATATGTAACCCCACAGCATGGTGTTGGAGACATTTGTGTTTCTTTTAAAAACATAAAATCCTAATTTTGTGAAATTCTCTACAAAAAAAGGAACAATGAAAATGTTGATGAACTGCCGTAGTGTTTGATAAAGTCACCTATCAAAATGTTCCTACATTGAGAACAACTGCCACGACTGGTGTTTATGCCAATGTACAGTTGTTTCTGCAGGGGAATCAGACCTCACAGGGTTTCCCGGTTTAATATGTCAAAACCTAATTTTGACTGCATTAACATTGAATTCTGGGATTTACATTTACTAATAAACGGTCCTCTCAGAAGGATTTTTAATTCTGTTGTTAATCCTGTTAATAAATCAGGGCTACAAATCTCAGAATGCCACAAAAAATGGACTGCATCATCTACGTACACATACACTTAAAGAAGTTCAGAGATCTTCATCGGAATACAGAGACAATTCCATGGATGTAGATGTTCCTACCATAAAAGTTAATAGTGTCTGTGCCTTCATTTAGGGATAATCACCCTTCCATTAGTCAAGTGTAGCTCTAACTGAAGAATATATATGTCTTATCGCTGCTGGCTTCAATAAAATGAAAGTAATTTGTGCAAAATGTTTATCCTGAGAGTAGAATAAAAATGAACATTATTTTCCAAATTGATGTTCATTGTGTTATAGCTTGAAGAAAGATGCAGCTGTTGGGTCAGCTATAGCCCAGTGGTTCCTTCAGAAGTTTGCATGATATAGCCTGTTCAATGGTTCAAGTCCCGCGGGTGCTCTCTGGACTTTTTTTCCCATCATTTGTCGATTAAAGAACTACGCTTCTTTACTTGCTTAATCAACTCTATATAGTAAATATCGCATATTTCATCTTTCTGTTTCTACAAATGATCATTATAGCATTGCCTACTAGCAGAGTGGATTCTCAGCTTCATCACCCAGCCTTTCCAGTGCTGTGAGATTGCCCTGACCCATAATAAAATATTGAAAAAAAGTAATTCAATGAGGTAAAGAAGGCATTTGTCCATCAAAACCAAACATCACCTTTTGATTGCTTTAGGTCTAACATTTTAAAACTCTGTTAACCTGCAAGCCTTTAGCAATAATGATGATAATCTGGAAGACAACATTTTAAATCTCATGACTCTAATTTCCTAGATTGTCAGTATTGTAGCTTAAACTAAAATGTATAACTATGATGACATTACCCTTTCACCATAATACACTAATACACTAACATCAAGTAAAGTAATTCAAGAATGATGTAAGAAACACTCTTGGAAATTACCTTTTTATGAGTTGACATCATTTGTTCGAATATATATGTATTAGGTATAAAATAAGCGAGTGATGTAACATGATGCACGTAGTCCCCTTTAACATTGTTTGAGTGAACCGTTAGTTGGCTTCCTGTTTTTTAGACTGCACATCTCTACGAGGTATATCAGTGCAGTGATGGACTGGAAAAATATATGTAACCCCACAGCATGGTGTTGGAGACATTTGTGTTTCTTTTAAAAACATAAAATCCTAATTTAGTGAAATCCTCTACAAAAAGAGGAACACTGAAAATGTTGATGAACTGCCGTAATATTTGACAAAGTCACCTATCAAAATGTTCCTACATTGGGGGGCGTGGCCAAGGCGGCAAGCATGGCGGACGTGGCTTGAGTGAGCTCCGTCCCACCGGCGCATTATCCTTGTTAAATATCCTACATCGCCCCGACCTGCGGACTCCCTAACGGAGCTCTCCTTTGCCAGTGGTGGAGAGTGTGCTCCGGTGGCACTTTGAGCGCACACAGGGCGTGAATTCCGGCGGAGCAGGCCCCGACGCGGTGAGGCCTACGCTGCGTGCCGGAGCCGGGACCTCGAGTTACGTGGGGTCCGGCCGGATGTGCGGCGGCGCTGGGGTCGGCTGCTAGAACTGGGCCGGCTCTCCGGGACCGGGGGAGACGCCGAAGGCAGCAGAAGGATCCTGGAACCTGGCCGGGGGCTGGGACTCCCTGACGTGCGGACTCCCTGACCTAGTACTCCGTCATCAGTGGTGGAGAGAGTGCTCCGGCGGCAAGTTGAGCGCACGCAGGGCGTGAACTCCAGCAGAGAGAGCGCCGACGCGGTGAGCCCTACGCTGCGCGCCGGAGCCGGGACCCCATGTTTCGTGGGGTCCAGCCGGAAGTGCGGCTGCGCTGGGGTCAACTGCAAATACTGGACCGGCTCTCAGGAACTGAGGGAGAAACCGAGGGCTGCGGAGGGTATACAACCTCCATTGCAACTTTTACAACGCACTACCATTACAACGAAACTTTTACAACGCAAAATCTATTACAACGCATGCATTTACAACGCAGTCATTACAACGCATGACACTACAACGCACACTACTACAACGCATACCATTACAATGCAGTAATTACAACGCATACCATTACAACGCAAAACTTACCATCCAACACTTACCCTACTGTTGCACCCCCTCCAGTTACAATAGTAATTTTAACCCCTACACTATCCAACACTTACCTTATATGCAATGTAATGTAATGCGTTGTAATGGTATGCGTTGTAAATGTAGTATGCGTTGTAGTGGAATGCGTTGTAAAGGTAGTTTCTAAGAATTCGTTGTAATGGTATGCATTGTAATGGTGTGCGTTGTAATGGATGTTGCGGTGTAAAAAATGCGTTGTAAAGGTATGTGTTGTAAAAGTGTGCGTTGTAACGTCATACATCTGCTGCGGAGGGATTCTGGAGCTGGCCTAGAGCAGGACCGCCGGAGTCTGCTGGGTCAGCGGCCGAGGGGAGCCGAACGGCATTGAGGGGGGGGTGATACCCTCGGCAACGGGGTGAACCCACTCGGCGGCCAGATCGGACCGCGGGAGCCCGATGCCCTGGGGGACCTGGGGGGCTCAGGACATCGCCCCCTCTCCTAGAAGCGCCTTTCCATTTACGGAACCCCCCCGGTCGCTATGTGCGTGATCACCGAGGGGAAGGCCTGAAGGTGGGCCTGTCCGGGCTAGAGTGTGATATTCCTGGCGCTTGGACCTGAATTGTGCTACGACATTTCACGGAGACCGAAGTGCAGCAGGGCCAAGGTCCCGGAGGAGTGGGTGGGCCTCGGCGGCCTCGTTGTGAGGGGCCTCCTCGAGACACACATTCGTCTCATCCTGTGGCCAGTTGTGTGCGCTGGGGACACGCTGCCGTGGCTGGCGCGAATGGTTGTAGTGAACTGAGGGAGTGCTGCACAACGCATAGCCACATCGCTATCCTGGGACACTCTTCTGTGGTCCCCCAGTGCCTGGCCGGAGCGCGATAGATCCTTCTAGAGGTCCCGCACCGGAGGAGTGCGGGCGACTACCGGCAGCTGTAGAGACATTGGGCCACGGACCCTTCATTCAAAATGACGTGGGGCGGCAATAGTGGAGGTACTACAAAACAAGGCCCCATAGACAAATTTACAGGGCCAAGTGGTGGAGCGGGGACGTCTGGAAGCCAGCCGGGACTGGGAACGGGCCCGGACAATGCAGCCCTTTTGGCGGCTATAATGCAGTCAAGAGACACGCTGGACGCAAAAATCGGGGCAGTTGGGGCTGACGTTACACTGCTCCGTCAAGATCTACGCAAAGCGGTGGCCCGCATAACGGAAACTGAAGCCAGAATCACGGAGGTGGAAGACGATGTAGTTATTCTAAAGAAAAAAGTGGTGACTATGGAGGGAATACAGAAGGGCCTGGCACGCCGGGCCGAGGACGCTGAAGGACGGGCCCGGAGAAACAACCTGCGGTTCGTGGGTTTGCCGGAGGACTGTGAGAAGGGCAACATGGAGGCATTCCTGACACAGTGGCTGGAGGGGTGGCTCCCCCCAGACTCTCTATCGCGATGCTTCATAATTGAACGGGCACATCGTGCACTTCTGCCAAAGCCGCCGATTGGAGCTCCCCCCCATCCGGTCATTGCCAAACTCCTCAACTATCATGACCACGACACTATCCTGCGACAGGCGTGAGTTAAGGAGCCCTTAATGTATGACAATCATAAAGTGCTGTTCTTCCCAGATTACACTAAACTGGTGCAGCAACAACGCCAGTCCTTTACTGCGGCGAAGGCACGCTTGAGAGAACTTAAAATCCAATATGCCCTGCTCTATCCGGCCCGCCTGCGGGTGGTGTTCCAGTCCAAGACACAGTTCTTCAACACCCCGGAGGAGGTCTTTGAATGGACAGATGAGAGGGTGAGGGTCAGGGTGCATACCCCCCGGGCCGAGACTCCGACTCCTCCTCGGCGACGGGACCCCCGAGGACTCCCAGGAGGTCCCGAAGCAGAAGCAACTGGAGGGCACGCTTGCAGAGGAACCGACCTCCTAAGGACGGGGCGGCGGGAGGCAACATTGCAGATGAGGTTCCAGCTCCGGGGCCATGAGGACATGCGCTGCCCTGGACCTTTCACGTGCGCAACCCCAGACGGATACAGATGACTCCGGACCCTGCCAGGCGCGACACTTGGCCTTGTGGCTCACCACCTAGCTGTATGACTCATACCCACGGCATGGGGGTAGGACGTAGGTCGGGGTTGCTCACGAGAGGGCAGACATCACCCCGAAAAGTAGAGTAGTTAGTTGGGTTAAGGGTTAGTTGGGATCGGGTGGGCAGTTGGTTGGGATCCATTGGCATAGTGGGTCATTAGCCTCCCGTTGGGGGCTGGAGACTGTATATACTGCAACAGGTACTTCAATGTTACTGAGGTATGGAGAGGAGGGTCGGAGGGGGAGTTGTGGGCAGCGTGGGTGGTATGGGAGGGGTGGTAGTGTTATGGGAGGGGCGCTGGACAAGGGGGTAGGGGTTAGGAGAGGGGGGGGTGGGGGGATGGGACGGCTCTTTCCGGCACAGTGTATAATCAATTCCAATTGCTATCGTATGTGTGTGTGTGGCCCCGTATACCCAGGACCCTGGTCTACTCACCCATAGATGCCGGTTGATACCCACGAGACAGGCCGCCCGCAGGCAACATTGCGGGTGGTGAGTTGGAATGTCCGGGGAATGCTTGACAAAATAAAGAGAGGTGCTGTGTTGCGGCTGGGGAAGAGGGAGCGAGCGGATGTGCTATTCTTACAAGAAACACACCTCCTAGGTAACAAAACACTCAGCCTACAACGGTATGGCTACCAGCAAGTATTCCATGCAGGTTTTGCAAGAGGGTCACGCGGTGTGGCGATCCTGATTCATCGCAGGATACCCTATACACACGAGACGCAATGGATAGATGCCCAGGGCAGATTTGTCTTCATTAAAGGAATGGTGGGGGATGAGCCGATGGTTTTTGGCAGTGTGTATGCCCCACCCCCGTTGCAAGAGGCGCTGATTGAAAAGTTGTTTGGTATCTGGACTGACATCCCGAATGTATTGTCAATAGTGGGCGGTGACTGGAATGATGTCATGGATGGACGTGTGGATCGACATAGGCCGGGAGGGAGTCACGTTACTGATACCCCCACGAAATTGAATGGCATGGTACGGGGGATGGGCTGGATGGATGCATGACGGTTCCAGCATCCCCATAGCCGCGAGTTTACATACGTTTCGGCAGTGCATAAATCCTTTTCCAGACTTGATTACCTGTTTATCCCTAACGCCTGGATGGGGAGGGTAGCTTCCACGTCCATGCTCCCGCGTGGCCTGTCGGATCACTCTCCAGTGGCGATGGAGGTGTATCTGGATAGGACACGGCAACCCTTTAGATGGCGCCTGTCCACTAGGCACCTACAACAGGATGACTATAAGTAGCACATGCGAGAAGCCATTTCCCAGTACTGGGACACTAATGATAGGCCTGAAACAGATGACGTGATACTTTGGGAAGCTTTGAAACCTGTGCTCCGTGGGGTGGACATCGCCTGGTGGGCAGCGGCGCGTAAAACCCGTAGGGGAGAGATGGAGGAGACTGCGAGGCAGATTTGAGATCTGGAGGGGGACAGTACTGCGGGGGGAAATGCAGATACCATTGGGCAGCTGCTGCTATTGCAGCAGAAGTACAACTCTCTTCTGATGGATGAGGGACGCCAGCTATGGTTGGCTACGCAAAGTAGAATTAATCAGTGGGGAGATAAATCCAGCACCATGCTGTACAGGCTCTGTCAGGGGACCTTTCATGCGCAGTCCTTACCGGGTCTCTGTGATGAGGTGGGGGCTCCTGTGACGGCCCCGGTGGAACTGGCGGCCAGCTTTGCACGATACTATGCGGCCCCATATGCCCCTCGGGAGGCCATCCCGGCGGAGGAGGTTGATAAATTCCTAGCGGACCTCCCGCCGCGGGCTCTTTCTGACGAGGGCCGCGACCGACTGGACCTCCCGCTCTCACTAGAGGAGCTAGACGTGGCTCTCGGTGAACTGAACACTGGTAAAGCCCCCGGGCCTAATGGGTTCCCATGTGAATTTCTAAAGACGTTTCACCTCCAGTTGAGTACGCGCTATAAAAGGGCGCTGGAGGCGGCCAGAGACCGTGGTCGCCTACCGGCGGACTGGCGACATGCCGAGATAGTGGTCTTCTGCAAACCGGGAAGACCTCCAGAACAGCACGCATCATATAGGCCGATATCGCTCCTTAATGTTGAAGCGAAAATACTGGCGAAAGCCCTGGCCAATCGCCTCCTTCCATATATTACGGATCTGATCCATCCTGATCAGGCCGGGTTTATCCCCATAGAGTGACTAGGCACAATATCAGACGCGCACAGGTGGTGATAGAGGCGGCCCGAGCTGCCGGGATCCCGGCAGCACTTCTTCTTGCTGACATTGATAGGGCCTTTGATTCGTTGAGCTGGGTCTACCTCCGTGCACTTCTGGCTCGCCTGAATCTTGGACCCCGTTTCCTTTCATACATACAATTACTATACACGGATCTGACGGCTTCGGTGAGGATAGCGGGGGCGGTCTCTGACCCTTTCCCTATAGGCCGAGGCACCCGACAGGGCTGCCCCCTCTCGCCCTATTTATTCGCTCTGGCCATGGAGCCGTTGGCAGCATGGGTAAGAATGGACGCGCAGATGCGGGGTCTTGAGTGGGAGCAGGGACCGTCTGATCAGATTGCACTGTATGCGGACAATGTCCTTTTTTTCCTCACAGATATAAACAGATCAGGGCCACGGGTACTTGAGATAATGCGGGTGTTCGGAGAGGTATCTGGACTGCACTTGAATATACGTAAATCCACGCTGTGGGAGTTGGGAGGGCGCAGGGGACATAGACCCTGGGCGTCAGCGCTGCAAGAGGCGGCGAGCAGCATTAAATACCCGGGCGTCTTCCTAACGGATGTTCCGGGGGTTGCCTGGGCCCGCAATGTGGCACCGGTTTGGGACCGTGTACGGTCGGAGATGAAAACATGGTCCAGGATGCCCCTAAATATATATGGCCGCTCCGCCATCTTCAAGATGGTAGCCCTCCCGCGCCTCCTTTACCAGTTGCAAAATCATCCGTACCCAATTGCTCCGCAAAGGTTCCGGCAGGTGAACTCGGCTCTGGGTCAATTTCTTTGGGCCGGTGGGGTATCCAGAGTGGCACTCCGCACCTGCTTAGTTTCCACATATTGCGGGGGCCTAGCGACCTCGGATGTTCTGTCCTACTATCAGGCGTCCCATCTCCTGGAACTAAATGACATTGTGGTATGGGGACCGTGGCGACCCGGCCTATGCCCTGGAGAGGTACCTGATGGACCCCGACACGTTACATACCATCCTATACTCGGCAGGCAAAAGGAAAAATCTCCCAATGGTAACCCAGGTGGTTTTCCGAGTGTGGCGAGGTGCCCTACGCCGCATGGGGTGGTGGAATAAATTAACGAGAGAAATGGACAGCTGCCGGCCCTGGCGGCCCGGCGGGGTTTCCGAGGGTGGGATGCTATTGGCATTTCGGCGCTGGGACGCGTTATGAAAGGAACGACACTTAAATCGTTCCAAGACCTAAGTGAAGAATACGATATGCCCCTAGCCCAGTTCTTCAAATACCTGCAGTTCCGGCATGCCTTGTCCCCCTTGTTAATAGGCTTGGATTTGTTGCCTGAATTTAGTCCCCTCGAGGCCAAAGTGTTCATGGGAGAATTGGAAACTAGGAAAATATCCAATATATACCAAACTCTAGTCACGCACTGCTCTTGTCCACTAGATAAACTGCGCACTGTGTGGGAGGAGGACATAGGTGCCCTGGAGGAGGAAGACTGGAAGGAGGCTTTGGAGACTCCGAGAGGGGCGGCGGTTGCGGTACGCCTGCGGTTCATTCAGTTTAAATATTTGCATCGTGCCTATTATACCCAAGACCGTCTGTGGAGAGCTGGTCTGATTGCCTCCCCTGAGTGCCTGCGGTGTGGGAGCGCGGTAGGCACGTTTCTACATACAGTGTGGTCGTGTGTGAAACTGGCACGATTCTGGACTGGTCTGTGGGATTGCATGTCTGGGGTGCTGGGCTGGGACCTCCCCCGCTCATCAAAGCTGGGCCTTCTTCACGTTATGGAACAGGTCAGAGGGAGCGTTTATAAACGCCATCTGCTGCTTCTGGGCCTCATGGTGGCCAAGAGAGATGTCGCCCCAGCCTGGAAAGACACCAGGGCTCCCCTGCTTGAGGTGTGGAAGAGGGGCCTAGACTTTTGCATGGGGCTGGAACGTCCTGTCTTTGAAGCTAGGGGATGCCCCCGAAAACACTTTAAAATAAGGACGCGATGGGCAGACTATAGAGGGCTGTGGCTGGAGCCGCTAGCGCCACGAGGTACTGATGTAGAGCATTTGCAGGTTGATCCTGGGTGAAGAGGGTTACACACAGAATGTGATATCATTGACTTTTGCATTCGGATCATTGGGACGCTGTGCCGGGGGTGGGGGATCCGGGAGGGGAGATCGGGGAGGGCGTGGGGGATCGGGAGTTGGGGGGGTTTTCTTTCATTTTAAATGTTGATTGCATTACTGCTCTGTGATGTATATTTCCTTGCTCACTGGGCCTCCGGTTCATGGGGGGCAGTGTCCTTTTTGTAATGCTTCCTCGACATAATAAAATCTGTTCTGAAAAAAAAAAATGTTTCTACATTGATAACAACTGCCACGACTGTTGTTCATGCCAATGTACAGTTGTTTCTGCAGGGGAAGCAGACCTCACAGGGTTTCCCGGTTTAATATGTCAAAATCTAATTTTGACTGCATTAACATTGAATTCAGGGATTTACATTTACTAATAAACGGTCCTCTCAGAAGGATTTTTAATTCTGTTGTTAATCCTGTTAATAAATCAGGGCTACAAATCTCAGAATGCCACAAAAAATGGACTGCATCATCTACACACACATCCACTTAAAGAAGTTCAGAGATCTTCATCGGAATGCAGAGACAATTCCATGGATGTAGATGTTCCTACCATAAAAGTTAATGGTGTCTGTGCGTTCATTTGGGGATAATCACCCTTCCATTAGTCAGGTGTAGCTCTAACTGAAGAATATATACGTCTTATCGCTGCTGGCTTCAATAAAATGAAAGTAATTTGTGCAAACTTTTTATCCTGAGAGTAGAATAAAAATGAACATTACGTTCCGAATTGATGTTCATTGTGTTATAGCTTGAAGAAAGATGCTGCTGTTGGGTCAGCTATAGCCCAGTGGTTCCTTCAGAAGCTTACATGATATATTGTGTTCAACCATTCAATGGTTCAAGTCCCGCGTGCACTCTCTGGCCTTTTTTTCCCCATCATTTGTCGATTAAAGAACTACGCTTCTTTACTTGCTTAATCCACTCTATATAGTAAATATCGCCTATTTCATCTTTCTGTTTCTACAAATGATCATTAAAGCATTGCCTACTAGCAGAGTGGATTCTCAGCTTCATCACCCAGCCTTTCCAGTGCTGTGAGATTGCCCTGACCCATAATAAAATATTTAAAAAAAGTAATTCAATGAGGTAAAGAAGGCATTTGCCCATCAAAACCAAACATCACCTTTTGATTGATTTAGGTCTAACATTTTAAAACTCTGTTAACCTGCAAGCCTTTAGCAATAATGATGATAATCTGGAAGACAACATTTTAAATCTCATGACTCTAAATTCCCAGATTGTCAGTATTGTAGCTTAAACTAGAATGTATAACTATGATGACATTACCCTTTCACCATAATACTCTAATACACTAACATCAAGTAAAGTAATTCAAGAAGACTAATTATAGAGTGATGTAAGAAACACTCTTGGAAATTACCTTTTTATGAGTTGACATCATTTGTTCGAATATATATGTGTTAGGTATAGAATAAGCGAGTGATGTAACATGATGCACATAATCCCCTTTAACATTGTTTGAGTGAACCGTTAGTTGGCTTCCTGCTTTTTAGACTGCACATCTCTATGAGGTATATCAGTGCAGTGATGGACTGGAAAAATATATGTAACCCCACAGCATGGTGTTGGAGACATTTGTGTTTCTTTTAAAAACATAAAATCCTAATTTAGTGAAATCCTCTACAAAAAAGGAACACTGACAATGTTGATGAACTACCGTAATGTTTGACAAAGTCACCTACCAAAATGGTCCTACATTGATAACAACTGCCACTACTGGTGTTTAAGCGAATGTACAGTTGTTTCTGCAGGGTAAGCAGACCTCACAGGGTTTCCCGGTTTATATGTCAAAACCTAATTTTGACTCTATTAACATTGAATTCTGGGATTTACATTTACTAATAAACGGTTCTCTCAGAAGGATTTTTAATTCTGTTGTTAATCCTGTTAATAAATCAGGGCTACAAATCTCAGAATGCCACAAAAAATGGACTGCATCATCTACACACACATCCACTTAAAGAAGTTCAGAGATCTTCATCGGAATACAGAGACAATTCCATGGATGTAGATGTTCCTACCATAAAAGTTAATGGTGTCTGTGCCTTCATTTGGGGATAATCACCCTTCTATTAGTCAGGTGTAGCTCTAACTGAAGAATATATACGTCTTAACGCTGCTGGCTTCAATAAAATGAAAGTAATTTGTGCAAATTTTTTATCTTGAGAGTAGAATAAAAATGAACATTATTTTCCGAATTGATGTTCATTGTGTTATAGCTTGAAGAAAGATGAAGTTGTTGGGTCAGCTATAGCCCAGTGGTTCCTTCAGAAGTTTACATGATATATCGTGTTCAACCATTCAATGGTTCAAGTTCCGCAGGTGACCTCTGGCCTTTTTTTTACCATCATTTGTCAATTAAAGAACTACACTTCTTTACTTGCTTAATCCACTCTATATAGTAAATATCGCCTATTTCATCTTTTTGTTTCTACAAATTATCATTAAAGCATTGCCAACTAGCAGAGTGGATTCTCAGCTTCATCACCCAGCCTTTCCAGTGCTGTGAGATTGCCCTGACCCATAATAAAATATTGAAAAAAAGTAATTCAATGAGGTAAAGAAGGCATTTACCCATCAAAACCAAACATCACCTTTTGATTGCTTTAGGTCTAACATTTTAAAACTCTGTTAACCTGCAAGCCTTTAGCAATAATGATGATAATCTGGAAGACAACTTTTTAAATCTCATGTCTCTAAATTTTCAGATATTCAGTATTGTAGCTTAAACTAGAATGTATACCTATGATGACATTACCCTTTCACCATAATACACTAATACACTAACATCAAGTAAAGTAATTCAAGAAGACTGATTATAGAGTGATGTAAGAAAAACTCTTGGAAATTACCTTTTTATGAGTTGACATCATTTGTTCGAATATATATGTATTAGGTATAGGATAAGCGAGTGATGTAACATGATGCACGTAGTCGCCTTTAACGTTGTTTGAGTGAACCGTTAGTTGGCTTCCTGTTTTTTAGACTGCACATCTCTACGAGGTATATCAGTGCAGTGATGGACTGGAAAAATATATGTAACCCCACAGCATGGTGTTGGAGACATTTGTGTTTCTTTTAAAAACATAAAATCCTAATTTAGTGAAATCCTCTACAAAAAAAGGAACACTGAAAATGCTAATGAACTGCCATAATGTTTGACAAAGTCACCTATCAAAATGTTCCTACATTGATAACAACTGCCACAACTGGGGTTTATGCCAATGTACAGTTGTTTCTGCAGGGAAAGCAGACCTCACAGGGTTTCCCGGTTTAATATGTCATAACCTAATTTTGACTGCATTAACATTGAATTCCGGGATTTACATTTACTAATAAACGGTCCTTTCTGAAGGATTTTTTATTCTGTTGTTAATCCTGTTAATAAATCAGGGCTACAATTCTCAGAATGCCACAAAAAATGGACTGCATCATCTACACACACATCCACTTAAAGAAGTTCAGAGATCTTCATCGGAATACAGAGACAATTCCATGGATGTAGATGTTCCTACCATAAAAGTTAATGGTGTCTGTGCCTTCATTTGGGGATAATCACCCTTCTATTAGTCAGGTGTAGCTCTAACTGAAGAATATATACGTCTTAACGCTGCTGGCTTCAATAAAAAGAAAGTAATTTGTGCAAACTTTTTATTCTGAGAGTAGAATAAAAATGAACATTACTTTTTGAATTGATGTTCATTGTGTTATAGCTTGAAGAAAGATGCTGCTGTTGGGTCAGCTATAGCCCAGTGGTTCCTTCAGAAATTCACATGAGATATCGTGTTCAATCATTCAATGGTTCTAGTCCCGCGGGCGCTCTCTGGCCTTTTTTTACCATCATTTGTCAATTAAAGAACTACACTTCTTTACTTGATTAATCCACTCTATATAGTAAATATCACCTATTTCATCTTTCTGTTTCTACAAATGATCATTAAAGCATTGCCTACTAGCAGAGTGGATTCTCAGCTTCATCACCCAGCCTTTCCAGTGCTGTGAGATTGCCCTGACCCATAATAAAATATTGAAAAAAAGTAATTCAATGAGGTAAAGAAGGCATTTACCCATCAAAACCAAACATCATCTTTTGATTGCTTTAGGTATAACATTTTAAAACTCTGTTAACCTGCAAGCCTTTAGCAATAATGATGATAATCTGGAAGACAACTTTTTAAATCTCATGACTCTAAATTATCAGACTGTCAGTATTGTAGCTTAAACTAGAATGTATAACTATGATGACATTACCCTTTCACCATAATACACTAATACTCTAACATCAAGTAAAGTAATTCAAGAAGACTGATTATAGAGTGATGTAAGAAAAACTCTTGGAAATTTCCTTTTTATGAGTTGACATCATTTTTTCGAATATATATGTCTTAGGTAAAGAATAAGCGAGTGATGTAACATGATGCACGTAGTCCACTTTAACGTTGTTTGAGTGAACCATTAGTTGGCTTCCTGTTTTTTAGACTGCACATCTCTACGAGGTATATCAGTGCAGTGATGGACTGGAAAAATATATGTAACCCCACAGCATGGTGTTGGAGACATTTGTGTTTCTTTTAAAAACATAAAATCCTAATTTAGTGAAATCCTCTACAAAAAAGGAACGCAGAAAATGTTGATGAACTGCCGTAATGTTTGACAAAGTCACCTATCAAAATGTTCCTACATTGATAACAACTGCCACTACTGGTGTTTATGCCAATGTACAGTTGTTTCTGCAGGGGAAGCAGACCTCACAGGGTTTCCCAGTTTAATATGTCAAAACCTAATTTTGACTGCATTAACATTGAATTCTGGGATTTACATTTACTAATAAACGGTCCTTTCAGAAGGATTTTTAATTCTGTTGTTAATCCTGTTAATAAATCAGGGCTACAAATCAAAGAATGCCACAAAAAATGGACTGCATCAACTACACACACATCCACTTAAAGAAGTTCAGAGATCTTCATCGGAATACAGAGACATTTCCATGGATGTAGATGTTCCTACCATAAAAGTTATTGCTGTCTGTGCCTTCATTTGAGGATGATCACCCTTCCATTAGTCAGGTGTAGCTCTAACTGAAGAATATGTAAGTCTTATCGCTGCTGGCTTCAATAAAATGAAAGTAATTTGTGCAAAATGTTTATTCTGAGAGTAGAACAAAAATGAACATTACTTTCCAAATTGATGTTCATTGTGTTATAGCTTGAAGAAAGATGCTGCTGTTGAGTCAGCTATAGCCCAGTGATTCCTTCAGAAGTTTACATGATATATCATGTTCAACCATTTAATGGTTTAAGTCCCGCGGGCGCTCTCTTTCCTTTTTTTCCCATAACTTGTCAATTAAAGAACTACGCTTCATTACTTGCTTAATCCACTCTATATAGTAAATATCGCCTATTTCATCTTTCTGTTTCTACAAATGATCATTAAAGCATTGCCTACTGGCAGAGTGGATTCTCAGCTTCATCACCCAGCCTTTCCAGTGCTGTGAGATTGCTCTGACCCATAATAAAATATTGAAAAAAAGTAATTCAATGAGGTAAAGAAGGCATTCGTCCATCAAAACCAAACATCACCTTTTGATTGCTTTAGGTCTAACATTTTAAAACTCTGTTAACCTGCAAGCCTTTTGCAATAATGATGATAATCTGGAAGACACCATTTTAAATCTCATGATTCTAAATTCCCAGATTGTCAGTATTGTAGCTTAAACTAGAATGTATAACTATGATGACATTACCCTTTCACCATAATACACTAACATCAAGTAAAGTAATTCAAGAAGACTGATTACAGAGTGATGTAAGAAAAACTTTTGGAAATTACCTTTTTATGAGTTGACATCATTTGTTCGAATATATATGTATTAGGTATAGAAAAAGCGAGTGATGTAACATGATGAACGTAGTCCCCTTTAACATTGTTTGAGTGAACCGTTAGTTGGCTTCCTGTTTTTTAGACTGCACATCTCTATGAGGTATATCAGTGCAGTGATGGACTGGAAAAATATATGTAACCCCAAAGCATGGCGTTGGAGACATTTGTGTTTCTTTTAAAAACATAAAATCCTAATTTAGTGAAATCCTCTACAAAAAAAGGAACACAGAAAATGTTGATGAACTGCCGTAATGTTTGACAAAGTCACCTATCATAATGTTCCTACATTGATAAAACTGCCACGACTGGTGTTTATGCCAATGTACAGTTGTTTCTGCAGGGGAAGCAGACCTCACAGGGTTTCCCGGTTTAATATGTCAAAACCTAATTTTGACTGCATTAACATTGAATTCTGGGATTTGCATTTACTAATAAACGGTCCTCTCAGAAGGATATTTAATTCTGTTGTTAATCCTGTTAATAAATCAGGGCTACAAATCTCAGAATGCCACAAAAAATGGACTGCATCATCTACACACACATCCACTTAACCAGATCGATGCTATGCATTTTCCCCTCCTGTGCTGAGATTTGTATATTCCCTTTATTCATGACGAGCTGGGCTCGTCATGAGCGTGCGAGGAGGCTACCTCATGACGAGCCCAGCTCGTCATGAGCGTGGAAGGGGTTAAAGAAGTTCAGAGATCTTCATCGGAATGCAGGGACAATTCCATGTATGTAGATGTTCCTACCATAAAAGTTAATGGTGTCTGTGCCTTCATTTGGGGATAATCACCCTTCCATTATTCAGGTGTAGCTCTAACTGAAGAATATATACGTCTTATCGCTGCTGGCTTCAATAAAATGAAAGTAATTTGTGCAAAATGTTTATCCTGAGTGTAGAATAAAAATGAACATTACTTTCCGAATTGATGTTCATTGTGTTATAGCGTGAAGAAAGATGCTGCTGTTGGGTCAGTTATAGCCCAGTGGTTCCATCAGAAATGTACATGATATTTAGTGTGCAACCGATCAATGGTTCAAGTCCCGCGGGCGCCCTCTGGACTTTTTTTGCCATCATTTGTCAATTAAAGAACTACGCTTCTTTACTTGCTTAATCCACTCTATATAGTAAATATCGCCTATTTCATCTTTCTGTTTCTGCAAATGATCATTAAAGCATTGCCTACGAGCAGAGTGGATTCTCAGCTTCATCACCCAGCCTTTCCAGTGCTGTGAGATTGCCCTGACCCATAATAAAATATTGAAAACAAGTAATTCAATGAGGTAAAGAAGTCATTTGTCCATCATAACCAAACATCACCTTTTGATTGCTTTAGGTCTAACATTTTAAAACTCTGTTAACCTGCAAGCCTTTAGCAATAATGATGATAGTCTGGAAGACAACATTTTAAATCTCATGACTCTAAATTCCCAGATTGTCAGTATTGTAGCTTAAACTAGAACGTATAACTATGATGACATTACCCTTTCACCATAATACACTAATACACTAACATCAAGTAAAGTAATTCAAGAAGACGGATTATAGAGTGATGTAAGAAAAACTCTTGGAAATTACCTTTTATGAGTTGACATCATTTGTTCGAATATATATGTATTAGGTATAGAATAAGCGAGGGATGTAACATGATGCACGTAGTCTCCTTTAACATTGTTTGAATGAACCGTTAGTTGGCTTCCTGTTTTTTAGACTGCACATCTCTACGAGGTATATCAGTGCAGTGATGGACTGGAAAAAAATATGTAACCCCACAGCATGGTGTTGGGGACATTTGTGTTTCTTTTAAAAACATAAAATCCTAATTTAGTGAAATCCTCTACAAAAAAAGGAACACTGAAAATGTTGATGAACTGCCGTAATGTTTGACAAAGTCACCTATCAAAATGTTCCTACATTGATAACGACATCCAAGACTGATGTTTATGCCAATGTACAGTTGTTTCTGCAGGGGAAGCAGACCTCACAGGGTTTCCCGGTTAAATATATCAAAACCTAATTTTGACTGCATTAACATTGAATTTTGGGATTTACATTTACTAATAAACGGTCCTCTCAGAAGGATTTTTAATTCTATTGTTAATCCTGTTAATAAATAAGGGCTACAAATCGCAGAATGCCACAAAAAATGAACTGCATCATCTACACACACATCCACTTAAAGAAGTTCAGAGATCTTCATCGGAATACAGAGACAATTCCATGGATGTAGATGTTCCTACCATAAAGGTTAATGGTGTCTGTGCCTTCATTTGGGGATAATCAACTTTCTATTAGTCAGGTGTAGCTCTAACTGAAGAATATATACGTCTTAACGCTACTGGCTTCAATAAAATTAAAGTAATTTGTGCAAACTTTTTATCCTGAGAGTAGAATAAAAATGAACATTACTTTCTGAATTGATGTTCATTGTGTTATAGCTTGAAGAAAGATGCTGCTGTTGGGTCAGCTATAGCCCAGTGGTTCCTTCAGAAATTCACATGATATGTCTTGTTCAATCATTCAATGGTTCTAGTCCCGCGGGCGCTCTCTGGCCTTTTTTTACCATCATTTGTCAATTAAAGAACTACACTTCTTTACTTGTTTAATCCACTATATATTGTAAATATCGCCTATTTCATCTTTCTGTTTCTACAAATGATCATTAAAGCATTGCCTACAAGCAGAGTGGATTCTCAGCTTCATCACCCAGCCTTTCCAGTGCTGTGAGATTGCCCTGACCCATAATAAAATATTGAAAAAAAGTAATTCAATGAGGTAAAGAAGGCATTTACCCATCAAAACCAAACATCACCTTTTGATTGCTTTAGGTATAACATTTTAAAACTCTGTTAACCTGCAAGCCTTTAGCAATAATGATGATAATCTGGAAGACAACTTTTTAAATCTCATGACTCTAAATTCTCAGATTGTCAGTATTGTAGCTTAAACTAGAATGTATAACTATGATGACATTACCCTTTCACCATAATACACTAATACTCTAACATCAAGTAAAGTAATTCAAGAAGAATGATTATAGAGTGATGTAAGAAAAACTCTTGGAAATCTCCTTTTTATGAGTTGACATCATTTTTTCGAATATATATGTATTAGCTATAGAATAAGCGAGTGATGTAACATGATGCACGTAGTCCACTTTAACGTTGTTTGAGTGAACCGTTAGTTGGCTTCCTGTTTTTTAGACTGCACATCTCTACGAGGTATATCAGTGCAGTGATGCACTGGAAAAATGTATGTAACCCCACAGCATGGTGTTGGAGACATTTGTGTTTCTTTTAAAAACATAAAATCCTAATTTAGTAAAATCCTCTACAAAAAAGGAACACAGAAAATGTTGATGAACTGCCGTAATGTTTGACAAAGTCACCTATCAAAATGTACCTACATTGATTACAACTGCCACTACTGGTGTTTATGCCAATGTACAGTTGTTTCTGCAGGGGAAGCAGACCTCACAGGGTTTCCCGGTTTAATATGTCAAAACCTAATTTTGACTGCATTAACATTGAATTCTGGGATTTACATTTACTAATAAACGGTCCTTTCAGAAGGATTTTAATTCTGTTGTTAATCCTGTTAATAAATCAGGGCTACAAACCTCAGAATGCCACAAAAAATGGACTGCATCAACTACACACACATCCGCTTAAAGAAGTTCAGAGATCTTCATCGGAATACAGAGACATTTCCATGGATGTAGATGTTCCTACCATAAAAGTTATTGCTGTCCGTGCCTTCATTTGGGGATAATCACCCTTCCATTAGTCAGGTGTAGCTCTAACTGAAGAATATATACGTCTTATTGCTACTAGCTTCAATAAAATTAAAGTAATTTGTGCAAAATGTTTATCCTGAGAGTAGAATAAAAATGAACATTACTTTACGAATTGATGTTCATTGTGTTATAGCTTGAAGAAAGATGCTGCTGTTGAGTCAGCTATAGCCCAGTGATTCCTTCAGAAGTTTACATGATATATCATGTTCAACCATTCAATGGTTCAAGTCCCGCGGGCGCTCTCTGGCCTTTTTTTCCCATCATTTGTCAATTAAAGAACTACGCTTCATTACTTGCTTAATCCACTCTATATAGTAAATATCGCCTATTTCATCTTTCTGTTTCTACAAATGATCATTAAAGCATTGCCTACTGGCAGAGTGGATTCTCAGCTTCATCACCCAGCCTTTCCAGTGCTGTGAGATTGCTCTGACCCATAATAACATATTGAAAAAAAGGAATTCAATGACGTAAAGAAGTCATTTGTCCATCAAAACCAAACATCACCTTTTGATTGCTTTAGGTCTAACATTTTAAAACTCTGTTAACCTGCAAGCCTTCAGCAATAATGATGATAATCTGGAAGACAACATTTTAAATCTCATGATTCTAAATTCCCAGATTGTCAGTATTGTAGCTTAAACTAGAATGTATAACTATGATGACATTACCCTTTCACCATAATACACTAACATCAAGTAAAGTAATTCAAGAAGACTGATTACAGAGTGATGTAAGAAATACTTTTGGAAATTACCTTTTTATGAGTTGACATCATTTGTTCGAATATATATGTATTAGGTATAGAAAAAGCGAATGATGTAACATGATGAACGTAGTCCCCTTTAAAATTGTTTGAGTGAACCGTTAGTTGGCTTCCTGTTTTTTAGACTGCACATCTCTACGAGGTATATCAGTGCAGTGATGGACTGGAAAAATATATGTAACCCCACAGCATGGCGTTGGAGACATTTGTGTTTCTTTTAAAAACATAAAATCCTAATTTAGTGAAATCCTCTACAAAAAAAAGGAACACAGAAAATGTTGATGAACTGCCGTAATGTTTGACAAAGTCACCTATCATAATGTTCCTACATTGATAAAACTGCCAGGACTGGTGTTTATGCCAATGTACAGTTGTTTCTGCAGGGGAAGCAGACCTCACAGGGTTTCCCGGTTTAATATGTCAAAACCTAATTTTGACTGCATTAACATTGAATTCTGGGATTTGCATTTACTAATAAACGGTCCTCTCAGAAGGATATTTAATTCTGTTGTTAATCCTGTTAATAAATCAGGGCTACAAATCTCAGAATGCCACAAAAAATGGACTGCATCATCTACACACACATCCACTTAAAGAAGTTCAGAGATCTTCATCGGAATTCAGGGACAATTCCATGTATGTAGATGTTCCTACCATAAAAGTTAATGGTGTCTGTGCCTTCATTTGGGGATAATCACCCTTCCATTAGTCAGGTGTAGCCCTAACTGAAGAATATATACGTCTTAGCGCTGCTGGCTTCAATAAAATAAAAGTAATTTGTGCAAAATGTTTATCCTGAGAGTAGAATAAAAATGAACATTACTTTCCGAATTGATGTTCATTGTGTTATAGCGTGAAGAAAGATGCTGCTGTTGGGTCAGTTATAGCCCAGTGGTTCCTTCAGAAATTTACATGATGTATCGTGTGCAACCGTTCAATGGTTCAAGTCCCGCGGGTGCTCTCTGGACTTTTTTTCCCATCATTTGTCAATTAAAGATTTACGCTTCTTTACTTGCTTAATCCACTCTATATAGTAAATATCGCCTATTTCATCTTTCTGTTTCTACAAATGATCATTAAAGCATTGCCTACGAGCAGAGTGGATTGTCAGCTTCATCACCCAGCCTTTCCAGTGCTGTGAGATTGCCCTGACCCATAATAAAATATTGAAAACAAGTAATTCAATGAGGTAAAGAAGTCATTTGTCCATCATAACCAAACATCACCTTTTGATTGCTTTAGGTCTAACATTTTAAAACTCTGTTAACCTGCAAGCCTTTAGCAATAATGATGATAGTCTGGAAGACAACATTTTAAATCTCATGACTCTAAATTCCCAGATTGTCAGTATTGTAGCTTAAACTAGAACGTATAACTATGATGACATTACCCTTTCACCATAATACACTAATACACTAACATCAAGTAAAGTAATTCAAGAAGACTGATTATAGAGTGATGTAAGAAAAACTCTTGGAAATGACCTTTTTATGAGTTGACATCATTTGTTCGAATATATATGTATTAGGTATAGAATAAGCGAGTGATGTAACATGATGCACGTAGTCCCCTTTAACATTGTTTGAGTGAACCGTTAGTTGGCTTCCTGTTTTTTAGACTGCACATCTCTACGAGGTATATCAGTGCAGTGATGGACTGGAAAAATATATGTAACCCCACAGCATGGTGTTGGAGACATTTGTGTTTCTTTTAAAAACATAAAATCCTAATTCAGTGAAATCCTCTACAAAAAAAGGAACACAGAAAATGTTGATGAACTGCCGTAATGTTTGACAAAGTCACCTATCAAAATGTTCCTACATTGATACCAACTGCCACTACTGGTGTTTATTCCAATGTACAGTTGTTTCTGCAGGGGAAGCAGACCTCACAGGGTTTCCCTGTTTAATATGTCAAAACCTAATTTTGACTACATTAACATTGAATTCTAGGATTTACATTTACTAATAAACGGTCCTCTCAGAAGGATTTTTAATCCTGTTGTTAATCCTGTTAATAAATCAGGCCTACAAATCTCAGAATGCCACAAAAAATGGACTGCATCATCCACACACACATCCACTTAAAGGAGATCCTCATCGGAATACAGAGACAATTCCATGGATGTAGATGTTCCTACCATAAAAGTTAATGGTGTCTGTGCCGCCATTTGGGGATAATCACCCTTCCATTATTCAGGTGTAGCTCTAACTGAAGAATTTATACGTCTTATCGCTGCTGGCTTTCATTAAAATGAAAGTAATTTGTGCAAAATGTTTATCCTGAGAGTAGAATAAAAATTAACATTACTTTCCGAATTGATGTTCATTGTGTTATAGATTGAAGAAAGATACTGCTGTTGGGTCAGCTATAGCCCAGTGGTTCCTTCAGAAGTTTACATGATATACAGTGTTCAACCATTCAATGGTACATGTCCCGCGGGCGCTCTCTGGCCTTTTTTTCCCATCATTTGTCAATTAAAGAACTACGCTTCTTTACTTGCTTAATCCACTCTATATAGTAAATATCGCATATTTCATCTTTCTGTTTCTACAAATGATCATTAAAGCGTTGCCTACTTGCAGAGTGTATTCTCAGCTTCATCGCCCAGCCTTTCCAGTGCTGTGAGATTGCCCTGACCCATAATAAAATATTGAAAAAAAGTAATTCAATGAGGTAAAGAAGGTATTTGTCCATCAAAACCAAACATGTTTGATGTTTGATGTTTTTTGGTTTTTGTATAGCGCACATACACTCCATGGAGCATCTTAGCGCTTCTGATTTCACTGCAAGGATGAAATGTCTGGGGGTAGTAGCTGAGCTTTGGATGTCCTTAGACTAGAGTCTTACATTTTGCATCAGATAATCCGTAAATCCATGTTTTTAGGAGTTTTTTATAGATTTTTTCAGACGGTGATGCTCTAAGTTTAGCTGGCAGAGCGTTCCAGGCCTTGGCGCCTAGGACTGCTAGGGATTTGCCACCCTTGGTGGTCAGTCGAAACTTGGGTATGGTCATTAGGTTAGCAGTAGCTGATCTAAGTTCCCTCTTTGGGAGATATCTGTGAAATTTGGTTGACAGATATTTGGGTCCGCACTTATGAAAGCCTCTATATGTGATCAGAAGGACTTTGAATAGTATCCGTTTCTGGATGGGAAGCCAGTGCAACGCATTCAGAGCAGCTGATGCGGAAGATCTCCTAGGCCATCTTAAAACAAGCCGGGCCGCCGCATTTTGAATCATTTGCAGTTTGTGCAGGGTAGATTTAGCAGCTCCTGCGTACAAACTGTTGCAGTAATCGATTCTCGATGTTATGAGAGCGATTGCAACTGTACGGCGGGCGGCCAGTGGGAGGTAATCAAAGAATTTTCTGAGGCCCTTGATTAAGCTGAAGCAGACACCGGCCACTTCTTTGGATTGCTGTTTGAAAGACAGCATATCGTCAAATTTTATACCCGGGTTGCGTGTAGCCCTGATGGTATTGGGGGGGGGCTTCTGCGTCTGATGGCCAGCATGTGCGAGGGGAAAAGATGTTATTTTTCCCAAAGGGCAGTATCTCTGTTTTCGCAGAGTTGCACTTAAGATGGTTATTGTGCATCCATCCAAAAGTCGCAGTTAGGCAGTCTTTCAGTATCTGTTCGGCCTTTCCTGTATCTTCATCCAAGACCAGGACCAATTGGGTATCGTCTGCATATGCAACCGTGGTTACATTATGCGTGGCAATTAGGTTGATCAGGGGTGCCATATATAAATTGAACAAGGTAGGGCTCAAGCTAGAGCCCTGTGGCACCCCTGACCTAACCTCCTTCTCCTCTGAGTAGAAGTGTCCCAGTTTGGTTATTTGTTTTCTGTGGAGCAGAAAATTTGTGAACCATTTCAACACGGTGCCCCCAATGCCTGCCTCAGCTAGGCGATGTAATAATATAGTGTGGGACACCGTGTCGAATGCTGCGGATAAATCCAAGAGAATCAGGACTGCCTTCTTCCCTTGATCAAGAGCCGCTCTAATGGTTTCTGTCGTTGACAGGAGTGCTGTTTCTGTCGAGTGATTGGCTCTGAAACCAGCTTTTGATTGCTTTAGGTCTAACATTTTAAAACTCTGTTAACCTGCAAGCCTTTAGCAATAATGATGATAATCTGGAAGACAACATTTTAAATCTCATGACTCTAAATTCCCAGATTGTCAGTATTGTAGCTTAAACTAGAATGTATAACTATGATGACATTACCCTTTCACCATAATACACTAATACACTAACATCAAGTAAAGTAATTCAAGAAGACTGATTATAGAGTGATGTAAGAAAAACTCTTGGAAATTACCTTTTTATGAGTTGACATCATTTGTTCGAATATATATGTATTAGGTATAGAATAAGCGAGTGATGAAACATGATGCACGTAGTCCCCTTTAACATTGTTTGAGTGAACCGTTAGTTGGCTTCCTGTTTTTTAGACTGCACATCTCTACGAGGTATATCAGTGCAGTGATGGACTGGAAAAATATATGTAACCCCACAGCATGGTGTTGGGGCCATTTGTGTTTCTTTTAAAAACATAAAATCCTAATTTAGTGAAATCCTCAACAAAAAAAGGAACACTGAAAATGTTGATGAACTGCCGTAATGTTTGACAAAGTCACATATCAAAATGTTCCTACATTGATAACAACTGCCATGACAGGTGTTTATGCCAATGTACAGTTGTTTCTGCAGGGGAAGCAGACCTCACAGGGTTTCCCGGTTTAATATGTCAAAACCTAATTTTGACTGCATTAACATTGAATTTTGGGATTTACATTTACTAATAAACGGTCCTCTCAGAAGGATTTTTAATTCTGTTGTTAATCCTGGTAATAAATCAGGGCTACAAATCTCAGAATGCCACAAAAAAATGGACTGCATCATCTACACACACATCCACTTAAAGAAGTTCAGAGATCTTCATCGGAATACAGAGACAATTCCATGGATGTAGATGTTCCTACCATAAAAGTTAATGGTGTCTGTGCCTTCATTTGGGGATATTCACCCTTCGATTAGTCAGGTGTAGCTCTAACTGGAGAATATAAACGTCTTATTGCTGCTGGCTTCAATAAAATGAAAGTAATTTGTGCAAAATGTTTATCCTGAGAGTAGAATAAAAATGAACATTACTTTCCGAATTGATGTTCATTGTGTTTTAGCTTGAAGAAAGATGCTGCTGTTGGATCAGCTATAGCCCAGTGGTTCCTTCAGAAGGTTACATGATGTATCATGTTCCACCATTCAATGGTTCAAGTCCCGCGGGTGCTCTCTGGCCTTTTTTTCCCATCATTTGTCAATTGAAGAACTACGCTTCTTTACTTGCATATTCCACTCTATATAGTAAATATCTCCTATTTCATCTTTCTGTTTCTACAAATGATCATTAAATCATTGCCTACTAGCAGAGTGGATTCTCAGCTTCATCACTCAGCCTTTCCAGCGATGTGAGATTGCCCTGACCCATAATAAAATACTGAAAAAAAGAATTTCAATGAGGTAAAGAAGGCATTTGTCCATCAAAACCAAACATCACCTTTTGATTGCTTTAGGTTTAACATTTTAAAACTCTGTTAACCTGCAAGCCTTTAGCAATAATGATGATAATCTGGAAGACATCATTTTAAATCTCATGACTCTAAATTCCCAGATTGTCATTATTGTAGCTTAAACTAGAATGTATAACTATGATGACATTACCCTTTCACCATAATACACTAATACACTAACATCAAGTAAAGTAATTTAAGAACACTGATTATAGAGTGATGTAAGAAAAACTCTTGGAAATTACCTTTTTTTTGAGTTGACATCATTCGTTCGAATATATACGCATTAGGTATAGAATAAGCGAGTGATGTAACATGATGCACGTAGTCCCCTTTAACATTGTTTGAGTGAACCGTTAGTTGGCTTCCTGTTTTTTAGACTGCACATCTCTACGAGGTATATCAGTGCAGTGATGGACTGGAAAAATATATGTAACCCCGCAGCATGGTGTTGGAGACATTTGTGTTTCTTTTAAAAACATAAAATCCTAATTTAGTGAAATCCTCTACAAAAAAAGGAACACTGAAAATGTTGATGAACTGCCGTAATGTTTGACAAACTCACCTATCAAAATGTTCCTACATTGTAACAACTGCCACGACTGGTGTTTATGCCAATGTACAGTTGTTTCTGCAGGGGAAGCAGACCTCACAGGGTTTCCCGGTTTAATATGTCAAAACCTAATTTTGACTGCATTAACATTGAATTCTGGGATTTACATTTACAAATAAACGGTCCTCTCAGAAGGATTTTTAATTCTGTTGTTAATCCTGTTAATAAATCAGGGCTACAAATCTCAAAATGCCACAAAAAACTGGACTGCATCATCTACACACACATCCACTTAAAGAAGTTCAGAGATCTTCATCGGAATACAGAGACAATTCCATGGATGTAGATGTTCCTACCCTAAAAGTTAATGGTGTCTGTGCCTTCATTTGGGGATAATCACCCTTCCATTAGGTAGGTGTAGCTCTATCTGAAGAATATATATGTCTTATCGCTGCTGGCTTCAATAAAATGAAAGTAATTTGTGCAAAATGTTTATCCTGAGAGTAGAATAAAAATGAACATTACTTTCCGAATTGATGTTCATTGTGTTATAGCTTGAAGAAAGATGCTGCTGTGTCAGAACTGCTAGGCTTGGTGCAAGTATCTGTGGGCTGCACTCTTGGACCAAAGAACAAGAATCCTTAAATCAGAATTCATGGGCGGAATTGGTCCGCTCCAGGAGACAGGAGATGGCACCCGTTATGGCCGCCCAGACGAGACCAGGGGTTAGCGGTCTAGTCTGCAAGGCCGATGCTGCAGAGAAGTAGGTGAGCGGCACGAGCGCATTTTCAACGACGCACTTCACCGAGTTTACCGATCTGTGCAGTCGTTGTTTTCAGCGCGCCACCTCAGAGTTTCCCACTTCCCTTTTTCAAGTAATTAATTCTTAGTGAAAAAGTCCGGTGGGCTTTAGACAACGCTCTAGCAGTTTACAGCCTTCAGTCCGAGTTGCCGTTTGAAAACCGAACAGCTGAGGAGATTGAATTGCCGAGTGAGGAGGTCGACGAATTTCAAGCACACAAAACAGAATTAAAGCAGCGACCATTGAGCTAAGTAGACCTGAAAGTAGTTGAAGGATTTTGTGATTAAATACTTACCAAGTTATTCGTGTTGTGAAACCTGAAAAGGAAGGTCAGGATATTGTTCAATGAGAAGCGTGATGGATGAAAAAGAACAAAACATACGATATGAGTAAATATTGTAAATCCCTGATAAGAGAGACAAGAGAGAAGTTAACCCAAAAATAGGAAACCTGTAAAAGAAGAAAAGAATTACTTTTTTCATTAAAAAGACATTTATAAAGCATTTGCAAGACTGAAAGTTAAAGTGAGTCTTACCTGAGAAGCAGTTTCCAGAATAACATCTGTGAGAGAAATAAACAGAGTTTATTTGAGGAGACGCGTAGGAAGAGAGTCAGCAGTTATAAAAGACTAAAGGAAATACAGAACCCCATTTAAAAGGCTACTCTTCAGATAGTGAAGTAAGTGCACTCACTAATAATCTAATATAAAACCACTAGAACAAATAGGTAGATGAAAACTTTTCTTCTATAGTGACAACTAGCTGTAGAGGGTGACTGAACTCCATTAATGACAGAAGAGAAGCAAGATCCCGGAGATATAGGGTGGGTGAGATATTTTCAATAGGGAAATTGTAGAGTAGAGTAGAAGTAAGAATAGTAATGTTATGTTAATTGTTAGATTCCACTGATAAAAAGACGTCGCTGGCTGAAAGCAGACCGAAGGAACCATTCCCGACCAGTCTCTTCTTTGTTTGTTATTTTATCCAATTTCCACCTTCCCTCAAGGTAACGACAGAAGGTTCTGTACTAGACCTACTGGCTTTGCCGAGTGGGATTTGGGACTTAGCATCTCTGTTCCCGTGCAAGATTTGGTAAGCCATATTGAGTATAATAGAGTTCTGACAGAGTGAAGTGCCCACGTTGCCTTCGCACCTGAACAGAGATGGCGGAGGGAATAGATGTACAATCCTGGATGCAATACAAAAAGAGCTAGGAGCTGTTAGAGAGGAAAACCAAAATCTTAGGCAAGAAGTAGTCAGTGCTAGGAGGGAAACTGCAGAATTAGCGCAAAGGCTTAGGTCACCCAGTAGTTTGGAAAGAGAAGCAATGAATCCAGTATTAGAGGCCACTAATTGATCAACCACCCAAGTAATTCATTCCCTATCCCCAGTCATTCCTTTGGCGGCTCCAGAAAGATTTAACGGGGACTCCCAGAAGGCACAAATATTTCTTTCACAGTGCTCCTTGCATTTTATGTGTCGCCCTTCGATCTTCCCTGATGCGCAGTCCAAAGTAGCTTTCATACTCTCGTATCTGAGTGGAGACGCAGCTTCGTGGTCAATGCCCCTGGTCTCCCGGAAGGATCCTCTACTTAGAAACTTTGAGGAATTCAAAAAAGAATTCCTTCGGATTTTTGATAGGCGGCGAATATCCCAGGTGGTGGATAACGAACTACTCGACTTACGACAAGGGAATCGAGACCTAATAGCGTACCTGGCTCAGTTCAACAAGTTGGTGGTCGAGACTGATTGGCCTGAGAGCAGGAGAGCCGCGGTGTTTTATCGTGGGTTGAAAGATGAATTAAAAGATACGCTGGCACAGATTCCAAATCGCCCCACTGAGATTTCGGCACTAATAGATTTAGTCTTGGAAATAGATTTCCGACAAGGAGAAAGGAGAGGAGAAAAGAAGAGAGATTTTCCAACAATTGCCCCAAGATTTGACAGAGCTCGATCAGATAGTTCCAGAAGTACCGAAAACCAACAAGGAACTGAACCAATGCAAAAAAGAGAAGGACAAGAGAAGAGTTGGAAATCTGTGTATGTACTGTGGGTCCGGGGGGCATTTCGTTAGAAATTGTCCTAAAAAGCCTAAGAGCACCTACAAGCCGAAGGAAAACTAGCGGCACCACCCGTGGGATGAGTTGAACGGGTGGATGCTAATCAAGAAGCAACTCCAAAAGAACATCGATTGGCAAACACGCTACAATCAGCGGCTCCACATTTGAACCAATACATGGAAGTAAGATTTCGGGAAACCATTTTAACAGAGGTGTCAGCGATGATCGACTCCAGAGCCACCGGAAACTTTTGTGACTTGAGCTTTGCAGCTAAGGTGGGCATTCAAGCAATCAAGAAGGATAGGAGTGAGCCCGTTCGGGCGGTAGATGGAACCAACCTTTCGTCAGGACCAATTGTGAGTCATACGGAGGTAATTCAATTAATTTCTGGTGATGGACATCGGGAGAGAATTCAGTTTAATCTGATAGATGCGCCACAATTTCAATTGATTCTTGGTCATCCGTGGTTAACAGAACACAACCCAACGATCGACTGGAGTTCCAGGACTGTTGTTATGAACTCGAGATATTGCCATGAGAATTGTTTTGGTGCAGAGGAAAAATCTTTTGAAGGTAATCCGGCCCTCTCTTTATGTTCCATTGGGCATTCCATGTGCGTAATAAATACTACGGACATTCCAGAAGAATACAGAGAGTTCCGAGATGTGTTTAACGAAGCAGAGGCGGAGCAGTTACCACCACACTGAGTCTATGATTGTAAGATTGATTTGTAACCAGGTTCAAACTTGCCATGCAGTCGTGTCTACGCGTTGACGGAAAAGGAAAACCATAATTTGAAGGAGTACTTGGATAAGTACTTAGCTAATGGATTTATCCGACCCTCCCAGTCCCCGGTCTTGTCTCCATTATTTTTCGTACCAAAGAAGGAGGGGGATTTAAGGACGTGTATCGATTACAGAGCAATCAACAAAATTACAAAAAAAAATCGTTACCCATTGCCATTGATCTCTGTACTTTTAGAACAAGTTAAGGGAGCCCGAATTTACACAAAACTAGACCTGAGAGGCGCCTATCATCTAGTCCAAATGCGTGAAGGTGATGAGTGGAAGACGGCATTTCGGACAAGATTTGGACTTTTTGAATACCAAGTATTGCCCTATGGATTATGCAATGCCCCGGCTGCTTTCCAGCACTTCATCAACGACGTCCTGAAGGAATTTATAGACCAGTGTGCAATTGTGTACATAGATGACATCTTGATTTATTCATCTGACGTGTCAAGACACCATGAGCAAGTAAAGGGAGTCTTGAGGAAATTACAGGAGCACAAGTTATTCGTGAAATTGGAAAAATGCGCCTTTGATGTGTCACAAGTTGAGTTCTTAGGGTTTGTCCTTTCGCCTTCCGGGATATTGATGGACCAGAAAAAAGTGGAAGCCGTGATGAACTGGGAGTCCCCTGCAAGTGTCAAAGAAGTCCAAAGTTTCATTGGGTTTGCAAATTTCTACCGAAGATTTATTGGAGAATTCTCCAGGAAAATTCTTCCACTTACCAAATTACTGAGAGAAGGAATCAAGTTCGAATGGACTCAAGAGGCCGAGGAAGCCTTTCAATCGTTAAAGACGGACTTCACCACAGCGCCAGTCCTGTTGCATGCTGATCCAACTGAACCCTTCTATGTGGATGTGGAAAAGTAAATTTTGCCATATTGTATGTGCCTACGTGTTCCCCATGTTATGTTATATGTGCATGATCGATATGCATGTATCCCCTTCTGATCGATTAAAGACGCAATTACAGTTGTGTCCATCTCTAGTATGCCAGTTTCCAGTCTTCGTGAAAGCAACGAATATTAGGCCTATGTAAAGTTACGTTGCCACGTTTCACAGTGTGCACGTTAATTCATTGAATTGTCCCCGTTTCTAGGCCTCAAAAGGGCCCAGACTCAGATTCAGCTCCTGTCTCCTGAACCCTCTCCGAGGAGCGATACAGCCCCCACCTGTATCCCTGACCCTTAGCTTACTTCTTGCCACGCAGTGCCCGGCTCGGCCTGGCTCTGCCTCCCAGTCTGCCAAGAGTATGTTATGTTTCTAGTTATCAGTCCAACCCTCCTTCTCTGCATTCCTGAACTACTGAATCGCATCAATAGTTTCCGTCATGGTCTAGCCTTTATGTCTCCATGTAAGAGAAATACTGTATTAATATTCATAGAATATTCCTCACACACGCACTACATATAGAATAATGCATGCACCAGTCTTAAAGTCTATTAGCCTTTACCCTGATAACTTTTGGATTCTATCAACATGTACTCTAAACACCAGATACTAGATATGCCTGGGTACATGTCGCTCTGACACTCCAGACTTTAGTCTCCTCTTCTGGCACAGAAGTCATAGCCCCCAGTTCTCCCTGGTAACACGTCATTGCCAGTTTGCGCGCACCACTAGGTTAGAGGTCCCAGCTGCTCAGGTAGCCCCCTCTATGTTTCCGCCCCTTTCATGACATATTCTGTTACGTTTACATCACATGTCTATGTATACGCCCTGTACACGCCTTCTTGTTACTTCATTTTGTCCTTATCTTTTGCGACTGCTACGAAACCACGCCTACTGCTACGCCTACTGTATTGAATGTAATGTATTTTGTTTAACTATATATATTGTGCACTGTTATTAAAAGTTAGCGCATCATTCCCAGATCCTGCCCCCGGCAGCTGCCGGGCCCTGCCATCCTATTCCCGTACAGGCTGTCCTGTTCCTGTCCTTTATGTCTGATTAAAGCCTGTAGACTCCAGCTACCTCGAATCTTGACTCTTATTTATTGAGCTATCTGTTTATATGAGTATCCCGAAAAATAGATCCGGTAATTATTTATTTAACTACCACATAATGGCGCCCGAACAGGAACTTGCCCTTTCCCCACGCGCCGGAGAAGCCACGCAGGCCCCCTGATCCTCTGCAGCCATGACGGAACTCTACTGCGCACCAGCAGATATTTCTGCTTCAAGTATCCCTCAGGCCCACGGAGGAGACGGAGGTTGCGGTCCAGCGTCCAGACGAGGCGGTGGAGGAACGCGGCGAGTCCCGACCAGAGCCCAAGCCGAGAGTCCAAGGTCCGAGGTATCCGGAGGCCCACCTGTAACTGAAGTCCGAAGTTCGTCCGTCCGTCGTCGTAGCAGTCCAGTCCAGTCCGAGGCCTTCCGTTCTTGCTGCCCGGTGAGTACCGTTGCTGGGGTAGTATCTAGACAGGGTCAATTAATTTGTCTCTGGTCCGTGGGTTTGGGTACGCAGATCCAACAAGAAGTGTTCACCTAGGTGGACGCGGGTCCTGACGTGTCTCTTTATGGGACCGGTATGTTTCGTACTGTTTGAGCAGTGCATCTAGTCATTCTAGTAAGTTCCTGTTCCAGTAAGTTCTGTTCTCGAGAAATTCATGTGTTCTGTTCTCAGTATTCCAGGTAGTATTCTGTTTGAACTGTTATTATAAATGTTATTCCATGTGTTTTCAATGTCGTGGTATGAGTGATTTGTTCTCTTAGTTATTATTGTGTTTATCGTGTATTGTATTGTGTCCAGACTCCAGCCTAAATTATGCCTTTGTTCTCGAAATTACGTCAGTTAAGAACTAGAAAAGGTCTGCTCGAGGAAGCAGTTCCTGTCCCGCCTAGGGACAGTCCAGGTCATTTTATGTATCATAAGCATGGCATAAGTGCCATATTATATCTAGACTTATGGGTGGAGTACACCAAGGAATTAGAAGAGAAATATAGATGGCCCGTATCAGGTACGTGGGATGCCGAGTGCATCATGAGAGTAGAAGAAGTATTATGGAAAAAGAAAGCCAGACAGTCCCAGAAAGATGCCATCGAGTTATGGCGCAAAGAATCTCATAAAAGAACCGAAAAAGAAATCAGAAAGTCAGAATTAAGTAGAGAATCCTCAGAAAGAGCCCAAGAAAGGGAATTAATCGAAATAGGTGAACGAATTAAAGCCGAACAGTCAGACAGACAGAGAAATGCCCTCATTAAGGGTATGTACCCTCTTCTTGCCGAGGGCTTGCCAAAAGCAACCCCGGAAGCACCATGTAATTTTCCGCCGCCATTAGGCCCGATTAAGCTACGTCACAAACCGACCGCAGCTGATATTTTTCTCTCGTCCTATTTGGACGACACAGTCCCAGAATATGCAAATCCAGTTCCGTCAGCTCCCGTAAATAATGTAATTCCTGTTCCTCCAGCCACCGGGGCACCTGTTACCGCACCTGTTACGGTACCCCCGGTCCAGCCTATAGTACAAGCACCCGCTACATCAGTCACTCTGCCCGCCCGTGCAGTACCCGTCGACGATTCCAGTTTAGGAGCCGCGGGGGGAGATCCTCCTCGTACCCCGCCCCAACACAAACGTGTGACACTACTTGAGTTACATGAACGTGCGTTACAGCGTACGCCCAAACAGCAGTCCGTTGCAGATATCAAACGAGCTTTTACCGAATGCTGTTATGATCCAGTCCCAGGCGATGATGATATGGTCATATATTCATTGTGTGTAAGATGGGTGACCGAGTATTTGGACACCCTACCGAATATGAAAGAAGATCTAGACAGAATATATCGTTTCATCCGTACAGGAGATGATCCAGGAAGTATTGGCGAAGCCATGTCTCAAAGGAAAGCTGAGACTCAGCTCATGCTATTAAAGTTTCTAATTAATTGTTTAATAAGGGAACAAGATTATCCGACTAAAGATCCGATCGAAATGAGAGTTCTGACAAAGTGGAGTGATCATATAGCAGAGGGAAGACACAAGACACTAAGTAGTATAGACAGTATGTACAAGAAAATTCGTAAGGAAATAATAAGGTTACACGAGAAACGCAAAGCAGCACAAGTAAGCGAGAAAGAAGACGCCTCTGATACTGAAGAGGTAGACGACGAGAATCCCACCAGAATAGCGTATGTAGGTAGAACTAGACTTCCCGACCGACATTCACGCCTAGAACACAAGAAAGTTTTTCCTCTTCCAGCACCAGAACAAGGTTCTCTTGAACAAGTATTTCAAGCTACCGATCACATTCTGAAATCACGAATCGGTTATAGTGAACTTAGTACCATGCATGAACAAGAACTAGCCCGATCAGCAGTCCGATGGGCTACTGATTCTACCACTTTTCCAGACGAAATAGTGGCACAAATGTTTCTGAAACTGCCCCCAGCCGAGCAGCGACTGGTGGGTATGTATATGATCCAGCACCTCATTACACTGTATGAGGGTCAGCATTCTGATCCAGGTCCGTTACATGATGTTTTGAACGAGTTACTCCAGTATAGATGGAAAGGTTTAGGTACCGATTTAATTAGCGTCATTCTAGAACAGCGCCACAAATATAGAACGTTTCTGAATCCGCATTTTGTTCATGTCTCACCTCCAGAAAGTAAATCATTTTACATAGATAGACAGCATCCGTTACGAGAAGTACATCCAGTTAGGACAGCGGGTGGTGAAATGCAACGAGTATTTGTTTACACCCCTATCACCAAGATGGAACTCTTAGAGATGAAGAAATTAATTCCCTGTCACGACAAAGATCCAGCAGGGTTCCATCGAGAATTAAAAGACATGCTCCGTATGGGAGAATACACGTATCCAGATATCATTAAAATGCTAAAGGTCCTGTTGCCCGCAGGGGTATATGAAAAACTCAAGGAAAAAGAATGGGAGGTGGGAGAGAAAAAGATTGATTGGACAGCCCTAGAAGCTGAAGATAAAATACGAGTACCAGGTACCGGTCTTGGGGACAAATGTAAAGAATTGCCCGAGTTATTGATACAAGTTTTGCCAAGGTTACTAGCCACGAAAAAGGAAGACTGGGATGCAATCTCAGCATGTAAACAGAAACAGGATGAAGACACTAGTGATTTTTATTCTAGATTTGAAAAATGTTTTATTACTAACAGTGGTTTGAAGACAAGTAGCGAGTCGTACCCTCATCTTTTTGTTACTAAACTAGTCGAGAATTCAAGTCCACAAGTTAAAAATCGAGTTTTGAAAGTCGAAAGTAGTTGGCAAGCTAATACACCGTCACAAATGCTTCAGATGCTCCAGTATCACCAGAACAGAATCAGGGAAGAGCAAGAACATGAAAGGAGACGTATGAAAGATACGAAAATGAAAGTATTAGTTGCACAATCAGTTCCACAAGACAGTCAGAAGAGGGGTCCGAATCAAGCCAGTCATTCTGCAGCTCCCGTTAAAGGGACTTGCAATTACTGTAAACAGCCAGGTCATTTTATAAACGAGTGTGCAGTTCTGAAACACAACATAGCTACCGGTAAGACTAAAGAAAGACCACGTCCGCCTAGACAAGAACAAGTTTCACAGACTTCTCAGTCACCACAGAATGCACAACAGACAGTTCCAGCACCGCAGCCTATCGCTGTAACACAGCATGTTACACAGCAGATGTACCAGTATGCCCAGACAGAGTATCCAGAGTATCAACAGTATTCATGAAACAGCCTAGAGAGCGAGGTAGGCTTGCCTCTCATCGAGATACCTGTAGATCAAGAGGGTCCCTATGTGCACAGTCAAGTATTAGGGAAAGACAGAAAGTTTCTGATTGATACAGGGGCAAGTAGGACTACTATCAGTCATGACGAGGTTCCAGGGGCTCCGCTCTCAGGCTCTAAAAATGTTTCCCTTGGATTTTCAGGAAAGCCTATTGTTAACGAAATTTCGAAACCAGTTTCCCTAGAAGTAGGTCCATTGTCCCGAACTACTGATTAGTTACTTACGAAATCATGTCCAGAAAATTTGGTAGGTATTAAAACACTGAAAGAACTAGGTGCAGTTATTTGCTGCTCCCCAGAAGGAATCCGATTGTTTTTAAGAGACTTTAAAGGTCACTATGTATTACGTGATTTTGATCCAAGACTACTGAATGTACCGCAGCATTTATGGGCGCAAGGTCCAACTGATGTAGGTTTTATGCAAATCACACCCCATCGTGTGACTCTCAAACAAGGTATAGTTTTGCCACGAATCAGACAGTACAGATTGCCACCTGAGGCTGTAGCAGCCTTATCCAAAATTATTGACGAGCTTATTGCTCAAGGAGTGGTTGTAGAAACTGACTCCAATGTATGTAATTCTCCTATCATTCCGGTCTTGAAACGTACTGATCCAAATGCACCTCCCGTATATCGCTTAGTGATTGACCTTCGAGAGCTTAATAAATGTATCATACCCCAGTATCCAGTAGTCCCAGATATTTCTTCCCTATTGACAGTCATTGATTCTGAAGCTACATTTTTTACTGTTATCGACCTCAAGAATGCATTCTTTAGTGTCCCCATTCATCCAGACAGCCAGTACCTTTTTGGTTTTTGTTTAAATGGAAGGAGCTATAAATTCACACGAGCTCCTCAAGGTTTCACAGAAAGTCCTAGTATTTACAGTCAAGCACTTAAGAGACAACTAGACAATATTCACATGCCAACTGACACTGCCCTGCTCCAGTATGTCGATGATCTACTGATCACAGCCCGTTCTGAACGTGACTGCGAGCGTGCGTCACTTACAGTCCTGTATTTTCTGGCCGAGCAGGGGCACAAGGTGTCCCCTTCCAAATTACAATTCTGTGTCCAGCAAGTGATCTACTTAGGCCACTTACTGTCCAAGTGGGGTAGGCAGTTGACACCAGACCGTATCCAGTTAATAGCGAGTCTTCCACAGCCCAAGACACAGAAGGAGGTACGAGCTTTTATTGGCCTCACTTCTTATTGCAGACAATGGATTCCTCAGTATGCATTTCTAGCCAAGCCACTGATACAGTTAACGACACAGGAGGCAGCCGTATCGACTGTCCTCCCTTGGACCAAGGAACATACACTTGTTTTTAATGAATTAAAGAAAGCCTTATGCCAAGCACCTGTTCTAGCTACACCGAACTACAGTAAGCCTTTTACACTTTTTGTCACAGAACGTGATGGTACTGCATTATCTGTTCTCACACAAGATCAAGCAGGACAATACAAGCCTTGTGCTTATTTTTCGAGCACATTAGATCCAGTAGCCCAGGCCCTGCCTGCGTGCCTCAAGTCAGTTGCAGCCACAGCTCTAGCTATCAGACAAAGTGATTCCATAGTATTAGGACACTCCCTGACAGTACAAGTTCCACATTCCGTGGAAGTTCTTTTAAACCGAACACAGACTCAGCACTTGACAATTGCACGTTTAACAGGTTATGAACTGACACTGTTCCAGCCACACATAGAAATCAGACGCTGCAACATTCTAAATCCTGCTACACTGTTACCGTCAGTTACTTCAAATCCTGCCACACATGACTGTGTGGAAGTTGTTAACACTATGACTAAGCCAATACAAGACCTGACAGACATTGCATTACCTAATCCCGACCTGACACTTTATGTGGACGGTTCATGTATGAGAACTAGTACAGGAGAACTAGTAGCCGCGTATGCAGTGACTACTGAAACCGAAGTTATAGAAACACATCGTATTGACACCCTGTCTGCTCAAGCAGCAGAGCTAGTTGCTCTGACCCAAGCCTGCATACGTGCCAAGAACCTGAAAGTAAACATATATACAGATTCACGATACGCATTCGGAGTCGTACACGACTTCGGAGTGCTCTGGCAGGAGAGAGGTTTCATGACTTCTCATGGAACCAAGATTCAGCATGGTCTCCTCATTCAAGCTCTGTTAGATGCAATACATTTACCGACAGCTATCGCTATCATGAAGTGCAAGGCACATACGAAAGTTACTGATATCATTTCCCAAGGTAACGATCTAGCAGATCGAACAGCCAAGCTTACAGCTCAGACACCAGACATTCCAGTTAACAAGACACAGACATCCATTCCAGAACAGACTACTTGTATGACAGTTAAGGACCCTACACAAGATGTCATAGACATACAGTTACATGCCACTCCCGAAGAAATCAAGACATGGTCCGAACAAGGAGGGGTCCAGACAGATCAGGGATGGTTGACGAAGGGAAAAGCCACATGGTTTCTCCCCGACTCTATGGTTCAAGTCATTATTAATACCGCACATAGTCCAGCACATCTAGGAGAAAAAGCTATGTTAGACAGTATTCAGAACCTTTGGTTCAACAAGCACTTACGAGCTGCAGCCAAGCAGAAAGTCCGTACCTGTATGATATGTTGCCAGTTCAATCCAGGTAAAAGTGTCCCGGTGGAACAAGGTGGATTCCAACCTCCTGACCACCCTTTTGAAGTCCTCCAGATGGATTATATTCAGATGGAGCGATGTCGAGGTTTCAAGTATGTCCTCGTAGTCGTATGCGCTTTGTCCAGGTGGACAGAAGCATATCCAGTTCCAGATTACACAGCAGCGACCACTGCCAAGCAGTTGGTTCGTGAATTCTTTCCCCGCTATGGACTCCCTAGGGTCGTGTATTCTGATAACGGCCAGCCATTCTCATCCGAGTTAATGAAACATGTTTCCCTTCTGTTAGGGTACCAGTGGAAGTTCCATTGTGTGCGCCATCCTGAAGCAGCCGGTCTCGTAGAGAGACATAATCAGACCCTGAAAATCCGTATTGCCAAGATATGTAAAGAGAAAGGTGTAGACTGGCTAGTTGCCCTGCCAGTAGCCCTCTTTTATATGCGGATGGTTGCACATTCCAGATCAGGTCTGTCCCCGTACGAGGTCGTATTCGGCCGCCCCCCAAACATGTGGGGTACACCCAGACCCCGCAGTATTACAGATGTTTCCAGTAATATGCTGACAGATTACCTAGCTTCCTTGATGTCTGCCCTACACTCTTGTCGTTCACAGGTTGCCGCTGCATTTCCAGACAATACCGAAGTAAAACCGCATGAGGTCATTCCAGGCGACCTTGTCCTCGTCAGGAACTTTGATCGTTCAAGTCCACTGGAGCCTCGTTGGAAGGAGCCGCGACTTGTTCTCCTGACCACCCGCACGGCCGTGAAGTTGGAGGGCCGCAAGGGGTGGGTCCATCTGTCCCACGTCAAGAAGTTCCATGGAATTCGTAAAAAGACATTTTCAAAGGACATTTCTAAAGACTGCCTGAAACCAGACTCTGAACTGAAAGTTCCCCTGTTAGAGAAAACTCCGCAGCAGGAGTATAAGTTGAAACTCCGGTCTAGTAAAATAAGTCAGCCAGTTTAATTGTCTAAGTCCCTCTCGGGTGAAACGGTTAGACAGGTTTCTGACATGTATGAGATAGACCCCCATAGTGAGAGAGTTAGTCAAAACTCTATGAGATGTATCGTTTTTCTAAGTTTCTTATTGTTTCTAAGTCTTATGGTTACCTGCACAAGTTATGCATTACATTTATGTTTTCCAAGTTCACATGTAAACAAGTTTTCTAATGCTACAGTAGAGCACACATTTAGTGATCTGCCTCCTCACGAGTTATCCTATCGTCTTGCTATGCGTAATAATACATTCATCAGAATGTTACACTATTCACACCAGACCAGCAATGCTACTAATTGTTGGGTGTGTGGTCGACTCCCCCCTTTCCAGACACCGAAGGGAGTTCTGCCACTCTTTCCTTATCCGTTTTCACATAATGGTTCGTGTGGAGCATGGTCCACGTTAACGTCATCCTCAAATGATATGTCCCTTCTGAATAGAACATGTTTTCCAGACAAGCAAGGTCTCTCCCATAGAACAGGGTTAGATCTAGAAAATGAAGTATATGATTTGGGTAATTATTCTTAGAATTTTATGGTCTTGAATGTTCAGTCTGATACTACTCCAGATTTACCTGCTATTTCAGTACTACCAGTTAAAGGCGAATTATGTGTCAGAAAGAATGGTTCCGCACATGTAGGACATAGTGATTGTACTACTATTGTCGAGTATAGTGACAGTGGGAAATCTATTTTCAAAGCCTCACGTCATTCTTATTTTGTTTGTGGTCAGACCGCATATGTTCGTCTGCCCCTCGATTGGGATGGAACATGTTACATTGCCTTCCTACTGCCACCAGTTTTTCTAGCCCCATCTGATTATCACAGAAACACACATCTAGTACACGTCAGACATAGAAGGGAGATCGAGTCCCCAATTGTCGATCAAACTGAAACTACTCTAGAACAGTATCAAGACTTTAATAAAGGTTTCTTCTTCTTTATAGGACCTGTCCAGAATAGTAAGTTAATACGTAGATTAACCAGAACCCTCGAAGCAGTAGTGAATGAGACTACTTCTGCTCTAGGTAACTTAACTGAAGAGCAATCTGCTATGAGATTTGTTGTGCTCCAAAATCGTCTCGTTCTTGACGTCATACTGGCCGATAGAGGAGGAGCATTTAGAGTCATCGGATCTAGTTGCTGCATTTTCATTCCAAATAACGCGCCGTCTGTTTATTCAGCTATAACCAGACTTCATAAAATTGCCCATCAGTTACACCAGAATCCAGGCTCCTGGACATGGTCCGGTTGGCTCTGGAGTATTATATCTGCCTGGGGATGGAAAGTATTGTCATTTCTAGGTATTGCAGTAATGATCATATTCAGTTGCTGCCTCTGTATACAATGTGGCCCTGCGATTTGCGGCATTTGTGCTACCTCTTGTATTCCTAGTCCTAAATCCCGTTCCAAGACAATTCGAGACGAGCAAATGATGCTATATGAAATGATAGATGGTATCATGAATATTGATGTTTCCTGATGGAAACGTAGGGCACAAGGAGGGAATGTGGAAAAGTAAATTTTGCCATATTGTATGTGCCTACGTGTTCCCCATGTTATGTTATATGTGCATGATCGATATGCATGTATCCCCTTCTGATCGATTAAAGACGCAATTACAGTTGTGTCCATCTCTAGTATGCCAGTTTCCAGTCTTCGTGAAAGCAACGAATATTAGGCCTATGTAAAGTTACGTTGCCACGTTTCACAGTGTGCACGTTAATTCATTGAATTGTCCCCGTTTCTAGGCCTCAAAAGGGCCCGGACTCAGATTCAGCTCCTGTCTCCTGAACCCTCTCCGAGGAGCGATACAGCCCCACCTGTATCCCTGACCCTTAGCTTACTTCTTGCCACGCAGTGCCCGGCTCGGCCTGGCTCTGCCTCCCAGTCTGCCAAGAGTATGTTATGTTTCTAGTTATCAGTCCAACCCTCCTTCTCTGCATTCCTGAACTACTGAATCGCATCAATAGTTTCCGTCATGGTCTAGCCTTTATGTCTCCATGTAAGAGAAATACTGTATTAATATTCATAGAATATTCCTCACACACGCACTACATATAGAATAATGCATGCACCAGTCTTAAAGTCTATTAGCCTTTACCCTGATAACTTTTGGATTCTATCAACATGTACTCTAAACACCAGATACTAGATATGCCTGGGTACATTTCGCTCTGACACTCCAGACTTTAGTCTCCTCTTCTGGCACAGAAGTCATAGCCCCCAGTTCTCCCTGGTAACACGTCATTGCCAGTTTGCGCGCACCACTAGGTTAGAGGTCCCAGCTGCTCAGGTAGCCCCCTCTATGTTTCCGCCCCTTTCATGACATATTCTGTTACGTTTACATCACATGTCTATGTATACGCCCTGTACACGCCTTCTTGTTACTTCATTTTGTCCTTATCTTTCGCGACTGCTACGAAACCACGCCTACTGCTACGCCTACTGTATTGAATGTAATGTATTTTGTTTAACTATATATATTGTGCACTGTTATTAAAAGTTAGCGCATCATTCCCAGATCCTGCCCCCGGCAGCTGCCGGGCCCTGCCATCCTATTCCCGTACAGGCTGTCCTGTTCCTGTCCTTTATGTCTGATTAAAGCCTGTAGACTCCAGCTACCTCGAATCTTGACTCTTATTTATTGAGCTATCTGTTTATATGAGTATCCCGAAAAATAGATCCGGTAATTAATTATTTAACTACCACATGGAGACAGATGCTTCGGATCAAGCAGTGGGTGGAGTATTGTCCCAACGACAAAAGACCACAGGACAGTTACACCTGGTCGCTTATCGCTCTAGGAAATTAACTTCAGCTGAAATCAATTACACAATCACGGAGAAGGAGTTACTGGCCATAAAGGATGCCTTCAAAGAGTGGAGACATTATTTGATGGGGGCTCAACACCAAGTAACAGTGTTTACGGATCATCGTAATCTAAAATTCTTAAAGTCTGCCAGAACGCTTACTCCAAGACAGTTGAGGTGGTCTTTGTATTTTGCAGACTACGACTTCGTGATCACATATCGTCCTGGAGCCCAGAACGGGCAGGCAGACGCCCTGTCCAGAATCGGTACGGAGGCACAGAAAACCCTTACAAAGAATCAACCGATTATACCGAGTACAAAGATTCTTGAGGCTATCACCTCTATCAGGCTAGAAGAAGATGTCGCGAAGGCCATGAGTCCAGAGGCTATGCTGGATTGGGCAACAGAAGATCCAGACAGAGAGATTATCCAGCAACTACCCTACCATAGAAAGGCCCTGTATGTCCCCACCGCCGAGTTGCAACAACAAATCATGCGGGAATGCCACGATGATAAATTAGCTGGACACGAAGGAGAAGCTAAAACTGAAGAATTGATAAAGAGACACTTTTGGTGGCCAAAGATGGCCTCAGATATTGAGAGATATGTTAAGTTCTGTGAGATCTGCGCTCAGGGAAAGTCCGAACGGCAGGCCCAAAAGGTCTTTTACAGCCTTTGCCCACTCCTCCGTATCCATGGCACACAGTCACGTTAGATCTCATTACTGATTTACCAAATAGCCAGGGGTTTGATACAATCTTAGTGGTGGTAGATGCCTTTTCCAAGATGGCCCATTTTACTGCTCTAAAGGGACTACCTTCTGCCAAACAGCTGGCTGCCCATTTCGGCTCTCAGATTGTGAAGATACATGGAATACCGAAAGTAGTGATTTCGGACAGAGGTTCTCAGTTCGTGTCTCACTTCTGGAGAGCCTTTATGGAAGGTTTAGGAACGGAGATTAGATTCTCCACTAGTTATCATCCAGAGACTGATGGGCAGACAGAGAGGGTGAACCAGGAATTAGAACAGTATCTGCGGCTATACCTTTTAAAAGAGGAAGGAGATTGGTCGGATTATTTGTGGACGGCAGAATTTGCCCACAATAATGCAAAAAACTGCTCGACAGGTTACTCCCCCTTTTTTCTCAATTATGGCAGGCATCCAAATGCAACGATTCGGCAAACTGATATCTCAGTGCCAGCAGTCAAGGAAGCGGTGTCACATTTGCATCAAATACAGTTAAGAGCAGTAGACAATCTTGCAAGAGCCAAGGAAAAGTATAAAGGCTATGAAGATAGAAAGAGGAGAGAAGGGCCAATTCTGAATATAGGAGAATCAGTTTGGTTGAGTACAAAAAACTTGAGACTAAAAGGTAATCGGAAATTTCAGCCTAGATTTATTGGCCCCTATCTGGTAGAAGAGAAAATTAACCAGGTCACTTACCGAATAAAATTACCATCTAAGTTAAAGATTCATCCAGTTTTTCACATTTCTTTATTAAAAAAGGCTTCCAAAGACCTTAGAGTCAAGACCCCTCCAAAACCAATTCAGTTAGAGACAGGAGTTGAGTTTGAGGTAAAAGAAATTTTAGACTCCAAAAGATCAAAAAAAGGGAAACTGTACTATCTGATCGACTGGAAGGGTTATGGTCCAGAGGAACGATCCTGGGAGCTGGAGAAAAATGTCCATGCTCCTAGATTAATTAAGTCCTTTCATCAACGGTTTCCCACAAAGCCAAGAAGGAAAGGAGCTACCTTGTTGGGGGGTACTGTCAGAACTGCTAGGCTTGGTGCAAGTATCTGTTGGCTGCACTCTTGGACCAAAGAACAAGAATCCTTAAATCAGAATTCATGGGCGGAATTGGTCCGCTCCAGGAGACAGAAGATGGCACCCGTTATGGCCGCCCAGACGAGACCAGGGGTTAGCGGTCTAGTCTGCAAGGCCGATGCTGCGGAGAAGTAGGTGAGCGGCACGAGCGCCTTTTCAACGACGCACTTCACCGAGTTTACCGATCTGTGCAGCAATATCATCCAGATATGCTGCGCAAAAGTCATCCAAGCCAGTAAGGACTTGATTCACCAACCTTTGGAAGGTGGCAGGTGCATTTTTCAAACCAAAGGGCATCACCACAAATTGGTAATGCCCACCTGGGGTAGAAAATGCAGTTTTGGCTTTAGACTCCTCAGCTAACCTGATTTGCCAATAGCCTGCTGTCAAGTCAAATGTGCTCAAATACTTGGCAGAAGCCAATTTGTCTATGAGCTCATCTGCCCTTGGAATAGGGTGTACATCTGTCCTGGTGACAGCATTGAGTCCTCTGTAATCCACACAGAACCTCATCTCTCTCTTGCCATCTTTGATGTGAGGTTTGGGGACCAGATCCACTGGGCTAGCCCAGGGCCTCTCTGAAGGCTCAATAACACCTAATTCCAGCATCTTTTGCACCTCAGTCTTTATACAGTCCCTGACATGGTCAGGTTGTCTGTAAATCTTGTTTTTCACAGGAAGACTGTCACCAGTGTCCACCACATGGGTACACCAGTTAGTTTGACTGGGTGTCAATGAGAACATATGTCTGTATGACTGCAAAATTTGCCTACAGTCATTTTGCTGATGTTCAGTGAGGCTGCCATATAAGTCCACACCGTCAACTGAGCCATCTTCAGGGTTTTGAGTCAGCAGGTCTGGGAGAGGGTCACTCTCTTCCTCCTGCCCCTCGTCTGTAGCCATGAGCAAGCCCATGTCTGCCCTGTCAACATATGCCTTCAATCTGTTAACATGGAGCACCCTGTGGGGGCTCCTGGGAGTTCCTAGGTCCACCAAGTAGGTAACCTCTCCCTTCTTTTCAATGATAGTATGGGGTCCAGACCATTTGTCTTGGAGTGCTGCTGGGGCCACTGGCTCCAACACCGATACTCTCTGTCCAGGCTGGTACTCAGTCAAGACAGCCTTTTGGTCATGCCAAGCTTTCTGTAATTCTTGGCTGGCCTCAAGATTTTTGGACGCCTTCTCCATATACTCAGCCATCCTGGAGCGGAGACCAAGTACATAGTCCACTATGTCTTACTTGGGTTTTCTGAGAGGTAACTCCCATCCTTCCCTCACTAAACACAGGGGTCCTCTTACAGGGTGCCTAAACAACAATTCAAAGGGGCTGAAGTCAACCCCCTTTTGTGGGACCTCTCTGTAAGCAAACAGAAGGCAGGGTAGAAGGATGTCCCATCTTCGCCTGAGCTTTTCTGATAATACTTTGATCATACCCTTTAGGGTATTGTTGAACCTCTCAACAAGCCCATTGCACTGTGGATGATAAGGAGTGGTGAACTTGTAGTTTACACCACATTCCTTCCACATAGCTGTCAAGTATCCTGACATGTAGTTGGCATCTCTATCAGATACTACCTCCTTAGGAAACCCCACTCTGGAGAAAACTCCAAGTAAGGCCCTGGCCACAACAGGAGCTTTAGTGGTCCTAAGGGGAATTGCCTCTGGGTACCTGGTGGCATGGTCCACCACCACCAGTATGAATCTGTGCCCAGATGCTGTAGGGGGATCCATTGGACCTACAATATCAATCCCCACTCTTTCAAAGGGGACCCCCACCACAGGTAGTGGTATCAGGGGGGCCTTTGTTGTTCCACCTGCTTTGCCACTGGCTTGGCAGGTTACACAGGAGCGACAAAACTCCTTTGTATCTTCAGACATGTGAGGTCAGTGAAAGTGAGGGACAAGCCTGTCCCAGGTCTTATTCTGGCCTAGGTGTCCTACTAAGGGAATATCATGGGCCAAGGTTAGAAGGAAGCCCCTAAATTGCAGAGGTATAACCAACCTCCTGGTTGTACCAGGCTTGGGGTCTCTACCCTCTGAATAAAGGAGACCATCATCCCAATATACTTTATGGGTACCCTGAGCATTCCCAGCAGCCTCAGCAGCATCCTGCTGTCTGAGGGGTTCAAGAGAAGGACAGGGGAACTGAGCCTGCCCCAAGTCTGCCCTAGAAGGTCCCCCTGTCCCCAGAAACTCAACCTGATCAGGTTTAAGTTCTTCAGGGACAGTTCCTTCAGGGGTCTCAAGATCATCTTCCTGTGAAGGCTGATCCTCACTTGTAGGCAGTTGGGAAGGCACAGCCTTTTATCTCCTATTCTTCTTCTTGGAAGGTGCTTGGTCCATTGTTCCAGGATCCAAGACCTGAGGTTCAGAGAGGCACTTTTCGGCCTGTGACCTGGTCACAGCAAGGCCATGTGATGATATCCCTAACATCTCTGCATGAGTCCTGTACTCAACTTCTGACCATAGAGAGCTCTCCAGGTCATTGCCCAACAAACATTCAACTGGGAGATCAGCACTAACCACAACTCTTTTCAGGCCAGTTATCCCTCCCCAGGAGAAATTTACAATTGCCACACTATGTGTAGTTGTGACATTGCTGGCATTGGTCACCAGGTAATTATTACCTGGTATGTATTGTCCAGGATCCACAAAGTTAGGTGTCACCATAGTGACACTGGCACATGTGTCCCTGTATGCTTGAGCCACTTTCTCATTAATCAAAGGCGTCTGCCTGTACTTGCTCAGATTACTGGGACTGACAGTAGTGGACAAATCTATTTCCACATCACAAATCAGAACAGCCTGTGTAGGGGTTCTGACTAGCCCAGACTCTCCCTCAGTTCCCAAGGTGATACCTACTACCCCCTTAGTTTGTGGACCAACACTGCTGACTGTACTATTGGGTGCAGGTGCCTTAGGGCTGCAGTGTTGGGGGCTCCACCCTTTTTACACTCACTGGTCCAGTGAGAGGTGTTTTTACAAGTACTACACCAGGGTTTTCTTTGACCTCCTTTCTTCTTCTTCTTGGAAGTTTGGGACCCACCCTCAGAATTAGTTTGGGGCCCTGTTGAAGACTTCTGGTCTTTAGCTTTCTGCTCCCCATCCTTCTGGCCTGTTTTCTTTTGGTCACCACCCTGGATCTTTTCTGGTTCTTTTGCTTAACTCTCGTTCTAACCCATTTGTCTGCCCTCTTTCCTAATTCTTGGGGAGGGGTCAGATCTGAATCAACCAAATGTTGATGCAACTGCTGGTTCTGACAATTATTTAAAATGTGTTCTCTCTTAAGCAAATTGTACAATCCTTCATAGTCTGTAACCTTACTTCCTAGCAACCAGCCCTCCAGAGCCTTAGTGGCACATTCAACAAATTCAGACCAGTCCTGAGTCTGTGTCTTCTGGTTTTCTCTGAACATTAACCTGTACTGTTCAGTGGTTAAGCCTAACCCACCTATCAGAGCACTCTTCAGGACCAGGTAGTTTCTAGAATCCCCATCACTAACTGTGAGGAGTCTGTCTCGGCCTCTACCTTCAAAGGAGAGCCACAAGATTGCTGCCCACTGCCCCTGAGGGATCTGCTGTACTCTGCAGGCTCTCTCAAGTGCAGTCATCTATTTTTGGATATCATCCCCAACTTTGTAGGGGGGCACAATCTTACTCAGGTTTCTATTGTCATAGGACCTGTCTTTATCCTTAGGGATAGTGCTGCCACCAGTGGATCCTAATCCACCCTCTCTAGGCTGTCTTGCTCTAGCAAGTTTCTCTTTGGGCAGGGCAACTTCTAGTTCTTGCTTCTGGATCCTAAGCTCAGCCTCTCTCATTTTGGCCTCATGTTCCCTTCTCTGAGGACTAGTCAACCCCCTTCTGGAGTGACCATTAGAACCTCTAGAAGCTTGGGAAGTATTGGATTCACCTGAGTGATTCCTCCTCCTCCTTTGCTCCTGGTTAAGTCCACTTGGGGGTCTGAGTAGGTTGGACCCTGACTCAGTCCCAAATTGGCTTAAGTTAGCCTGGCTAAGTCTCCTGACTGGCACCTGACTAAGTCTCGTGACACAAAGGGATGTACAAAAGTTCCCCGGGAAGAGTGACGGAGAGAGGTGTGTGTGCTAGTAAGTGGGGGGAATCCCCTTGTTGGAACTAGAACCCTCACACACCCAGCAAGCTAGGTGTCATGCTTCATCATATGGGCTCTGCTCCTCGTCAGACTGGCGCTGCAATGTCTGACGGGCTCCCGAAACCGGGGCTCTTTATCGGAGATCTTCTGTTCCCGCCATATGGTGCATGCGTGTGAGAGGGCCTGGGGAGTGTGGTTGTGACGTGAATTTTAAATTAAAAAAGGTGAGTCAGTCCACATATTGAATTTATTCTCGTAGTAGACTCCCTTGGTTAAAAACAAAGGATGGTGGTGTGGGAGGAGAGAGACAATTACCCTGACACTATTAGAGTGAATTGGACTACTACCCTCAATTATCGGTCAACATGTTTCTTGCCTGATGGCAATTCTTCAGGACCTAATAGAATCGTACCACACTGTGAAAATTGTAGTGAAAACTATATAAATATATACACAAAAGTGAAGGGTCAAAAACTTGCAGGTAGGTATACGACCGTATTTAGTCAGTAATACCAGGATGCAGGCCAGTCGGTCCTGCTGCAGTGTGAATGCCTGTAGAAATGAGATTGGGTTAAGAGACATCATACAGGATAACTGCATTAATGAAGTTACACCCTGAAAGGATAGTGAGCGCACACACACCCACAATAACCGTGCTAGTTAAAAAACCGATCATGAACGCTGATAATAATGGCAAGCCATTGATGTGGACAATTAGTACAAGCCATTGCATGCATCGGTCGGAAGTGACATGAAGAAACAATTTTGTACAGTGCTGTACAATCTGAGGAGTGTTATCTAGGTAACCTTACCCTAAACAGGATCCCTGATGGACCTCTCAGTCTGCTCCCGTGGGACCGGCTGGGGAGGTATGGTACCTAATTAGCAGGAGACAATGGTTGTTTACAGAGTGGGCAGTCTATCGACATATTTCACCTCTCTAAGATGGCCGCCATAGCCATCAGACCGTCTTTTGGCGAGTCTAATACTATATCCCGGTTATGGTGAGGCCATATTACATTTGATTATCTGGTAATTTGGATACTCGCAGTCAAATGCCCTACTGCCCTGCCTTTATAAGGAACAGTTATCATCTTCCCCATCTGCTTTCATCTTTAACTTTCACCACTCCAAGATGGCCGCCATAACCAACAGACCGTCTCTTGGCAAAGTCCCCCTCTACACAACACATGCGCAGTCATGGGTGGGGGCGGGCCCATAATGGAAAGCGATGCTGCAGCAGGCAATCTCAATGGCGCATAAATATGGCCCGCGCAGAGAGACCGTCACCAGCTGCTCTGCGTCATTATCCAGACGCTGCTCGTGGGGTAGGTGAATCGGCCCGGACTGCTGCCGCCGAAGGTGAGACTTTTTCATGTAGCCGCCTTGGTACGCTGACGACTGACCAGGTAAGCTCTTTCATGAATCCCCACTGTATCCCATGGGCATGTTACTCTCTGGATGGCCGCCTCCCGCTGCACGACGGTGCAGCACGCCTTTCTTTAAATGCGGGACGGACGCGGCCACCTGGCTCGGCTGTTTTGCCGGCTCGCGCTGGGTCCTTGACGCTTCGTTTGGGGCTCGGCGCACAGACGGCGGGCGCTGGTCTTGTTGGCCGCACTCGCCCCGGTGGTCGGTGTAGCCCTGGCCGATTGAGGCAGTGGGGGGCACACCGGACGATTCCAGTGCTCGGGGCACGTAGGGAGGCACCCTACCTTACCTTGTCTCGAGTGCCACTGGGTTAGTCTACGCCTGGGTGCCAGCACTCCAGACAAATATGTCGATAGACTGCCCACTCTGTAAACAACCATTGTCTCCTGCTAATTAGGTACCATACCTCCCCAGCCGGTCCCACGGGAGCAGACTGAGAGGTCCATCAGGGATCCTGTTTAGGGTAAGGTTACCTAGATAACACTCCTCAGATTGTACAGCACTGTACAAAATTGTTTCTTCATGTCACTTCCGACCGATGCATGCAATGGCTTGTACTAATTGTCCACATCAATGGCTTGCCATTATTATCAGCGTTCATGATCGGTTTTTTAACTAGCACGGTTATTGTGGGTGTGTGTGCGCTCACTATCCTTTCAGGGTGTAACTTCATTAATGCAGTTATCCTGTATGATGTCTCTTAACCCAATCTCATTTCTACAGGCATTCACACTGCAGCAGGACCGACTGGCCTGCATCCTGGTATTACTGACTAAATACGGTCGTATACCTACCTGCAAGTTTTTGACCCTTCACTTTTGTGTATATATTTATATAGTTTTCACTACAATTTTCACAGTGTGGTACGATTCTATTAGGTCCTGAAGAATTGCCATCAGGCAAGAAACATGTTGACCGATAATTGAGGGTAGTAGTCCAATTCACTCTAATAGTGTCAGGGTAATTGTCTCTCCCCTCCCACACCACCATCCTTTGTTTTTAACCAAGGGAGTCTACTACGAGAATAAATTCAATATGTGGACTGACTCACCTTTTTTAATTTAAAATTCACGTCACGACCACACTCCCCAGGCCCTCTCACACGCATGCACCATATGGCGGGAACAGAAGATCTCCGATAAAGAGCCCCGGTTTCGGGAGCCCGTCAGACATTGCAGCGCCAGTCTGACGAGGAGCAGAGCCCATATGATGAAGCATGACACCTAGCTTGCTGGGTGTGTGAGGGTTCTAGTTCCAACAAGGGGATTCCCCCCACTTACTAGCACACACACCTCTCTCCGTCACTCTTCCCGGGCAACTTTTGTACATCCCTTTGTGTCACGAGTCTATAGGACGAGTACACTGGACCCCGTAAAATATTGTCCTATCCTAGTCCCTCCCCTTTGTATTGACCTGACTAAGTCTCTCATCATCAGAATCACTTTCTTCCTCCTCCTCTTCCTCATCCTCATCCTCAGGCTGAGTATCTCCAGTGTTCTGGTCTTCCTCATCTATCTGGACAACACGGACAGGGGTGTCAGTATTATCATCTTCAGTGGGAGAGCCTCCTTCAACATTCCCTGCGGGGTCTGTTTTAGAGGTCTTTAGAGCTTCAGACTGGTCTAAAAGCTCTCTGAGGTGTGTTGTGCTAGGGGCTGGACCCGTCTTGAGACCTCTTAAGGTACACAGCTGCCTCATTTCTTTAAAGTTTAACATAGCAAATTTGGATGGTGCCTTTGGAGGGTCACTCTCAACAGGGACAGGTCCAGAGGACCCCTCTGCTCCAGACATTGATCTAGTGTGGGTGGATATGTTGCAATCTACCTACACTGGTGTTTACCTACTAAACCTATCTAGTAGTTGTAGTCAGGGTGTACTACTCCCTATCCTCTGCAACAACTAAGTTCAGTAGAACTTAAGTATACTAGTCTTGTTTAAATGTACCTAACAGGTACCTGTATGATCTTTCAAATGATACTCTCAAAGATTGTAATGGTAAAACAACAGCAAGCTCAAATCCCAACCGCTGCTCACGAATGTGAGAAGTTGGCCTGGTATATGATGCCTGGTATTACTGACTAAATACGGTCGTATACCTACCTGCAAGTTTTTGACCCTTCACTTTTGTGTATATATTTATATAGTTTTCACTACAATTTTCACAGTGTGGTACGATTCTATTAGGTCCTGAAGAATTGCCATCAGGCAAGAAACATGTTGACCGATAATTGAGGGTAGTAGTCCAATTCACTCTAATAGTGTCAGGGTAATTGTCTCTCCCCTCCCACACCACCATCCTTTGTTTTTAACCAAGGGAGTCTACTACGAGAATAAATTCAATATGTGGACTGACTCACCTTTTTTAATTTAAAATTCACGTCACGACCACACTCCCCAGGCCCTCTCACACGCATGCACCATATGGCGGGAACAGAAGATCTCCGATAAAGAGCCCCGGTTTCGGGAGCCCGTCAGACATTGCAGCGCCAGTCTGACGAGGAGCAGAGCCCATATGATGAAGCATGACACCTAGCTTGCTGGGTGTGTGAGGGTTCTAGTTCCAACAAGGGGATTCCCCCCACTTACTAGCACACACACCTCTCTCCGTCACTCTTCCCGGGGAACTTTTGTACATCCCTTTGTGTCACGAGTCTATAGGACGAGTACACTGGACCCCGTAAAATATTGTCCTATCCTAGTCCCTCCCCTTTGTATTGACCTGACTAAGTCTCTCATCATCAGAATCACTTTCTTCCTCCTCCTCTTCCTCATCCTCATCCTCAGGCTGAGTATCTCCAGTGTTCTGGTCTTCCTCATCTATCTGGACAACACGGACAGGGGTGTCAGTATTATCATCTTCAGTGGGAGAGCCTCCTTCAACATTCCCTGCGGGGTCTGTTTTAGAGGTCTTTAGAGCTTCAGACTGGTCTAAAAGCTCTCTGAGGTGTGTTGTGCTAGGGGCTGGACCCGTCTTGAGACCTCTTAAGGTACACAGCTGCCTCATTTCTTTAAAGTTTAACATAGCAAATTTGGATGGTGCCTTTGGAGGGTCACTCTCAACAGGGACAGGTCCAGAGGACCCCTCTGCTCCAGACATTGATCTAGTGTGGGTGGATATGTTGCAATCTACCTACACTGGTGTTTACCTACTAAACCTATCTAGTAGTTGTAGTCAGGGTGTACTACTCCCTATCCTCTGCAACAACTAAGTTCAGTAGAACTTAAGTATACTAGTCTTGTTTAAATGTACCTAACAGGTACCTGTATGATCTTTCAAATGATACTCTCAAAGATTGTAATGGTAAAACAACAGCAAGCTCAAATCCCAACCGCTGCTCACGAATGTGAGAAGTTGGCCTGGTATATGATGCTCACTAGTTCTAGTGATCACCTTGTACCATGCCAAGCAACCCTTATGATGATTGGTTGTAAGTCAACCTTATAGACCAGCTATCCTAGTAGCGTGGACAAAGCAGTCTTAGGCTAAACTCTGTAAAGGCATGCGAAGCAAGCTGTTTTACCATACACAATCCCCTTAAATACCAAATGAAAGGACAGCACACAGATATATATTGAAAATATATATATTTATTTACTACAAATATCCCCTATACTCTTTATGAGCACAGAAGCAAATGCGTTAAAACAAAACACAGTTTAAAAAAAAAAATGGGCACAATATGGATGAGCCCTAGGGGCCACTTAAACCATATACTAAAATAATGGTATAAGAACCACCAATCTGATATGAAATAGGCCTAGGGCCTGGGGAATCGCTGGAGCTGTACGGGACTAACAGTGAAGAAGTCGGGAAAGGTCCGCGGGACTCGGGTGCAGTGCTTAAAGCACACACATGCACCAATGCAATGTCAATGGTGCGTGAAAGTTACAAAGTTAGTGTTTTAGGAACCTTCCGACTGACCTAGAAGGACGAAACTTTAGAGCTAGGCACTAGAGGTGTGTACCAGTGTAGGAACACCGGCATTGCTGAGTTTCCTCACCCACAGGAAGCGGGTGCACAGGTGCCAAGTCGTGTCGGGTTTCGTCACGCAGGTCGATGGTGCCTGGAGATGAAGATGCTGCAGGCGGGTCGTCGAGGAGAGTTCCGGTGGATCCAAGGATGGATCTGAAGATGTGAAGACCTGAAAGCAGAGGGGACAATGTTCAAAGTCACTAGCCAGTGACTACCGTGGAACCAGGATGGAACCAGGCGATGTCGGGTGCAAACAGGTGAAGAGGTGCAGCTTGTCTCTGCAGCCACGTGGACACAAAGAGATCAAGGACATCCAGGAGTCGATCACGAGCTGTACCACAAAGGTTCTACCTGATGGCAGTGTCGGCAACTTGATTGGATCAAACAGGCCTTGGCTAATACAACCCACGCAGGAAGTGGAAAAAGCTTGTTACTCTGACCTGCAAGGTCAGAGCGGGTGCTCCTTCTCAGGGGAGCAAGGGCCAGTCTGGAGCAACCAGACCAGTGGTGTAGATTGTAGATTTTGTCGCCAAGATGTCCACTAGCTACGTGGCAAGTGGCCGGGATGGCGCGTCAAGTGGCAAAGTGCAAAAGGGCCCCACGCAGATCGTGGAGATGCTAGGGGGCTGATCTTCGGTGCAAATGCTGCTCGGTGGTGGGGCTTCTCAAACCCTAAAGTACAGCATTGAGGGTGCCTTGGGTGCTGCGCAGTTAGCTTTTCAGGGGTCTTTCAAGATCGCCGGTCCCACGTTTCTCGGTGCCTCCACGGGTCTCTTCTTTGCAGGGACTGTGGATCGGGCTCTGACATGTCTGGGAGTCTGAGTCTTGTTGGGCTCTGGGCTCAGGCTCCGGCAGGAGGTGGCGGCAAAGCAGACGTCGAGTTGCTGGTTGGTGCCTGTATTCACAGGGTGGTCACTCCTTGGCCACAAGGGAGATTCTCTTCAGTCTTCAGTGCAGCAGATTGTCGAAGTCCAGTTTTCTTCTTAGTTTCAAGTCGAGTTCAGGATGATCTGAAGTCTTGGGACACAGCTCCTACTCTTACTCTATATCTAGGGGCTGGATTACCTGCTAGGTCCCTCCTCTGGGTGGCACCAGGAAGGGGGGTGGTTACACCCCCTTTCCTTTGTCCAGCTTCGCGCCAAGACTGGGGCTGGAGAGCCCCAGCACCGGTTTGAACTGGCATATGTACAGGGACACCTTGTGTGCCTCAGGCATTTCTCATTCTATTCAGCCCTGTCCTACCCAATACACAAAACCCTGTCTGGGGTGGTGCTAGCACCTCCCAAGGCAGGAAACCCGTTGTCCAAGCCTCCCTCGCTGGAAGGACTCCCAGCAGCAGGAGGTCAGACTTGTGTCTGTGGTGGCAGCATCCATTTTATGATGCTGAGGCTCATGTTTACCTTTACCCGGGTTTCAGGTTATGTACATGTCGTGTTCCTCTAGAAGGGTGGAATGCTACCCCCGTCGCCAGAACTGGTGAGGGGGTAGTATTCCAATTCGTATGATACCTTACTCGACATGTTTTGATAAAGCCAAACCAAAGATATCATTTAACCGCGAGGTTCATAATGCACTTAACAGTATATGGTATGGCAGTATCATGGAACAGCTAAAGGACATGGTTTCGAAAGCTGCAGACAGTCTCAGCTCATGCTAGAGCACCATCTCACATATTTCCAAGCACTCTGCCTCCAGGATTGATGAGGCCTTCCATAGGAGTGGCTGATAGGAACATATGTGTCCATTTTAGGTTAGATATAGATATACTATACCTAAGTAAGGGGTGATTACACCAACTTACCCCAGCTGAGTGATCAGCCAGTTGTGTCAAATATGGAGGCCAGGCCAGGGGTGGCATAATACATGCTGCAGCCCCTGGTAGGCCTTGGAAGCACCTATGCCCTGGGTACCTGGGGTACACTGTTACAGGGGCCAATAAGGTGTACCAGTTCCAATTTTGTAATGCACCTAGTGTGCATTGGTATTAATTTAGAGAGAGAACAGCAGGTTGTGGGTCTGATTAGCAGGCCCACAGCCACATTAAGTCATAAACCAGTGAAGCAAAAAGAAAACATTTGGGGTGACCATAGGATAGCAGACCCTACTCTCCTACAAGGTGTAGCTCTAACTGAAGAATATATACGTCTTATCGCTGCTGGCTTCAATAAAATGAAAGTAATTTGTGCAAAATGTTTATCCTGAGAGTAGAATAAAAATGAACATTACTTTCCAAATTGATGTTCATTGTGTTATAGCTTGAAGAAAGATGCTGTTGTTGGGTCAGCTATAGCCCATTGGTTCCTTCAGAAGTTTACATGATATATCGTGTTCAACTATTCAATGGTTCAAGTCCCATGGGCGCTCTCTGGCCTTTTTTTCCCAACTATACTTCTTTACTTGCTTAATCCACTCTATATAGTAAATATCGCCTATTTCATCTTTCTGTTTCTACAAATGATCATTAAAGCATTGCCTACTAGCAGAGTGGATTCTCAGCTTCATCTCCGAGCCTTTCCAGTGTTGTGAGATTGCCCTGACCCATAATACAATATTGAAAAAAAGTAATTCAATGAGGTAAAGAAGGCATTTGTCCATCAAAACCAAACATCACCCTTTGATTGCTTTAGGTCTGACATTTTAAAACTCTGTTAGCCTGCAAGCCTTTAGCAATAATGATGATAATCTGGAAGACAACATTTTAAATCTCATTACTCTAAATTCCCAGATTGTCAGTATTGTAGCTTAAACTAGAATGTATAACTATAATGGCATTACCCTTTCCCCATAATACACTAATACACTAACATCAAGTAAAGTAATTCAAGAAGACTGATTATAGAGTGATGTAAGAAAAACTCTTGGAAATTACCTTTTTATGAGTTGGCATCATTTGTTCGAATATATATGTATTAGGTATAGAATAAGCGAGTGATGTAACATGATGCAAGTAGTCCCCTTTAACATTGTTTGAGTGAACCGTTAGTTGGCTTCCTGTTTTTTAGACTGCACATATCTATGAGGTATATCAGTGCAGTGATGGACCGGTAAAATATATGTAACCCCACAGCATGGTGTTGGAGACATTTGTGTTTCTTTTAAAAACATAAAATCCTATATCAGTGAAATCCTCTACAAAAAAAGGAACACTGAAAATGTTGATGAACTGCAGTAATGTTTGACAAAGTCACCTATCAAAATGTTCCTACATTGATAACAACTGCCACGACTGGTGTTTATGCCAACTTACAGTTGTTTCTGCAGGGGAAGCAGACCTCACAGGGTTTCCCGGTCTAATATGTCAAAACCTAAATTTGACTGCATTAACATTGAATTCTGGGATTTACATTTACAAATAAACGGTCCTCTCAGAAGAATTTTTAACGCTGTTGTTAAACCTTTTAATAAATCAGGGCTACAAACCTCAGAATGCCATAAAAAATGGACTGCATCATCTACACACACATCCACTTAAAGAAGTTCAGAGATCTTCATCGGAATACAGAGACAATTCCATGGATGTAGATGTTCCTACCATAAAAGTTAATGGTGTCTGTGCCTTCATTTGGGGATAATCACCCTTCCATTAGTCAGGTGGAGCTCTAACTGAAGAATATATACGTCTTATCGCTTCTGGCTTCAATAGAATGAAAGTAATTTGTGCAAAATATTTATCCTGAGAGTAGAATAAAAATGAACATTACTTTCCGAATTGATGTTCATTGTGTTATAGCTTGAAGAAAGATGCTGCTGTTGGGTCAGCTATAGCCCAGTGGTTCCTTCAGAGGTCTACATGATATATCGTGTTCAACCATTCAATGGTTCAAGTCCCGCGGGCGCTCTCTGGCTGTTTTTTTCCATCATTTGTCAATTAAAGAACTACGCTTCTTTACTTGCTTAATCCACTCTATATAGTACATATCGCCTATTTCATCTTTCTGTTTCTACAAATGATCATTAAAGCATTGCCTACTAGCAGAGTGGATTCTCAGCTTCATAACCCAGCCTTTCCAGTGCTGTGAGATTGCCCTGACCCATAATAAAATATTCAAAAAAAGTAATTCAATGAGGTAAAGAAGGCATTTGTCCTTCAAAACCAAACATCACCTTTTGATTGCTTTAGGTCTAACATTTTAAAACTCTGTTAACCTGCAAGCCTTTAGCAATAATGATGATAATCTGGAAGACAACATTTTAAATCACATGACTCTAAATTCCCAGATTGTCAGTATTGTAGCTTAAACTAGAATGTATAACTATAATGGCATTACCCTTTCACCATAATACACTAATACACTAACATCAAGTAAAGTAATTCAAGAAGACTGATTATAGAGTGATGTAAGAAAAACTCTTGGAAATTACCTTTTTATGAGTTGACATCATTTGTTCGAATATATAAGTATTAGGTATAGAATAAGCGAGTGATGTAACATGATACACGTAGTCCCCTTTAACATTGTTTGAGTGAACCATTAGTTGGCTTCCTGTTTTTTAGACTGCACATATCTATGAGGTATATCAGTGCAGTGATGGACCGGTAAAATATATGTAACCCCACAGCATGGTGTTGGAGACATTTGTGTTTCTTTTAAAAACATAACATCCTATATCAGTGAAATCCTCTACAAAAAAAGGAACACTGAAAATGTTGATGAACTGCAGTAATGTTTGACAAAGTCACCTATCAAAATGTTCCTACATTGATAACAACTGCCACAACTGGTGTTTATGCCAATGTACAGTTGTTTCTGCAGGGGAAGCAGACCTCACAGGGTTTCCCGGTTTAATATGTCAAAACCTAATTTTGACTGCATTACCATTGAATTCTGGGATTTACCTTTACAAATAAACGGTCCTCTCAGAAGTATTTTTAATGCTGTTGTTAAACCTGTTAATAAATCAGGGCTACAAATCTCAGAATGCCACAAAAAATCGACTGCGTCATCTACACACACATCCACTTAAAGAAATTCAGAGATCTTCATCGGAATACAGAGACAATTCCATGGATGTAGATGTTCCTACCATCAAAGTTAATGGTGTCTGTTCCTTCATTTGGGGATAATCACCCTTCCATTAGTCAGGTGGAGCTCTAACTGAAGAATATATACGTCTTATCGCTGCTGGCTTCAATAGAATGAAAGTAATTTGTGCAAAATGTTTATCCTGAGAGTAGAATAAAAATGTACATTACTTTCCGAATTGATGTTCATTGTGTTATAGCTTGAAGAAAGATGCTGCTGTTGGGTCAGCTATAGCCCAGTGGTTCCTTCAGAGGTCTACATGATATATCGTGTTCAACCATTCAATGGTTCAAGTCCCGCGGGTGCTCTCTGGCCTTTTTTTCCCATCATTTGTCAATTAAAGAACTACGCTTCTTTACTTGCTTAATCCACTCTATATAGTAAATATCGCCTATTTCATCTTTTTGTTTCTACAAATGATCATTAAAGCATTGCCTACCAGCAGAGTGGATTCTCAGCTTCATCACCCAGCCTTTCCAGTGCTGTGAGATTGCCCTGACCCATAATAAAATATTGAAAAAAAGTAATTCAATGAGGTAAAGAAGGCATTTGTCCATCAAAACCAAACATCACCTTTTGATTGCTTTAGGTCTAACATTTTAAAACTCTGTTAACCAGCAAGCCTTTAGCAATAATGATGATAATCTGGAAGACAACATTTTAAATCACATGACTCTAAATTCCCAGAATTTCAGTATTGTAGCTTAAACTAGAATGTATAACTATGATGACATTACCCTTCCACCATAATACACTAATACACTAACATCAAGTTTAGTAATTCAAGAAGACTGATTATAGAGTGTTGTAAGAAAAACTCTTGGAAATTACCTTTTTATGAGTTGACATCATTTGTTCGAATATATATGTATTATGTATAGAATAAGCGAGTTATGTAACATGATGCACGTAGTACCCTTTAACATTGTTTGAGTGAACCGTTAGTTGGCTTCCTGTTTTTTAGACTGCACATATCTACGAGGTACATCAGTGCAGTGATGGACCGGAAAAATATATGTAATCCCACAGCATGGTGTTGGAGACATTTGTGTTTCTTTTAAAAACATAAAATCCTAATTTAGTGAAATCCTCTACAAAAAAAGGAACACTGAAAATGTTGATGAACTGCCGTAATGTTTGACAAACTCACCTATGAAAATGTTCCTACATTGATAACAACTGCCACGACTGGTGTTTATGCCAATGCACAGTTGTTTCTGCAGGGGAAGCAGACCTCACAGGGTTTCCCGGTTTAATATGTCAAAACCTAAATTTGACTGCATTAACATTGAATTCTGGGATTTACATTTACAAATAAACGGTCCTCTCAGAAGGATTTTTAATTCTGTTGTTAATCCTGTTAATAAATCAGCGCTACAAATCTCAGAATGCCACAAACAATGGACTGCATCATCTACACACACATCCACTTAAAGAAGTTCAGAGATCTTCATCGGAATACAGAGACAATTCCATGGATGTAGATGTTCCTACCATAAAAGTTAATGGTGTCTGTGCCTTCATTTGGGGATAATCACCCTTCCATTAGTCAGGTGGAGCTCTAACTGAAGAATATATACGTCTTATCGCTGCTGGCTTCAATAAAATGAAAGTAATTTGTGCAAAATGTTGATCCTGAGAGTAGAATAAAAATGTACATTACTTTCCCAATTGATGTTCATTGTGTTATAGCTTGAAGAAAGATGCTGCTGTTGGGTCAGCTATAGCCCAGTGGTTCCTTCAGAAATTTACATGATATATTTTGTTCAACCATTCAATGATTCAAGTCCCGTGGGCGCTCTCTGGCCATTTTTTTCCCATCATTTGTCAATTAAAGAACTACGCTTCTTTGCTTGCTTAATCCACTCTATATAGTACATATCGCCTATTTCATCTTTCTGTTTCTAAAAATGATCATTAAAGCATTGCGTACTAGCAGAGTGGATTCTCAGCTTCATCACCCAGCCTTTCCAGCGCTGTGAGATTGCCCTGACCCATAATAAAATATTCAAAAAAAGTAATTAAATGAGGTAAAGAAGGCATTTGTCCATCAAATCCAAACATCACCTTTTGATTGCTTTAGGTCTAACATTTTAAAACTCTGTTAACCTGCAAGCCTTTAGCAAGAATGATGATAATCTGGAAGACAGCATTTTAAATCTCATGACTCTAAATTCCCAGATTGTCAGTATTGTAGCTTAAACTAGAATGTATAACTATGATGACATTACCCTTTCACCATAATACACTAATACACTAACATCAAGTAAAGTAATTCATGAAGAATGATTATAGAGTGCTGTAAGAAAAACTCTTGGAAATTACCTTTTTATGAGTTGACATCATTTGTTCGAATATATATGTATTAGGTATAGAATAAGCGAGTGATGTAACATGATGCACGTATTCCCCTTTAATATTGTTTGAGTGAACTGTTAGTTGGCTTCCTGTTTTTTAGACTGCACATCTTTACGAGGTATATCAGTGCAGTGATGGACTGGAAAAATATATGTAACCCCACAGCATGGTGTTGGAGACATTTGTGTTTCTTTTAAAAACATAAAGTCCTAATTTAGTGAAATCCTCTACAAAAAAAGGAACACTGAACATGTTGATGAACTGCCGTAATGTTTGACAAAGTCACCTATCAAAATGTTCTTACATTGATAACAACTGCCACGACTGGTGTTTATGCCAATGTACAGTTGTTTCTGCAGGGGAAGCAGACCTCACAGGGTTTCCCGGTTTAATATGTCAAAACCTAATTTTGACCGCATTAACATTGAATTCTGGGATTTACATTTACAAAAAAACGGTCCTCTCAGAAGGATTTTTAATTCTGTTGTTAATCCTGTTAATAAATCAGGGTTACAAATCTCAGAATGCCACAAAAAATGGACTGCATCATCTACACACACATCCACTTAAAGAAGTTCAGAGATCTTCAGCGGAATACAGAGACAATTCCATGGATGTAGATGTTCCTACCATAAAAGTTAATGGTGTCTGTGCCTTCATTTGGGGATAATCTCCCTTCCATTAGTCAGGTGGAGCTCTAACTGAAGAATATATACGTCTTATCGCTGCTGGCTTCAATAAAATGAAAGTAATTTGTGCAAAATGTTTATCCTAAGAGTAGAATAAAAATGAACATTACTTTCTAAATTGATGTTCATTGTGTTATAGCTTGAAGAAAGATGCTGTTGTTGTGTCAGCGATAGCCTAGTGGTTCCTTCAGATGTTTACATGCTATATCGTGTTCAACCATTCAATGGTTCAAGTCCCGCGGGTGCTCTCTGGCCTTTTTTTCCCATCATTTGTCAATTAAAGAACTACGCTTCTTTACTTGCTTAATCCACTCTATATAGTACATATCGCCTATTTCATCTTTCTGTTTCTACAAATGATCATTAAAGCATTGCGTACTAGCAGAGTGGATTCTCAGCTTCATCACCCAGCCTTTCCAGCGCTGTGAGATTGCCCTGACCCATAATAAAATATTCAAAAAAAGTAATTCAATGAGGTAAAGAAGGCATTTGTCCATCAAATCCAAACATCACCTTTTGATTGCTTTAGGTCTAACATTTTAAAACTCTGTTAACCTGCAAGCCTTTAGCAAGAATGATGATAATCTGGAAGACAGCATTTTAAATCTCATGACTCTAAATTCCCAGATTGTCAGTATTGTAGCTTAAACTAGAATGTATAACTATGATGACATTACCCTTTCACCATAATACACTAATACACTAACATCAAGTAAAGTAATTCATGAAGAATGATTATAGAGTGCTGTAAGAAAAACTCTTGGAAATTACCTTTTTATAAGTTGACATCATTTGTTCGAATATATATGTATTAGGTATAGAATAAGCGAGTGATGTAACATGATGCACGTATTCCCCTTTAATATTGTTTGAGTGAACTGTTAGTTGGCTTCCTGTTTTTTAGACTTCACATCTCTACGAGGTATATCACTGCAGTGATGGACTGGAAAAATATATGTAACCCCACAGCATGGTGTTGGAGACATTTGTGTTTCTTTTAAAAACATAAAATCCTAATTTAGTGAAATCCTCTACCAAAAAAGGAACACTGAAAATGTTGATGAACTGCCGTAATGTTTGACAAAGTCACCTATCAAAATGTTCTTACATTGATAACAACTGCCACGACTGGTGTTTATGCCAATGTACAGTTGTTTCTGCAGGGGAAGCAGACCTCACAGGGTTTCCCGGTTTAATATGTCAAAACCTAATTTTGACCGCATTAACATTGAATTCTGGGATTTACATTTACAAATAAACGGTCCTCTCAGAAGGATTTTTAATTCTGTTGTTAATCCTGTTAATAAATCAGGGCTACAAATCTCAGAATGCCACAAAAAATGGACTGCATCATCTACACACACATCCACTTAAAGAAGTTCAGAGATCTTCATCGGAATACAGAGACAATTCCATGGATGTAGATGTTCCTACCATAAAAGTTAATGGTGTCTGTGCCTTCATTTGGGGATAATCTCCCTTCCATTAGTCAGGTGGAGCTCTAACTGAAGAATATATACGTCTTATCGCTGCTGGCGTCAATAAAATGAAAGTAATTTGTGCAAAATGTTTATCCTAAGAGTAGAATAAAAATGAACATTACTTTCTGAATTGATGTTCATTGTGTTATAGCTTGAAGAAAGATGCTGTTGTTGTGTCAGCTTTAGCCTAGTGGTTCCTTCAGATGTTTACATGCTATATCGTGTTCAACCATTCAATGGTTCAAGTCCCGCAGGTGCTCTCTGGCCTTTTTTTCCCATCATTTGTCAATTAAAGAACTACGCTTCTTTACTTGCTTAATCCACTCTATATAGTAAATATCGCCTATTTCATCTTTCTGTTTCTACAAATGATCATTAAAGCATTGCGTACTAGCAGAGTGGATTCTCAGCTACATCACCCAGCCTTTCCAGCGCTGTGAGATTGCCCTGACCCATAATAAAATATTCAAAAAAAGTAATTCAATGAGGTAAAGAAGGCATTTGTCCATCAAATCCAAACATCACCTTTTGATTGCTTTAGGTCTAACATTTTAAAACTCTGTTAACCTGCAAGCCTTTAGCAAGAATGATGATAATCTGGAAGACAGCATTTTAAATCTCATGACTCTAAATTCCCAGATTGTCAGTATTGTAGCTTAAACTAGAATGTATAACTATGATGACATGACCCTTTCACCATAATACACTAATACACTAACATCAAGTAAAGTAATTCATGAAGAATGATTATAGAGTGCTGTAAGAAAAGCTCTTGGAAATTACCTTTTTATGAGTTGACATCATTTGTTCGAATATATATGTATTAGGTATAGAATAAGCGAGTGATGTAACATGATGCACGTATTCCCCTTTAATATTGTTTGAGTGAACTGTTAGTTGGCTTCCTGTTTTTTAGACTGCACATCTCTACGAGGTATATCAGTGCAGTGATGGACTGGAAAAATATATGTAACCCCACAGCATGGTGTTGGAGACATTTGTGTTTCTTTTAAAAACATAAAATCCTAATTTAGTGAAATCCTCTACAAAAAAAGGAACACTGAAAATGTTGATGAACTGCCGTAATGTTTGACAAAGTCACCTATCAAAATGTTCTTACATTGATAACAACTGCCACGACTGGTGTTTATGCCAATGTACAGTTGTTTCTGCAGGGGAAGCAGACCTCACAGGGTTTCCCGGTTTAATATGTCAAAACCTAATTTTGACCGCATTAACATTGAATTCTGGGATTTACATTTACAAATAAACGGTCCTCTCAGAAGGATTTTTAATTCTGTTGTTAATCCTGTTAATAAATCAGGGCTACAAATCTCAGAATGCCACAAAAAATGGACTGCGTCATCTACACACACATCCACTTAAAGAAGTTCAGAGATCTTCATCGGAATACAGAGACAATTCCATGGATGTAGATGTTCCTACCATAAAAGTTAATGGTGTCTGTGCCTTCATTTGGGGATAATCTCCCTTCCATTAGTCAGGTGGAGCTCTAACTGAAGAATATATACGTCTTATCGCTGCTGGCTTCAATAAAATGAAAGTAATTTGTGCAAAATGTTTATCCTAAGAGTAGAATAAAAATGAACATTACTTTCTGAATTGATGTTCATTGTGTTATATCTTGAAGAAAGATGCTGTTGTTGTGTCAGCTTTAGCCTAGTGGTTCTGATGAAGCAAAGCTTCGCATATTTTGCGGCTTGCCGAAGTCAAGAACCTCGTTTATGTGTAATAAGGTAACAAAACGTATGTTTTACTAACGTTTATTTTTGTTTAGGCAAAGTTTGCGAAGCTTGCCTACGTGTATTTCTAATACATTTAACCCGTGTACTTTAAAATGGCCGCCGCTTGTATTTTAGTTACTGCGCATGCGTCAGCCACACTCACGTGTCCTGACGCGTCTGCAGAAGTGGAGGGAAATTTATGCGCATGCGTAATTCATAGCTGTGCTCATCATGTGGTACTGCTCGTGCCACTGCTCTTGTGCCTGTTTCCATGTAGCTAACATTTAGACTGCATAAGTGTATGTTATGATGATAAGTTGAAAGTACAACCCTGTGAATGTGATTTCATAACGTTATTTCTGTGTATTAATTTGTTCTCGCTTACTTTTCATGTACCGCGGGGAATGGGGGTCCGAACTGATTGGGAGCCATATTGACGGTCTCTTCTGTGCATGACCAGGGAGCACTGAAAGGTGGCAACTTTAGACAGTGGAACTCAGCCAGCTGGCAGCCACAGTCAAGATGTGCCTGGGAAAGCCACCTCTGCGCTACGAGAACGGCGAATGTTGCTCCTCATGTGTTACAATGTTAATTTTCACTCGTATTTCTGCACAGTTCTCATGAGAACCCCAATCTCTCTAGGCGGTACCCAAGTATGCTAATATAGGCTCGAATTAGCGTGTTCTGATTGGTGTGTTACCCAAATCCTACTTTAGGACCAATCCAAATTGAGGGATTCTGACACTTTGCAACATTGGGGGGTGGTACACTGTCCCCAAACTGTATATCTACCCTGGGTTCACCTAGGGAACCGTCCGACTTGTCTGGTTTAGCTGACCTGTCACTGACCCATCGTACTCAATAGGTGACTGAAGATACAGAGCGCTGCGGAGCACTCTGTCCGAATTTGACCATAGACTAAGGTTCTACTGAACCTTAAAGTGCTGGCGAAGCACTTTGCTGGGAGTTCGCTGACCCAATCGGGGTCTTGATCGATAACTGCAGAGCGGGTGGAGCGCAGGCGTTGCTTCCGAACTGTGGGTTCCGGTCCTGTCCTGAGCGGTCCTGTCCTGAGGGTTTGCTGTCCTGTCCTGAGGTCCTGTCCTGATTCCTAATCCGAGGGTATCCTGTCCTATCCGGGGTGTCCATTCTGCACCTGCTGTCCTTTGAGGGGTATCCTTCCTTGAGGGTTTCCTGTCCTTAACTGACCCGTGGCCAGGGTTTGGTTTCCACACCTTTCTAGGTAAATATTGCTCTGAACCTCTTAAATCTTGCACCTCCTGAATTTCTAACTTTTGCTTCAATAAAGTTTACCATTGCATATGTTATTTTTCCATGTCCTTCCGCAACTATTGAAAGTCATTTGCATTTTTCCATAAATTTGTTCCTATGTCTTCTCACTTGTTAGAAATTATATTTTGCATTGCCGTTTGTCATTTTCTGATATGGTCTAGAACCTCATTGCCTAGATTGTTTAAAGGCCCGTTCACCTTAAGTGAAGCGTGTTACTCTTTATAGGCCCTCCTGTAGTTATACCTACATAGTCCGCCCATGCTTAAATATTATTGAATAGCATAGTATCTTCTTGTTACATTTTATATCAGTATTTCAATGATTACTCTGTCATTATTTCTTTACAGTTATATCATTTACGTTATCTTGGTTATTGATTGCCTTATTTTGATGTACCTTATACATGAAGCAAATGAACTTTAGATAAACATTTTAAAACTTCCCGTTGTCCGTGGTCATTTCAACAGTATTTTGAATGTTATTGGTTGGGTTTGTATTTTGCTGCCTTTCTTTTTACAGCTAGCTCCCTGATTCATTGTGGTCATTAGGTACCCGCATCGGTGGATGGTAAGTCGGGTGCACTGAGAAATAATAGTAGGGAACTCACACACAAATTGGTAGAGCTCGTGAAGTCACCTGATCGATGTATATGGTGATTTGAAAGTATATGGGCCCTGAAGCCAGAAACGGCGAAAACTATTGGTCGGGTGGCCTCGCGCGCTCTATCAGTTCCTTCAGATGTTTACATGCTATATCGTGTTCAACCATTCAATGGTTCAAGTCCCGCAGGTGCTCTCTTGCCTTTTTTTCCCATCATTTGTCAATTAAAGAACTACGCTTCTTTACTTGCTTAATCCACTCTATATAGTAAATATCGCCTATTTCATCTTTTTGTTTCTACAAATGATCATTAAAGCATTCCCTACTTGCAGAGTGGATTCTCAGCTTCATCACCCAGCCTTTCCAGTGCTGTGAGATTGCCCTGACCCATAATAAAATATTGAAAAAAAGTAATTAAATGAGGTAAAGAAGGCATTTGTCCATCAAAACCAAACATCACCTTTTGATTGCTTTAGGTCTAACATTTTAAGACTCTGTTAACCAGCAAGCCTTTAGCAATAATGATGATAATCTGGAAGACAATATTTAAAATCACATGACTCTAAATTCCCAGACTGTCAGTATTGTAGCTTAAACTAGAATGTATAACTATGATGACATTACCCTTTCACCATAATACACTAATACACTAACATCAAGTAAAGTAATTCAAGAAGACTGATTATAGAGTGTTGTAAGAAAAACTCTTGGAAATTACCTTTTTATGAGTTGACATCATTTGTTCGAATATATATGTATTAGGTATAGAATAAGCGAGTGATGTAACATGATGCACGTAGTCCCCTTTAAAATTGTTTGAGTGAACCGTTAGTTGGCTTCCTGTTTTTTAGACTGCACATATCTACGAGGTATATCAGTGCAGTGATGGACTGGAAAAATATATGTAACCCCACAGCATGATGTTGGAGACATTTGTGTTTCTTTTAAAAACATAAAATCCTAATTTAGTGAAATCCTCTACAAAAAAAGGAACACTGAAAATGTTGATGAACTGCAGTAATATTTGACAAAGTCACCTATGAAAATGTTCCTACATTGATAACAACTGCCACGACTGGTGTTTATGCCAATGTACAGTTGTTTCTGCAGGGGAAGCAGACCTCACAGGGTTCCCCGGTTTAATATGTCAAAACCTAAATTTGACTGCATTAACATTGAATTCTAGGATTTACATTTACAAATAAACGGTCCTCTCAGAAGGATTTTTAATTCTGTTGTTAATCCTGTTAATAAATCAGCGCTACAAATCTCAGAATGCCACAAAAAATGGACTGCATCATCTACACACACATCCACTTAAAGAAGTTCAGAGATCTTCATCGGAATACAGAGACAATTCCATTGATGTAGCTGTTCCTACCATAAAAGTTAATGGTGTCTGTGCCTTCATTTCGGGATAATCACCCTTCCATTAGTCAGATGTAGCTCTAACTGAAGAATATATTTGTCTTATCACTGCTGGCTTCAATAAAATGAAAGTAATTTGTGCAAAATGTTTATCCTGAGAGTAGAATAAAAATGAACATTACTTTCCGAATTGATGTTCATTGTGTCATAGCTTGAAGAAAGATGCTGCTGTTGGGTCAGCTATAGCCTAGTGGTTCCTTCAGAAATTTACATGATATATCGTGTTCAACCATTCAATGGTTCAAGTCCCGTGGGCACTCTCAGGCCCTTTTTTTCCCATCATTAGTCAATTAAAGAACTTCGCTTCTTTACTTGCTTAATCCACTCTATATAGTACATATCGCCTATTTCATCTTTCTGTTTCTACAAATGATCATTAAAGCATTGCGTACTAGCAGAGTGGATTCTCAGCTTCATCACCCAGCCTTTCCAGCGCTGTGAGATTGCCCTGACCCATAATAAAATATTCAAAAAAAGTAATTCAATGAGGTAAAGAAGGCATTTGTCCATCAAATCCAAACATCACCTTTTGATTGCTTTAGGTCTAACATTTTAAAACTCTGTTAACCTGCAAGCCTTCAGCAATAATGATGATAATCTGGAAGACAACATTTTAAATCTCATGACTCTAAATTCCCAGATTGTCAGTATTGTAGCTTAAACTAGAATGTATAACTATGATGACATTACCCTTTCACCATAATACACTAATACACTAACATCAAGTAAAGTAATTCAAGAAGACTGATTATAGAGTGCTGTAAGAAAAACTCTTGGAAATTACCTTTTTATTAGTTGACATCATTTGTTCGAATATATATGTATTAGGTATAGAATAAGCGAGTGATGTAACATGATACACGTAGTCCCCTTTAACATTGTTTGAGTGAACTGTTAGTTGGCTTCCTGTTTTTTAGACTGCACATCTCTACAAGGTATATCAGTGCAGTGATGGACTGGAAAAATATATGTAACCCCACAGCATGGTGTTGGAGACATTTGTGTTTCTTTTAAAAACATAAAATCCTAATTTAGTGAAATCCTCTACAAAAAAAGGAACACTGAAAATGTTGATGAACTGCCGTAATGTTTGACAATGTCACCTATCAAAATGTTCTTACATTGATAACAACTGCCACGACTGGTGTTTATGCCAATGTACAGTTGTTTCTGCAGGGGAAGCAGACCTCACAGGGTTTCCCGGTTTAATATGTCAAAACCTAATTTTGACTGCATTACCATTGAATTCTGGGATTTACATTTACTAATAAACGGTCCTGTTAGAAGGATTTTTAATTCTGTTGTTAATCCTTTTAATAAATCAGGGCTACAAATCTCAGAATGCCACAAAAAATGGACTGCATCATCTACACACACATCCACTTAAAGAAGTTCAGAGAACTTCATCGGAATACAGAGACAATTCCATGGATGTTGATGTTCCTATCTTAAAAGTTAATGGTGTCTATGCCTTCATTTGGGGATAATCACCCTTCCATTAGTCAGGTGGAGCTCTAACTGAAGAATATATACGTCTTATCGCTGCTGGCTTCAATAAAATAAAAGTAATTTGTGCAAAATGTTTATCCTGAGAGTAGAATAAAAATGAACATTACTTTCCGAATTGATGTTCATTGTGTTATAGCGTGAAGAAAGATGTTGCTGTTGGGTCAGCTATAGCCCAGTGGTTCCTTCAGAAGTTTACATGATATATCGTGTTCAACCATTCAATGGTTCAAGTCCCGCGGGCGCTCTCTGGCCATTTTTTCCCCATCATTTGTCAATTAAAGAACTACGCTTCTTTACTTGCTTAAACCACTCTACATAGTAAATATCGCTTATTTCATCTTTCTGTTTCTACAAATGATCATTAAAGCATTGCCTACTAGCAGAGTGGATTCTCAGCTTCATCACCCAGCCTTTCCAGCGCTGTGAGATTTCCCTGACCCATAATAAAATATTCAAAAAAAGTAATTCAATGAGGTAAAGAAGGCATTTGTCCATCAAAACCAAACATCACCTTTTGATTGCTTTAGGTCTAACATTTTAAAACTCTGTTAATCTGCAAGCCTTTAGCAATAATGATGATAATCTGGAAGACAACATTTTAAATCTCATGACTCTAAATTCCCAGATTGTCAGTATTGTAGCTTAAACTAGAATGTATAACTATGATCACATTACCCTTTCACCATAATACTATGATCACATTACCCTTTCACCATAATACACTGATACACTAACATCAAGTAACGTAATTCAAGAAGACTGATTATAGAGTGATGTAAGAAAAACTCTTGGAAATTAAGTTTTTATGAGTTTACATAATTTGTTCGAATATATATGTATTAGGTATAGAATAAACGAGTGATGTAACTTGATGCACGTAGTCCCGTTTAACATTGTTTGAGTGAACCGTTAGTTGGCTTCCTGTTTTTTAGACTGCACATCTCTACGAGGTATATCAGTGCAGTGATGGACTGGAAAAATATATGTAACCCCACAGCATGGTGTTGTTGACATTTGTGTTTCTTTTAAAAACATAAAATCCAAATTTAGTGAAATCCTCTACAAAAAAAGGAACACTGAAAATGTTGATGAACTGCCGTAATGTTTGACAAAGTCACCTATCAAAATGTTCCTACATTGATAACAACTGCCACGACAGGTGTTTATGCCAATGTACAGTTGTTTCTGCAGGGGAAGCAGACCTCACAGGGTTTCTCGGTTTAATATGTCAAAACCTAATTTTGACTGCATTAACATTGAATTCTGTGATTTACATTTACTAATAAACGGTCCTCTCAGAAGGGTTTTTAATTCTGTTGTTAATCCTGTTAATAAATCAGGGCTACAAATCTCAGAATGCCACAAAAAATGGACTGCATCATCTACACACACATTGATGGAGCGGGATAGAAAACAGAAATCTGTTGAAAATCGTGAAGTCACACTTCCATAACATAAATAATAATATTAATGATTTGTGATGTGTTATGCTAACACAACCTAGATTAAACTTTACACACGGGGACATTAACATGTGTGCTCATAAACGTGCATAAATGTTGCATCTTTTGTTCGTGCAAAATAATAAATTAATTTTGTCATTTTCGTTTTTGTCATTACTAATTGCAGCAGATTTAAAAGAGGCATGTGCTTATTTTGCTTTCCTTGTCTATGTGGTGTCATTTCTACTATTCTAGGTGCACATAAGGTTTCATGGTTTCATGAAGACTGGTAAATATAAAATGCTGCTTTATTTGTTTGCTTCTTGCTAGGTAACATTAGACTAATTGGGAGGGTTAATCAATTAGTAAACGAAGGGTGGAAACAGAATAAATAATATTTCTTACATTAATACTTTTCTTGTGTTTGTTTTATACTAGAAAAATAAGTTGCCTGCTTTTGGGCCTAGTTTGCTCGAGTTTGCTAAAAGATGAATTTAACTTCTGCAAGGAGCACGAGATGTCCATGTTGAAAAAGTTTCCGTCAAAATCACATTCACTGAACAAAGATGAAGTGTTGTCATTATTCTGTCGGACGTGGCCAAGGTCAGAAACCAGTAGAAAGAACATTAGATAACTTGGCATCCGAGGAAGTGAAATGGAGTCAGTGAGAACTTTTGCTCAAATTTGTTGCAAACCAAGGGAGCTTTGGAACACGTACAAGAAAGACAATGGTCCCAAAGAATATGACCGAATGGAAGTTTTGAAATGTAGGTGACATGTCACTTGTCACTTTTGGACCAATGAGACATCGACTTTTGCAGAAAATGTTCCTTTACTTAGATTAGCTAGCATAGAAAGGTATAAAAAGTCCATGCCCTAGGGATGGGCTGGCTGCTGCGTTTCAACTTTCAGATGAGGGTGTCGTGCTGCTGGACTTTGCGTGGAGCACGTAAGAATCCTCAAAGAACTTTACTTTATTTTTCATTTATTTAGCTTAGCTAGGGACTTAGGATTTTAGAAATGCTAAACTTATAATTCCTTGCTTAAACTGTATTTTTCTCATGATACTTTTAAACATGCTTGCTTTGATTCTAATAAAATTACATTCATGAAACTATATTTTGAAATATCTACAATTAGTTAATAAAATCTTACTTTTGAAAACAAGCTGGTCTTGGTTATTCAGAAGCGCAGGTTACTATTAGCTAGATGCCATCGCCATGGTGGTCATTTAAATAGTTAGGATTTGTTTAAATAATGTCATCTTTTACCGCGGTTGTATATAGGTTGCATATAGTTTGTATATAATTTGTAAATAAGGTGTATATAGGTTTAATTTGACCATCTGATTCAGTAGGTCAAAATATGTCATGTTTGGTTAATGGGTCCATGAGTTAGAGTAGTATTTTATAAGTAGGTTATAGAGTTGGGTAGCATTGCTTATGGCATATTTCCTATAGGCCGCTGGATCAATTCTTCTGGTAGCAGAAATTGATGGTTGCTAAGGGTAACCAAGGTGTTATGGTGGTTGCTAAGGGTAACCAAGGTGTTATGGTATGTTATGGTATAGAAATAGGATCGATGTTTAACACATGTTGAGTTCGTTTTTCGTGCTATATGTGAGTCGTACCGGTACAGATTGTGTGATGAGAAGGTAGTCACGCAAGGCATTTGATCTGTTTCAGAGTAGTGATATCGTCGTGTATCACAAGTGATATCGCCGTGTATCACAAGTGTTGTGGCCGTGCAACACAGTTTTAGGGCTAGGTGTGAATCTTGTATAGTGAGGATTATCTAAGAAATTTGATCAGCATGAGAATAGGGACAAAGTGCCTGTTGTAAAACTCACTGTGATAAGAGTATTAGATATATTCGAGCTTGAGTGAAGGGTAGGGTAACGTTGGTGCATGATTATCTATAAACAGGTGAGAGTCCTATAGGGGTACATGTTTTATATCTATAAACAGGTGAGAGTCCTGTACAGATAACGTTGTTATTCTACTAACGGTGCATGATTTCTATAAACAGGTGAGAGTCCTGTACGGATTTCATGTGTGTTTGAAGTTAGGGATTTTTCGGTGTGAAAGTGCGAGTTTGTTTTGTAATTTATGTTCAAGTGGAACTTTCGGACAGTCACTTGGTTGTGCGTTCTGAGGGAAATGAGTTCATAATTACTTGTTTGAAGGGCAGAGTAAAAAGATTACTCTACTGGCAAATGAAAATTATTCTATGAGAATAGGGCCGACTATTCCAAGCTGAGAATACTTGAATGTATGTAAACTATCCCATTTAGAGAAACAGACAGATGAGTCTTTATTGTCATTGTTAAAAAATTAATTTTCACCGAAAAAGTGTTTTCAAAATGGCGCTGTGAAAAGATTTTGTGAAGGAGGGGTAAGCGCTAGGAGTGAGAGGTGAGAAACCGCAGCTGCTGTGTACGTCACAGAGCCGCGCTGGGATTGGGTGACATACGTCACAAGCTGTGCTCTGATTGGTTCTTGAATCTCTGACGAACTGTAAGCTGATTAGTTCTTCAGAAAATCTTCGTTTTTATTGGTTGAGTAAAAAAGTGACGTAGCTCAACTCTCATTGGCTTGTTGGTGTGTTTCACGCACGGATTGGTTGCTTTTGCGGAACATCCCGGAAATATTTTACGAACGAATTTGTTAATTGAATTTAACTCTTAAAAATGAGTTATCATTTTAAACACGTTGAGAAAAAGCCAACGTTGTTTCAGAAATTTAAAATTTTTATTTCACCCGACAAGAAAATTGAAACGCCAGGTGGTAAATTACTTCATAAGTACAAAACACCTGCAGCATATATGGAAGGTGAATATGGTTATCATACTGTTTTGTGGTTTGATATTTGGAAACACTACACAAAGGATGATGGTGTTTTGGCTTGGCCTGATGATGGTTCATTTAATGTAAAGGTTTTAAGAAATTTGCGAGAGAAAATGAATGCTCTTAATCCAAAGCCGAGACCAACTCAATTTGAAGCTTTAGTTGAATGGGAGGATGAAATGTACCAATTACAAAGAGAAGCAAGTGGAATTAAAAGACCTCCTAAACCTCCAAGTTATAGAAGAGAAACACATGAAGACAGGATGCGAATGTGGAGACAGGAAAGCATGAGTGAGGGACTCTATTTAATTAGAGAGATGGTTTTAGGTTCTCCTGATGGAAAAAGAACTGAAAAGAGAAATAATGCTCCTGTAGAAAGTGAATCTGAAGATGCAGTTTTAGAAGAAATTTACACTTCAGATAAAAGGAATCAGCCTTTGAGACCTCCTATGGTTTCTACAGAAACTACACCGAGTGCACCTCCAATTAATGAAGCTCCTAAAATTTATCCAAATAATTGTGAAATTGTTGAAACTCCAAGAAGACCAGAAACTGAGACAAATGCAAATGTCCGTAATGAAGGTAGACATTTTTCATTAATTCCAAGAGCAAGGGAAGCTCCAAAAAATTATGTGAGAGAAGTCAGAGATGTGGAGGCTGGAAATTCTTCTGAGTATTTACGATCAAAGGAAGAATTAATTCGACAAATAAAAAAAAGTATGGAAGCTGTGACAGTTCCAGTAACTATTGGTCCTGTTCAGCCTGTTTTTGAGCAAAGAGAAGTTAATAAAACAGCGTTGACTGTTACTTTGAATGCAGAAATTCAGAAGGTTGCTGAAAAATTTTACTCAGATATATCTGAAATAAACTCTTCAAGATCGAGAATGCCAGATTTGACTTTTAATGAGGATTTATCTCCAAAAACACCGATGGGTGCAGAATCTGATGCTGAGAGTTCTGAAGTCAGGGTAACAAAACCTAAACTTGATGTCGCAAAATTAAAAGCAAATATTGAGGAATTAATAATTGGTACGATTGGTCCTGACAGTTTAAATTATTATCGTGATGATGAACTACTGTTCATTTGCAAGAGTATTCAGTGGAAAACAAAAAACAAATATGACCAGTTGAATGAACTAGCAGTTGAACTTGAAATTGATTTGAGCAGGCAAAAGAATTTTGCAAAACATTACAGATTAGACTTTTCAGAAAGCGACATTGAGAATTTGAACTCAATGGGAAGAATAATTCACATAAAAGATTTGATTGTTTACATTAAAAAAACTGGGAGAATTGAGCAAGTGGAGAGTGAAATGGACGAAAAAGAAGGAAGATGAGAAATTGGAAAAATTGTCAAAACAATTTCCAATGAGAGAGATTGCAGGTGGAGGATATGTTCATGTCCCATGGTCAAGACAGGACATATTGCTGTTCACAAATGATTTTCCAAGGCTGAGGGAAAAGCCAGTCGAGTGGTACAGGCAAGTGGACCGGTTCATTAAAGCCTCAAAAGTTCTGTGGATTGATCAGGATGGATTTTTTGACATTGTTGTCCCATCAGATCTTTGGACAGGATGCAAAATAGCGATAAGTTGGCCAAAAGTAGAACCTGAGCGAATTAAAGAAACAGGTGCTCCAAATCCCATTGTAATGGATTTTTATGAAAAAGTGATTTACTGGTTGAAAAACAAAATTCCACCAAAAGAGGTTGATTGGGTTAAGATAGAAAGAACAAACCAGGAAACAAAAGAATCAGTTCATTCATTTTATGAAAGGTTACTGTTGATTTTTAAACAATACAGTGGCTATGAAAAACTAGACGAAAAAGATATGAGTCATTTCGTCTACAGATTTGTTTATGGTCTAAAACCAGAAATTGCAGATATGATCAGGAATAGTATTGTCGGATGGCAAGCACTTTCTGTTGATGACATTTTGAGAAAAGCAAAATACTGCAGTGATGAGTTAGAAGTGAGACAAAAGAAGCTCAAGGAGAAAGCCATGTGGGCTCAGGTAAAAGTGGCTGAGCAACAGATTGCTAGTTTTGGTAATAAAAACACAAATTTTGTTCAAACTAAAAATTCAAATCAATGTCAAGGGAAGTTTAAAGGTAATAATTTTGTCAGAAAAATTAACCCAAGGATTGAAGAGATGAAGCAAAGATTACCTTGTTTTAATTGTGGCGAGATTGGACACTGGAGAGAAGAATGTAAGAAACCACCTAGAAATTTAAAAAGTCCATTGTTAAATCCACAGATGCAGAATGATGTTGACCTGCAGCAACAGCTACAGTTGCAACAGAATTTAAACGAATTAAACCTTCAGCGACAGCTGCAGCAACAGGTGAATAACCGTCAGAATCAATTGCCACAGCCACCGTTTCCAAATTGTGGGGGAACTCAAAAATATAATTCTGGTGTGGGATTTCAAGGAGATGATCAGGTAATAAAACCACAAAGGCAAAAGGTGCAAAATGCTTCACAACAGTTTTTGTTAACAGAAGGTCAGGAAAGTGATTCTGATGATTATTACTGACGGTGCCCAAGAGAGGAGGAAGAGTGTGTTGTTGGAGCCACTCTTGAGGTTGACCAGTCTGGTCCATTTGTAAATGGGAAAGTTAATGATGTAGACATCACTTTTCTAGTGGACACTGGTGCTACCAGTTCTACTGTTAGATCAGTGGAAATTGAAAACATACCTCTCTCTGGGGATACTATCCAAGTTGTTGGAGTAAGCAATCAACAAATCAGAACTGATTTGACTGATCCAGTACCAGTTGAAATTGGAAATTTTAAAGACAAACACAGATTTGTGGTTTGTAACAGTAGTCCAGTGAATCTATTGGGCAGAGATATATTGTGCAAGATGAATTGCAGAATATATTGTTCTCCTGAAGGAGTTGAATTACAAACAATGGAGGAAGATGGCTTGTACAGGATGACAATGATGTTGATGGAAACAGAGGAAACAAAATTGTTTCCTGCGTTTGAAAAAGAAAATCCGCCAGAAGAACTCAAGGAAACAGTGAAATCTGAAATTTGGGATTTGACTGGGAATGAGATGGGTCTGATGAAACATGTCGATCCAGTCAAAATCACACTGAAGCAGGGAATAGAATTTCCTAATATTCCTCAATATAAGATGAAAGCAGAGACAATTGAGGGAGTTATACCTGTGATTGAAAAATTCATTAAACAAGGTGTTTTAAAGGAAATTGAGAGTAGCCCTTTTAATTCACCGATCATGGGAATTAAAAAATCGAATGGAACGTACAGGATAGTTCAAGATTTGAGAAAGGTTAATCAGATTGTTGTTCCATGTTTTCCTGTGGTTCCAAGCCCAGCAGTCATCTTGTATCAGATTCCACATGATGCTGAATGGTACACTGTCATTGATCTTTGCAATGCATTCTTTACTGTTCCTTTACATCCAGAGAGTCAGGAAATTTTCGCTTTCAGATTCCAAAGTAGGACCCTCGCATGGTGTAGAATCCCTCAAGGCTATACAGAGAGTCCTTCAATCTTTAATGAGCTGTTAAAAAGATTGTTGGAAAATTTAGATTTACCTGGCAGGTCTACGTTGGTGCAGTATATCGACGACTTGTTGATAGCTGCTAAAACAAGAGAAAATTGTGTGACAGACACAATAATACTTTTGAATCATCTTGCAGATGAGGGACATAAAGTGTCTCCAGCAAAATTGCAGTTTTGCAAACAAGAAGTGAAATATCTTGGTCACAGAATTGCAAAGGGAAAAAGACAGGTGACAGTTGAGAGAATAAAAATGATTCAAGCAATGCAACCACCAAGAACACAGAGACAGGTTAGAATGTTCTTGGGAATGGTTGGCTACTGTCGACAATGGATAAGTGGATTTTCGGTAATTGGGAAACCACTACAGAGATTGACAAAGTCTGATGTAAGAGATCCAATTATTCTCAATGAAGCTGAGATGGAATCTTTTGAGAACCTGAAAAAGAGCTTATGTCAAGCTCCTGCTTTGGGCATGCCGAATTATGAGAACGATTTTGAACTGTATTGCAGTGAGAGAGAAGGATGTGCATTGTCTGTGTTAATCCAGAGACATGGGAATCTAAAGAAACCCATTGCATACTTCTCTGCAGTTCTTGATCCCATTGCAAAAGCATTACCAGGTTGTTTGAAAGCAGTTGCAGCTACAAGTGTCAGTCTTGAGCAAAGTGAAGGAATCATAATGGGATTTCCTGTGAAAGTTTTTGTGCCTCATTCGGTTGAAATACTACTGAGAAGAGGTAAAACTCAGCATTTAACAAGCAGCAGATTCACAAAGTATGAGAAAATCATACTAGGAGCAGACAATGTTTCCATTTCAAGATGTCTGAATCTGAATCGTTTACATTACTGCTGGATTCTGAAATTGTTGATGAAAGTGAAGTGGAACATGAGTGTTTGGATGTCATGGAATTTTGCACCAAACCAAGGCAGGACATTAAAGATGTACCTTTGCCTGAATCAGATGTCGTCTACTTTGTAGATGGCTCCTGTCTGAGGACAGAGGGAGGTGTTTTGAAAGCATCATACTCAGTCTGTACAGTTGCAGATGTTAAAGAAGCATCATGTCTTGAAGGAATTCGTTCAGCACAAGTGGCTGAATTGATTGCTTTGATTCATGCTTGTGAAGTATCAAAGGACAAAAGAGTTACCATCATTACTGATAGTCAGTATGGGTACGGAGTTGTGCATGATTATGGACAGCTCTGGTCTCAGAGAGGCTATTTGACTTCAGCAGGGTCACCAATTAAAAATGCAGTTTTCATCAAAAGATTAATTGAGGCCATACAGTTGCCGAAAGAGATCGCAATTGTAAAATGTGCTGCACACACAAAAGGAGTGGATTATATCTCAAAAGGCAATGCCTATGCAGATGAGACAGCAAAATACTGTGCAAGAAAATGTTGTGCATACAATCGGGAAAAAAGTAAAGAATCTGATTCAAATTCATTAATGCTAACAACAGTTGTAGAGACATGGCAAGAGATCAGAGATTTACAAAATGAAGCAGATGATGAGGAAAAAAATCTGTGGTTAAGAGCAGATTGTAGACCACGTGATGAGGATGGAGTGTGGACCTACAAAGATGGCAGAATAGTCTTACCAAATTGCTTGATTGCTGATATGGCCAGATTGTATCATGGCCCAGCTCACCTTGGAAGAGATTCTATGATCAGACTTTTCCGAGAGACTTGGTTCAATACAAAATTCAGAACGATTGCAGAGTCTTTTTGTCAAAGGTGTTTGTCATGCCAACAAATGAACCCAAACAGAAAATCAGTTGTAGGTACAGGGGTAATTGGTCGAGAAGGTGGTCCCTTTACCAGGTTGCAGATGGATTTCATTGAAATGCCCCTACACAATTGCTTGAAATATGTTCTTGTGATTGTTTGTTTGTTTTCAAGATGGGTGGAAGCATTTCCTACACGACATTGTGATTCAATTACAGTGGCAAAACTGCTACTCAGAGAAATCATCCCAAGGTACGGTTTTCCAGTCACTATTGTGAGTGATGGAGGAAGCCATTTTGATAACAAACTGATGAAGCTGATATATGAGGCATTAAGCATTGAGCAGAAAATACACTGTGCATACAGACCAGAGGCATCTGGGGTGGTTGAACAGATTAATGGGACAATTAAAAACAGGATTGGAAAAATGTGTCTGGAAACAGGTGTAAAGTGGACGGATGCTCTTCCACTTGTTTTAATGTCATTGAGAAGTACACCTGATAAAAAGACAGGCTTGATTCCTCATGAGATACTGATGGGAAGAGTCATGAGGCAAGCTTTTGTACCTGTAGGCAAATTGTTGAGCATAAATGACAGTGCTATTTTGGATTACTGTAAAAAGTTATCTGATATAGTGACTTCTGTGTCTAATCAGGTGGGAACTGAAGCACAATCAAATGAGAAAGTTCAGACACATGATTTGAGACCTGGTGATTGGGTCAGAACAAAAGTACATCGAAGAAGAAATTGTCTGGCTCCTAGGTGGCAGAAGCCTAGACAAGTAATTCTGGTCACTACAAATGCAGTGAAATGCAGAGGATTGAAAAGGTGGATTCATCCTAGTCATACTATTCCAGTGCCTACTCCTGAGAGTTCTGATGTAGAAAGTGATACTACAAAAGATTCTGATTCGGAAGTAGAAGGTGAAACAAATCCAGATTCTGAAGATCGACAGAGGGGTCGACATCTGGAAAATGTGCCTGTGAATGGAGGACTGAAAAGTAAAGATTTGGAAATTATTGAAATAGATTCTGGGGAAGAAGAGAATCTAATAAAAGGAAAAACATCTGAAGAGATTAATGGAGTAAATTCCATTGAGAACAGAGAAGCTGGACCAAAAGAAATTTCTGACCAGGAGAGTATCGAAAAGCAGAAGTTAAGCTCTGAAGTAAGGAACGGAAATCCAGAATCTGGGAAGTTGGAGGTAATTGAAGAGGAGGAGGAAGACGAATTACCGAGTACCAGTGATGGAAGACAAAGTATAGTTCCTGAAGGAGTGAAACTGCCGAATAGAGAAGTTCCTGAGTCAATCATCGAAGTTTCAGACTGTGAAACTGAAGAAAGTGACGTGGATGGTGAAAGTGGAAGTGCAAAGAAAAGATCTTGGAAGTCAGAGACAAGTGCTTCAGAACCAAAGAGAAAATTTGTGAGGAAAACAGATTTCTGGCCTGGTGGAAGATTGAGAGTAAGGTTGATCAAAAAACCGAAGGAACAGGTGGAAGAAATCAGTAGTCAAAAGGGTTCTGAAAAGGAAGGTGGAGTCGGGAGAAAAATTGAAGTAGTGACAAGAAAAGGAAAGAGGATTATAAGGCCCAATCAGAAATATAAATCTCCTGAGTGGACTTATCTAGTAATTCCACCTGTCATTGACATTTACGATAGTAGTCAAGAGGAAGAAGAAATTGAAGAAATTAGTGACAATGATTGAAGTACAGAATTTTTAATTGGATTTTTGGGGGGTTTTTTTTGGCAAAAGGCTTAAGAAATCTTGTTAGGTGACACAAGGTCGAAGAAATATTGTTAGGGTCTTAAAAAAAATATATATATATTTTAAAGGGGGGTGTAAATAATTAATCATTTAAATTTAATTTTTTTAAAATAGTTTTTTTGTTTTCTTTTAAGGCAAGTCTAACCAAAGATGCCTTACGTCATGGAACAGAGTACTTTAAGGTGTTCCATGTTTAAGAGATGCTGTAAGATGACTCTGGTGTGTCTGCTCTTTTTAGTTCTGCTCTGGTTAGTTTTAGCTGTTATTATTCCATTTGAGATTAACAAAGATTTTCACAAAGCCAACATGACAAGCAAAGCTTCAGTTAGTCAAAACAAACATAGTGCAACTGGCAAAGTTATTGATCATCAACCTAACATTCATCAGGATAAATCTATTAGTGATTTTTCAAGCAATACATTCACAAAGCTTTTGAGTGAATATGTCAAGGTAATGGATGCAAAAGATTGTTATGTCTGCGTTAAATTACCTGCTTCTGTTTCTGAGGGAGTGACATACAATATGCTTCCTCTTACATATGGTGTGACATGCAGTGTGTTAGCTAGCTTGTTTTATCAAACTGGACGCTTAGAATACTATTATTCAGATTTTGACGAAATATTTGCCAATTTAAAAATTGAGGGTGCTTTGAATAAGCATAAGAAAGCTAAACAGATGAGGGAATTTTTCCTTGTTACTAATGAACTCACCTATGAGTATGCTTACAAGAACAATTTAACCTGCAAACTAAGTGCTGAAGGAAAGAAGTTTTTGAACCTGGTTGAAGAGAGGAGAGCAATTTACAAGAGAAATGAAATAGTCAAGCAGACTAAGTCCAGGTTCTGGCAGAAAGAGGATGAGAAGCTAAATGGCAAAATGCTTGATAATGTTGCAATTCACATAGACAAACCAATTAGTGGTAAGCTTTGCATTAGAAGAGACAATACACTTTTTGATAACTACTTTGTGGGTGCAAGTAATTGTGAAGATACATATCAGATCATGGGAGGTTCAAAGGTGGAAAAGATCCAATTTTTCCTGGGATTTATTTTGTTTGTGGTGACAAGGCTTACTACAACCTTCCTGATCATTGGTATGGAACTTGTTATGTTGGGATTGTTTTTCCTAAAATGTTCCATGTTGACAGAGATTCGGAAGGATTGTTCAAAATTCACAATTATGTAAATAGGGTTAAAAGAGAAACTTTCACAGAGGTTTTGGGAGATATTTTTCAAGCAGTGATACCTTTTGTAGGTATAACCCTGAACGCAGGAAGAATCAGAAAATTGTCCACAATTGTTGACAGATTGTCAACAGATACAGCTGATGGTTTCCAATTAGTGAATGTTGAGGTCATTGCAATCAGATCCATGGTGATTCAAGATCGCCTTGCTTTAGACATACTCCTAGCAAAAGAGGGAGGAGTCTGTGGCATTTTGCATGTGCAACATTGTTGCACATATATCCCTGACGAAAGTAAGAACATTGAGATGTACATTAAGAACATCACAGAGATGCATTCAGAGATAATTCCGTTAGAAGAAGAAGATTTTACAGAAAAACTTTCAAAAAGATTCCAATCAATTAAAAATTGGTTTCATGATATTGGAAGTTCAGTTCTTGGCAAGATTTTGGCACCTTTGATTGTGATAATATTCATTTTTATTCTGACAAAAATTGGTTGTTTGTTGCATAAGAGAAAGAAACAAATGAAGGGAAAGAAAAGGATTTATAAAATCAAAAAAGAAGAGGAAAGGGAGATTGAGTTACAAGAATTACACAGAGCACGTTATGACAATTGCAAGGATTTCGCAGAAACAGATTTTTAGAAATACTGACACAGATGAATTTGAATCATTTTCCAAAAAAGTCTAAATTTCCAAATTTTGGGTGGTGGTGTGGTGATTTGTTAATCACCAGATGAGGGAGTTGATGGAGCGGGATAGAAAACAGAAATCTGTTTAAACTCGTGAAGTCACACTTCCATAACATAAATAATAATATTAATGATTTTGATGTGTTATGCTAACACAACCTAGATTAAACTTTACACACGGGGACATTAACATGTGTGCTCATAAACGTGCATAAATGTTGCATCTTTTGTTCGTGCAAAATAATAAATTAATTTTGTCATTTTCGTTTTTGTCATTACTAATTGCAGCAGATTTAAAAGAGGCATGTGCTTATTTTGCTTTCCTTGTCTATGTGGTGTCATTTCTACTATTCTAGGTGCACATAAGTTTTCATGGTTTCATGAAGACTGGTAAATATAAAATGCTGCTTTATTTGTTTGCTTCTTGCTAGGTAACATTAGACTAATTGGGAGGGTTAATCAATTAGTAAACGAAGGGTGGAAACAGAATAAATAATATTTCTTACATTAATACTTTTCTTTTGTTTGTTTTATACTAGAAAAATAAGTTGCCTGCTTTTGGGCCTAGTTTGCTCGAGTTTGCTAAAAGATGAATTTAACTTCTGCAAGGAGCACGAGATGTCCATGTTGAAAAAGTTTCCGTCAAAATCACATTCACTGAACAAAGATGAAGTATTGTCATTATTCTGTCGGACGTGGCCAAGGTCAGAAACCGGTAGAAAGAACATTAGATAACTTGGCATCCGAGGAAGTGAAATGGAGTCAGTGAGAACTTTTGCTCAAATTTGTTGCAAACCAAGGAAGCTTTGGAACACGTACAAGAAAGACAATGGTCCCAAAGAATATGACCGAATGGAAGTTTTGAAATGTAGGTGACATGTCACTTGTCACTTTTGGACCAATGAGACATCGACTTTTGCAGAAAATGTTCCTTTACTTAGATTAGCTAGCATAGAAAGGTATAAAAAGTCCATGCCCTAGAGATGGGCTGGCTGCTGCTTTTCAACTTTCAGATGAGGGTGTCGTGCTGCTGGACTTTGCGTGGAGCACGTAAGAATCCTCAAAGAACTTTACTTTATTTTCATTTATTTAGCTTAGCTAGGGACTTAGGATTTTAGAAATGCTAAACTTATAATTCCTTGCTTAAACTGTATTTTTCTCATGATACTTTTAAACATGCTTGCTTTGATTCTAATAAAATTACATTCATGAAACTATATTTTGAAATATCTACAATTAGTTAATAAAATCTTACTTTTGAAAACAAGCTGGTCTTGGTTATTCAGAAGCGCAGGTTACTATTAGCTAGATGCCATCGCCATGGTGGTCATTTAAATAGTTAGGATTTGTTTAAATAATGTCATCTTTTACCGCGGTTGTATATAGGTTGCATATAGTTTGTATATAATTTGTAAATAAGGTGTATATAGGTTTAATTTGACCATCTAATTCAGTAGGTCAAAATATGTCATGTTTGGTTAATGGGTCCATGAGTTAGAGTAGTATTTTATAAGTAGGTTATAGAGTTGAGTAGCATTGCTTATGGCATATTTCCTATAGGCCGCTGGATCAACATCCACTTTAAGAAGTTCAGAGATCTTCATCGGAATACAGAGACAATTCCATGGATGTAGATGTTCCTAATGTGAGAAGTTGGCCTGGTATATGATGCTCTCTAGTTCTAGTGATCACCTTGTACCATGCCAAGCAACCCTTATGGTGCAGGTTCTAAAGTCAACCTTATAGACAAGCTATCCTAGGGGTAGCATGGACTAAGCAGTCGTAGGCTAAACTCTGTAAAGGCATGTGAAGCAAGCTGTTTTACCATACACAATCCCCTTGAATACCAAATGAAAGGACACCACACAGATATATATTGAAAATATATATAGATTTATTTCTACAAATATCCCTTATACTCATTATGAGCACAGAAGCAAATGCGTTAAAACAAAACACAGTTTAAATATACAAAAGTTGCACAAATATGGATGAGCCCTAGGGGCCACCTAAACCATATACTAAAATAGTGGTATAAGAACCACTATGGGGAAAGTGAAGAGGCCTAGGGCCTAGGGAATCGCTGGAGCTGTTCGAGACTAGCAGTGATGAAGTCGGAAAAGGCCCGCAGGACTCGGGTGCAGTGCTCAAAGTGCACGCATGCACCAATGTTAAGTCAATGGTGTGTAAAAGTTACAAAGTTAGTGTTTAAGGAACCTTGCGATGGACCTACAAGGATAAAACTTTAGACACAGTCGCTAGAGGTGTACACCAGTGTTGGAACACTGGCATTGCTGAGTTACCTCACCCACAGGAAGCGGGTGCACAGGTGCGAAGTAGTGTCGGGTTTCGTCACGCAGGTCGATGGTGCTTGGAGCTGAAGATGCTGCAGGCGGGTCGTCGAGGAGAGTTCCGGTGGATCCAAGGGTGGATCTAAAGAGGTGAAGACCTGAAAGCAGAGGGGACACTGTTCAAAGTCACTAGCCAGTGATGACCGTGGAACCAGGATGGAACCAGGCGATGTCGGGTGCAAACAGGTGATGAAGTGAAGATTGTCTCTGCGGCCACGTGGACACGAAGAGGTCAAGGACATCCAGGAGTCGATCATGAGCTGGCCCACATAGGCTCTCACTGATGGCGGTGATGCCAACTTGATTAGAGCAAACAGGCCTTGGCTAAAGCAAGCCACGCAGGAATCGATGCAAGCTTCTCACTCGGACCAGCAAGGTCAGAGCGGGTGCTCCTTTTCAGAGGAGCAAGGGCCAGTCTGGAGCAACCAGACCAGCAGTGCAAATTGTAGTTTTCTTCGCCAAGATGGCCACTAGCTGCGTGGCAAGTGACCGGGATGGCGCGTCGAGTGGCAAAGTGCAAAAGGGCCCCACGCAGATCATGGAGATGCTGGGGGGCTGATCTTCGGTGCAAATGCTGCTTGATGTTGGGGCTTCTCAAACCTCAAAGCACAGCCTCGAGGGTGCCTCGGGTGCTGCGCAGTCAGCTCTTTGGGGGTCTTCCAAGATGTCCGGTCCCATGTCTCTCGGTGCCTCCAGAGGTCTCTTCTTTTCAGGGACTGTGGATTGGGCTCTGAGATGTGTGGGAGTCTGGGTCTTGTCAGGCTCTGGGATCGGGATCCGGCGGGAGGTGGCGGCAAAGCAAATGTTGAGTTGATGGTTGGTGCCTGTATTCACAGGGTGGTCACTCCTTGGCCACAAGGGAGATTCTCTTCAGTCTTCTGTGCAGCAGAATGTCGAAGTCCAAGTTGCTTCTGTATTTCAAATCGAGTTCAGGATGATCTAAAGTCTAAGGACACAGCTCCTACTCTTATTCCAAATCTGGGGGCCGGATCACCTTCTAGGTCCCTCCTCTGGATGGGAGCAGGAAGGGGGGTGGTTACACCCCCTTTCCTTTGTCCAGCTTCGCGCCAAGCCTGGGGCTGGAGAGCCCCAGCACCAGTTTGAACTGGCATATGCATAGGGACACCTTGTGTGCTCCAGGCATGTCTGATTCTATTCAGCCCTGTCCTACCCAATACACAAAATCCTGTCTGGGGTGCTGCTAGAACCTCCCAAGGCAGGAAACCCTTTGTCCAAGCTGCCCTCGCTGGAAGGACTCCCAGCAGCAGGAGGTCAGACTTGTGTCTGTGGTGGCAGCATCCATTTTGTGATGCTGAGGCTCTGTTTAACTTTAACCGGGGTTCAGGTTAGGTACATGTCGTATCCCTCTAGAAGGGTGGAATGCTACCCCCGTCACCAGAACTGGCGAGGGGGTAGTATTCCAATTCGTATGACACCTTACGCGACATGTTTTGATAAAGCCAAACCAAAGATAGCATTTAACCGCGAGGTTCATAATGCACTTAAGAGTATATGGTATGGCAGTATCATGAAACAGCTAAAGGACATGGTTCCGAAAGCTTCAGACAGGCTCAGCAATTGCCAGAGCACCATCTCACATATTTCCAAGCACTCTGCCTCCAGGATTGATGAGGCCTTCCATAGGAGTGGCTGATAGGAACATATGTGTCCATTTTGGGTTAGGTATAGGCATACTACACCTAAGTAAGGGGTGGTTACACCGACTTACCCCAGCTGAGTGATCAGCCAGTTGTGTCAAATATGGAGGCCAGGCCAGGGGTGGCACAATACGTGCTGCAGCCCCTGGTAGGCCTTGGAAGCACCTATGCCCTGGGTACCTGGGTACACTGGTAAAGGGGCCAATAAGGTGAACCAGTTCCAATTTCGTAATGCACCTAATGTGCATTGGCATTAATTTAGAGAGAGAACAGCAGGCTGTGGGTCTGATTAGCAGGCCCACAGCCACATTAAGTCATAAACCAGTGAAGCAAAAAGCAAAAATTTGGGGTGACCATAGGATAGCAGACCCTACTCTCCTACACCTACCATAAAAGTAAATGGTGTCTGTGCCTTCATTTGGGGATAATCACCCTTCCCTTAGTCAGGTGTAGCTCTAACTGAAGAATATATAGGTCTTATCGCTGCTGGCTTCAATAAAATGAGAGTAATTTGTGCAAAATGTTTATCTTGAGAGTAGAATAAAAATGAACATTACTTTCCAAATTGATGTTCATTGAGTTATAGCTTGAAGAAAGATGCTGCTGCTGGGTCAGCTATAGCCCAGTGGTTCCTTCAAAAGTTTACATGATATATCATGTTCAACCATTCAATGGTTCCAGTCCCACGGGTGCTCTCTGGCCTTTCTTTCCCATCATTTGTCAATTAAAGAACTACGCTTCTTTACTTGCTTAATCCACTCTATATTTCAATTTCAATTTCAAATAATCTTTATTTCGATCGTTGGAGATCATAAAAGATATACAAATAGATCAACCATAAAACATTAAAAATATTAAAAATGGGTTCAGTATTTTAAAATTCAGAGATTCATAATTACAGTTTAAAAAATGAATACATTTTGGATTATGAACTAGTAGATCGTGCCACATTAGAGTCCCTTATAATTCTTGCACGTAGTCTCCACATAGCCGTCAAGAATTTCACCATTACAAACACAGTTGGAGCTGTTAGGTCTGTTTTAAGCACTCTGTATGCCGGGTCATAAGTTCGGAAGCCCAAGTTCCTTAAATAGGGGACCAACCAATAGCTCCGGATTTTACTGTAGGCTTTGCAGAACAGGACCACGTGTAAATCACTTTCCAGCTTATAATTACACGCTGGACAGTTACCCTGGTCTGCATTATCATCCCAAGATTTAGTAAAGGACCTCAATGGAAGAGAGCCGTATCTCCATTGCAAAAAGATCTTTCTTACATACACTGGGGACATAGCATCTAAGACGTACTCAGGACTGTAAGAGTCTTTAGCTTTGGCGAATATATCAGTTAAAGAACCTTCCCGGATTAAACTCATAGATTTCTGTAGCATAAGGGTGTAAAACAGTTTGGAAAGTTCTTTCCTTGGAAGCCTTACAGACATTGTTTCCGGGTTAGACCAAAGCTCTGGGACTCAGAGGGTCGTACACATGTCCCTGATGTATTTCAGCCATGGGATTTTAGTCACTTGTATTGACCTAAGAAGCTCCTGTAGTTCGCTTCTATAGTGGCCCAAATCATGGCTGCTCCACAGACGTCTCTAGTATGTCAAAGGTTTAAGGCCCAGTTCTTCAGTGATTGGGCGCAGTGCCAGGTCCATTCTTAAAGGGAGGAGGGGAGTGCTCAGTGGGGGGGCCACCAATTGTCTGATAAAGTTGTTCTCTGCGACCTGTATAGTCTGTAGCGATGTATGTCCCCATAACTCCGCCCCATAGGTAATGCCTCCTCGTGCTTGGGCTTTATAAATATGTATTGCAGGTGCCAGTGGACGAAGAGAGGATTTTTTTGCGATTCTTGTGATGGCACCAGCCCTCTGAATTAGTTTTGTGGTTGCCTTTGTTTTATGTGGCAACCAAGTTAAATTCTGATTGAGGGTTATGCCTAAATACTCAATCACCTGGACTCTTTCAAGGGGTGTAGATCCCAAGCGGGGATTTGGGCAGCTTTTAGGTTTATGGCTGAGGATCATGAATTTAGTCTTGGAGGGGTTTATTTCTAATCCCCTTTCATTACAAAACTCCAAGAATCCATCCAGGACCCTCTGTAAGCCCATTGGTGTTTTCGACAACAGCAGGGTGTCGTCCGCAAACATAATCGCAGGCACCCTGCTGCTGTTCAATTGCGGCGCGTCGATGTTAGGGATCTTGCGCAAGTGCTTTATCACCCCGTTCGTGAAAAGGCAGAACAGGGTCGGCGCCAGCACACATCCCTGCCTTACCCTGCGTTGGACAGGGAACCTATCTGTAAGCCTACCGCCCTTTCCATATCTTACACGGGCGTAGTTGTCTGTGTGTAGCCTGACAAGAATCTGGAGAATGTCTCCAGGAACACCCAGATCCCCCAGTACCACCCACAACCTGGCCCGAGGGACCAAATCGAAGGCGGCACGGAGGTCCACAAAGACCGCATACAGTGACCCCCCTTCTAGATGTACCGTCTTCCAGTATAGAATATTTAATCTGAGTATTTGATCCACTGTTGAAACTCCCTTCCTGAATCCCGCTTGAAGTGGGCTCAAAATATCAGTCTCTTCCATCCAGCTTTGAAGCCTATCCAAGATTAGTCTTCCAAACAACTTTTGGGTTACATCAATGAGGCTGATTGGGCGATAGATGGCTGGGAGCAGGGGCGACCCCTTTTTTACTTGCTTAATCCACTCTATATAGTAAATATCCCCTATTTCATCTTTCTGTTTCTACAAATGATCATTAAAGCATTGCGTACAGGCAGAGTGGATTCTCAGCTTCATCACCCAGCCTTTCCAGTGCTGTGAGATTGCCCTTATCCATAATAAAATATTAAAAAAAGTAATTCAATGAGGTAAAGAAGGCATTTGTCTATCAAAACCAAACATCACCTTTTGATTGCTTTAGGTCTAACATTTTGAAACTCTGTTAACCTGCAAGCCTTTAGCAATAATGATGATAATCTGGAAGACAACATTTTAAATCATATGACTCTAAATTCCCAGATTGTCAGTATTGTAGCTTAAACTAGAATGTATAACTATGATGACTTTACCCTTTCACCATAATACACTAATACACTAACATCAAGTAAAGTAATTCAAGAAGACTGATTATAGAGTGATGTAATAAAAACTCTTGTAAATGACCTTTTTATGAGTTGACATCATTTGTTCGAATATATATGTATTAGGTATAGAATAAGCGAGTGATGTAACATGATGCACGTAGTCCCCTTTAACATTGTTTGAGTGCACCGTTAGTTGGCTTCCTGTTTTTTAGACTGCACATATCTACGAGGTATATCAGTGCAGTGATGGACCGGAAAAATATATGTAACCCCACAGAATGGTGTTGGAAACATTTGTGTTTCTTTTAAAAACATAAAATCCTAATTTAGTGAAATCCTCTACAAAAAAAGGAACACTGAAAATGTTGATGAACTGCCGTAATGTTTGACAAAGTCACCTATCAAAATGTTCCTACATTGATAACAACTGCCACGACTGGTGTTTATGCCAATGTACAGTTGTTTCTGCAGGGGAAGCAGACCTCACAGGGTTTCCCGGTTTATATGTCAAAACCTAATTTTGACTGCATTAACATTGAATTCTGGGATTTACATTTACTAATAAACCGTCCTCTCAGAAGGATTTTTAATTCTGTTGTTAATCCTGTTAATAAATCAGGGCTACAAATCTCAGAATGCCACACAAAATGGACTGCATCTACACACACATCCACTTAAAGAAGTTCAGAGATCTTCATCAGAATACAGAGACAATTCCATGGATGTAGATGTTCCTACCATAACAGTTAATGGTGTCTGTGCCTTCATTTGGGGATAATCACCCTTCCATTAGTCAGGTGGAGCTCTAACTGAAGAATATATACGTCTTATCGCTGCTGGCTTCAACAAAATGAAAGTAATTTGAGCAAAATATTTATCCTAATGTGGAAAAGTACATTTTGCCATGTTGTATGTGCCTACGTGTTCCCCATCTTATGTTATATGTGCATGATCGATATGCATGTATTCCCTTCTGATCGATTAAAGACGCAATTACAGTTGTGTCCATCTCTAGTATGCCAGTTTCCAGTCTTCGTGAAAGCAACGAATATCAGGCCTATGTAAACCTACGTTGCCACATTTTACAGTGTGCACGTTAATTCATTGAATTGTCCCCGTTTCTAGGCCTCAAAAGGGCCCGGACTCAGATTCAGCTCCTGTCTCCTGAACCCTCTACGAGGAGCGATACAGCCCCCACCTGTATCCCTGACCCTTCACTTACTTCATGCCTCGCAGTGCCCGGCCCGGCCTGGCTCTGCCTCCCAGTCTGCCAAGAGTATGTTATGCTTCTAGTTATCAGTTCAACCCTCCTTCTCTGCATTCCTAAGCTACTGAATCGCATCAATAGTTTCCATCATGGTCTAGCCTTTATGTCTCCATGTAAGAGAAATACTGTATTAATATTCATAGAATATTCCCCACACACGCAATACATGTAGAATTATGCATGCACCAGTCTTAGAGTCTATTAGCCTTTGCCTTGATAACTTTTGGATTCTATCAACATGTACTCTAAACACCAGATACCAGATAGGCCCTGGGTACATGTCGCTCTGACACTCCAGACTTTAGTCTCCTCTTCTAGCGCAGAAGTCATAGCCCCCAGTTCTCCCTGGTAACACGTCATTGCCCGTTTGCGCGCACCACTAGGTTAGAGGTCCCAGCTGCTCAGGTAGCCCCCTCCATGTTCCCGCCCCGTTTATGACATATTCTGTTACGTTTACATCACATGTCTATGTTTACGCCCTGTACACGCCTTCTTGTTACATCATTTTGCCCTTATCTTTCGCGACTGCTACAAGTCACGCCTACTGCTACGCCTACTGTATTGAATGTAATGTATTTGTTTTGGTATATATACTAATGTTTTGTTACTGAAGGTTGGTCATTCCCAGATCCTGCCCCCGGCAGCTGCCATCCTATTCCCGTACAGGCTGTCCTGTTCCTGTCCTTTATGCCTGATTAAAGCCTGTAAACTCCAGCTACCTCGAATCTTGACTCTTATTTATTGAGCTACCTGTTTATTGATTATTCTGAAAAATAGATCCGGTAATAAATTATTTATTTACCACATAATGGCGCCCGAATAGGGACTTGCCCTTTCCCCACGCGCCGGAGAAGCCACGCAGGCCCCCTGATCCTCTGCAGCCGTGACGGAACCATACCGTGCACGTGCAGATATTTCTGCTTCAAGTATCCCTCAGGCCCACGGAGGAGACGGAGGTTGCGGTCCAGCGTCCAGACGAGGCGGTGGAGGAACGCGGCGAGTCCCGACCAGAGCCCAAGCCGAGAGTCCAAGGTCCGAGGTATCCGGAGGCCCACCTGTAACTGAAGTCCGAAGTTCGTCCGTCCGTCGTCGTAGCAGTCCAGTCCAGTCCGAGGCCTTCCGTTCTTGCTGCCCGGTGAGTACCGTTGCTGGGGTAGTATCTAGACAGGGTCAATTCATTTGTCTCCGGTCCGTGGGTTTGGGTACACAGATCCAACACGAAGTGTTCACCTAGGTGGACGCGGGTCCTGACGTGTCTCTTTATGGGACCGGTAAGTTTCGTGCTGTTTTAGCAGTACATCTAGTCATTCTAGTAAGATTCTGTTCCAGTAAGTTCTGTTCTCGAGAAAGTTCATGTATTCTGTCCGAACTGTTATTATAAATGTTATTCCATGTGTTTTCAATGTCGTGGTATGAGTGATTTGTTTTCTTAGTTATTACTGTGTTTTTCGTGTATTGTATTGTGTCCAGACTCCAGCCTAAATTAGGCCTTTGTTCTCGAAATTACGTCAGTTAAGAACTAGAAAAGGTCTGCTAGAGGAAGCAGTTCCTGTCCCGCCTAGGGACAGTCCAGGTCATTTTATGTATCATAAGCATGGCATAAGTGCCATATTATATCTAGACTTATGGGTGGAGTACACCAAGGAATTAGACGAGAAATATAGATGGCCCGTATCAGGTACGTGGGATGCCGAGTGCATCATGCGAGTAGAAGAAGCATTATGGAAAAAGAAAGCCAGACAGTCCCAGAAAGATGCCATCGAGTTATGGCGCAAAGAATCTCATAAAAGAACTGAAAAAGAAATCAGAAAGACAGAATTAAGTAGGGAATCCTCAGAAAGAGCCCAAGAAAGGGAATTAATCGAAATAGGAAGCACCATGTAATTTTCCGCCGCCATTAGTTCCGATTAAGCTACGTCACAAACCGACCGCAGCTGATATTTTTCTCTTGTCCTATTTGGACGACACAGTCCCAGAATATGCAAATCCTGTTCTGCCAGCTCCTGTAAATAATGTAATTCCTGTTCCTCCAGCCACCGGGGCACCCGTTACAGCACCTGTTACGGTACCCCCGGTCCAGCCCACAGTACAAGTACCCGCTACATCAGTCACTCTGCCAGCCTGTACGATACCCGTCGATGATTCCAGTTTAAGAGCCACGGGGGGGGGAAGTCCTCCTTGTACCCCGCCGCAACACAAACGTCCGTCATTTCTCGAGTTACATGAACGTGCGTTACAGCGTACGCCCAAACCCCAGTCCGTTGCAGATATCAAGCGAGCTCTTACCGAATGCCGTTATGATCCAGTCCCAGGCGATGATGATATGGTCATATATTCATTGCGTGTAAGGCGGGTGACCGAGTACTTGGACACCCTACCGAATATGAAAGAAGATCTAGACAGAATATATCGTTTTATCCGTACAGGAGTGGATCCAGAAAGTATTGGCGAGGCCATGTCTCAAAGGAAAGCCGATACTCAGCTCATGCTATTAAAGTTTCTAATTAATTGTTTAATAAGGGAACAAGATTATCCAACTAAAGATCCGACCGAAATGAAAGTCCTGACAAGGTGGAGTGACCATATAGCCGAGGGAAGACACAAGACACTAGGTAGTATAGAGAGCATGTACAAGAAGATTCGTAAGGAAATAATAAGGTTACACGAGAAACGAAAAGCAGTACAAGTAAGTGAGAAAGAAGACAACTCTTCTACTGAAGAGGTAGACGACGAAAATCCCTCCAGAATAGCGTATGTAGGTAGAACTAGACTTCCCGACCGACATTCACGCCTAGAACACAAGAACGTTTTTCCTTCTCCAGCACCAGAACAAGGTTCTCTTGAGCAAGTATTTCAAGCTACCGATCACATTCTGAAATCACGAATCGGTTATAGTGAACTTAGTACCATGCATGAACAAGAACTAGCCCGATCAGCGGTCCGATGGACTACTGATTCTACCACTTTTCCAGACGAAATAGTGGCACAAATGTTTCTGAAACTGCCCCCAGCCGAGCAGCGACTGGTGGGTATGTATATGATCCAGCACCTCATTACACTGTATGAGGGACAACATTCTGATCCAGGTCCGTTACATGATGTTCTGAACGAGTTACTCCAGTATAGATGGAGAGGTTTAGGTACCGATTTAATTAGTGTTATTCTAGAACAGCGCCACAAATACCGAACGTTTCTGAATCCGCATTTTGTTCATGTCTCACCTCCAGAAAGTAAATCATTTTACATAGATAGACAGCATCCGTTACGAGAGGTACACCCAGTTAGGACCGCGGGTGGTGAAATGCAACGAGTATTTGTTTACACCCCTATCACAAAGATGGAACTCTTAGAGATGAAGAAATTAATTCCCTGTCACGACAAAGATCCAGCAGGGTTCCATCGAGAATTAAAAGACATGCTCCGTATGGGAGAATACACATATCCTGATATCATTAAAATGTTAAAGGTCCTGTTGCCCGCAGGGGTATATGAGAAACTCAAGGAAAAAGAATGGGAGGTGGGAGAGAAAAAGATAGATTGGACAGCTCTAGAAGCTGAAGATACTTCACGAGTACCAGGTACCGGTCTTGGGGGTAAAGTTAAAGAATTGCCCGAATTATTGATACAGGTTTTGCCAAGGTTATTAGCAATGAAAAAGGAAGATTGGGATGCAATCTCAGCATGTAAACAGAAACAGGATGAAGACACTAGTGATTTTTATTCTAGATTTGAAAAATGTTTTATTATTAACAGTGGTTTGAAGACAAGTAGCGAGTCGTACCCTCATCTTTTTGTTACCAAACTAGTCGAGAATTCAAGTCCACAAGTTAAAAATCGAGTTTTGAAAGTCGAAAGTAGTTGGCAAGCTAATACTCCGTCACAAATGCTCCAGATGCTCCAGTATCACCAGAATAGAATCAGGGAAGAGCAAGAACACGAAAGGAGACATATGAAAGATACGAAAATGAAAGTATTAGTTGCACAATCTGTTCCACAAGACAGTCAGAAGAGGGGTCCGAATCAAGCCAGTCATCCTGCAGCTCCCGTTAAAGGGACTTGCAATTATTGTAAACAGCCAGGTCATTTTATAAACGAGTGTGCAGTTCTGAAACACAACATAGCTACTGGTAAGACTAAAGAAAGACCACGTCCGCCTAGGCAAGAACAAGTTTCACAGACTTCTCAGTCACCACAGAATGCACAACAGACAGTTCCAGCATCGCAGCCTATCGCTGCAACACAGCATGTTACACAGCAAATGTACCAGTATGCTCAGTCAGAGTATCCAGAGTATCAACAGTATTCATGAAACAGCCCAGAGAGGGAGGTAGGCTTGCCTCTCATCGAGATACCTGTAGATCAAGAGGGTCCCTATGTACACAGTCAAGTATTGGGGAAAGACAGAAAGTTTCTGATTGATACAGGGGCAAGTAGGACTACTATCAGTCATGACGAGGTTCCAGGGGCTCCGCTCTCAGGCTCTAAAAATGTTTCCCTTGGTTTTTCAGGAAAGCCAATTGTTAATGAAATTTCAAAACCAGTTTCTCTAGAAGTAGGTCCATTGTCCCGAACTACTGATTTGTTACTTACGAAGTCATGTCCAGAAAATGTGTTAGGTATTAAAACACTGAAAGAATTAGGTGCAGTAATTTGCTGCTCCCCAGAAGGAGTCCGTTTGTTTTTGAGAGACTTTAAAGGTCACTATGTATTACGTGATTTTGATCCAAGATTACTGAATGTTCCGCAGCATTTATGGGCGCAAGGTCCAACTGATGTAGGATGTATGCACATCACACCCCATCGTGTGACTCTTAAGCAAGGTATAGTCTTGCCACGAATCAGACAGTACAGATTGCCACCTGAGGCTGTAGCAGCCTTATCCAAAATTATTGACGAGCTTATTGTTCAAGGAGTGGTTGTAGAAACTGACTCCAATGTATGTAATTCTCCTATCATTCCGGTCCTGAAACGTACTGATCCAAATGCGCCTCCAGTATATCGATTAGTGATTGACCTTCGAGAGCTTAATAAATGTATCATACCCCAGTATCCAGTAGTCCCAGATATTTCTTCCCTACTGACAGCAATTGATTCTGAAGCTACATTTTTCACAGTCATCGACCTCAAGAATGCATTTTTCAGTGTCCCCATTCATCCAGACAGCCAGTACCTTTTCGTTTTTTGTTTAAATGGAAGGAGCTATAAATTCACACGAGCTCCTCAAGGTTTCACAGAAAGTCCTAGTATTTAAAGTCAAGCACTTAAAAGGCAACTAGACAATATTCACATGCCAACTGACACTGCCCTGCTCCAGTATGTCGATGATCTACTGATCACAACCCGTTCTGAACGTGACTGCGAGCGCGCGTCACTTACGGTTCTGTATTTTCTGGCCGAGCAGGGGCACAAGGTGTCCCCTTCCAAATTACAATTCTGTGTCCAGCAAGTGATCTACTTAGGCCACTTACTGTCCAAGTGGGGTAGGCAGTTGACACCAGACCGTATCCAGTTAATAGCGATCTTCCACAGCCCAAGACACAGAAGGAGGTACGAGCTTTTATTGGCCTCACTTCTTATTGCAGACAATGGATTCCTCAGTACGCATATCTAGCCAAACCACTGATACAGTTAACGACACAGGAGGCAGCCGTATCGACTGTCCTCCCTTGGACCCAGGAACATACACTTGTTTTTAATGAATTAAAGAAAGCCTTATGCCAAGCACCTGTTCTAGCAACACCGAACTACAGTAAGCCTTTTACACTTTTTGTCACAGAACGTGATGGTACTGCATTATCTGTTCTCACACAAGATCAAGCAGGACAGTACAAGCCCTGTGCTTATTTTTCGAGCACATTAGATCCAGTAGCCCAGGCTCTGCCTGCGTGCCTCAAGTCAGTTGCAGCCACAGCTCTAGCTATCAGACAAAGTGATTCAATAGTGTTAGGACATTCACTGACAGTACAAGTTCCACACTCCGTGGAAGTTCTTTTAAACCGAACACAGACTCAGCACTTGACAATTGCACGTTTAACAGGTTATGAACTGACACTGTTCCAGCCACACATAGAAATCAGACGCTGCAACATTCTGAATCCTGCTACACTGTTACCGTCAGTTACTTCACATCCTGCCACACATGATTGTGTGGAAGTAGTTAACACTATGACCAAGACAAGACAAGACCTGACAGACATTGCATTACCTAACCCCGACCTGACACTTTATGTGGATGGTTCATGTATGAGAACAAGTACAGGAGATCTAGTAGCCGCGTATGCAGTGACTACTGAAACTGAAGTTATAGAAACACATCGTATTGACACCCTGTCTGCTCAAGCAGCAGAGCTAGTTGCTCTGACCCAAGCCTGCATACGTGCCAAAAACCTGAAAGTAAACATATATACAGATTCACGTTATGCATTCGGAGTCGTACACGACTTTGGAGTGCTCTGGCAGGAGAGAGGTTTCATGACTTCTCATGGAACCAAGATTCAGCATGGTCTCCTCATTCAAGCTCTGTTAGATGCAATACATTTACCGACAGCTATCGCTATCATGAAGTGCAAGGCACATACGAAAGTTACTGACATCATTTCCCAAGGTAACGATCTAGCAGATCGAACAGCCAAGCTTACAGCTCAGACTCCAGACATTCCAGTTAACACGACACAGACACTCACTCTAGATCCGACTACTTGTATGACAGTCAAGGACCCTACACAAGATGTCATAGACATACAGTTACATGCTACTCCCGAAGAAATCAAGGAATGGTCCGAACAAGGAGGGGTCCAGACAGATCAAGGATGGGTGACGAAGGGAAAAGCCATATGGTTTCTCCCCGACTCTATGGTTCAAGTCATTATTAATACCGCACATAGTCCAGCACATCTAGGAGAGAAAGCCATGTTAGACAGTATTCAGAACCTTTGGTTTAACAAGCATTTACGAGCTGCAGCCAAGCAGAAAGTCCGTACCTGTATGATATGTTGTCAGTTCAATCCAGGTAAAAGTGTCCCGGTGGAACAAGGTGGATTCCAACCTCCTGACCACCCTTTTGAAGTCCTCCAGATGGATTACATTCAGATGGAGCGATGTCGAGGTTTCAAGTATGTCCTCGTAGTTGTATGCGCTTTGTCCAGGTGGACAGAAGCATATCCAGTCCCAGATTACACAGCCGCGACCACTGCCAAGCAGTTGGTTCGTGAATTCTTTCCCCGCTATGGACTCCCTAGGGTCGTGTATTCAGATAACGGCCAGCCATTCTCATCTGAACTTATGAAGCATGTTTCCCTTCTGTTAGGGTACCAGTGGAAGTTCCATTGTGTGCGCCATCCTGAAGCAGCCGGTCTCGTAGAGAGACATAATCAGACATTGAAAGTCCGCATTGCAAAAGTATGCAAAGAGAAAGGTGTAGACTGGCTAGTTGCCCTGCCAGTAGCCTTATTCTATATGCGGATGGTTGCACATTCCAGATCAGGTCTGTCCCCGTATGAGGTCGTATTCGGCCGCCCCCCAAATATGTGGGGTACACCTAGACCCCGCAGTATTACAGATGTTTCCAGTAATATGTTGACAGATTACCTAGCTTCCTTGATGTCTGCCCTACACTCTTGTCGTTCACAGGTTGCCGCCGCATTTCCAGACAACACCGAGGTGAAACCGCATGAAGTCATTCCAGGAAGCCTCGTGTTCGTGCGGAATTTTGATCGTTCAAGCCCGCTGGAGCCCCGTTGGAAGGAGCCTCGCCTAGTTTTACTTACAACAAGGACCGCGGCCAAACTAGAGGGCAGGAAGGGATGGGTCCACCTGTCCCACATAAAGAAGTTCCATGGACTACCGGAAAAGACATTTGTTAAGGAAAAGACTTTTCCTAAAGACTGCCTAAAAACAGACTCTGAACTCAAGCCTCCCCTGTTAGAGGAAACTCCGCAGCAGGAGTATAAAAAGAAACTCCGGTCTAGTAAAATAAGTCAGCCAGTTTAATTGTCTAAGTCCCTCTCGGGTGAAACGGTTAGACAGGTTTCTGACATATATGAGATAGACCCCCATAGTGAGAGAGTTAGTCAAAACTCTATACGATGTATCATCATTCTAAGTTTTTCGTTATATGTGAGTCTTATGGTTACCTGCACAAGTTATGCTTTACATTTATGTTTTCCTATTTCACATGTAAACAAGTTTGCTAATGCTACAGTAGAGCACACATTTAGTGATCTGCCTCCTCACGAACTATCCTATCGGCTTGCTATGCGCAATAACACATTTATCAGAATGTTACACTATTCACACCAGACCAGCAATGCCACTAATTGTTGGGTGTGTGGTCGACTCCCCCCTTTCCAGACACCGAAGGGAGCTCTGCCACTCTTTCCCTATCCGTTTTCACATAATGGTTCGTGTGGAGCATGGTCCACGTTAACGTCATCCTCCAATGATATGTCTTTTCTGAATAGAACATGTTTTCCAGACAAGCAAGGTCTCTCCCATAGAACAGGGTTAGATCTAGAAAACGAAGTATATGATTTAGGTAATTATTCTTCGAATTTTATGGTCCTGAATGTTCAGTCTGATACTACTCCAGATTTGCCTGCTATTTCAGTACTACCAGTCAAAGGCGAATTATGTGTCAGAAAGAATGGTTCCGCACATGTAGGACATAGTGATTGTACTACTATTGTCGAGTATAGTGACAGTGGGAAATCTATTTTCAAAGCCTCACGTCATTCTTATTTTGTTTGTTGTCAGACCGCATATGTTCGTCTGCCCCTCGATTGGGATGGAACATGTTACATTGCCTTCCTACTGCCACCAGTTTTTCTAGCCCCATCTGATTATCACAGAAACACACATCTAGTACACGTCAGACATAGAAGGGAAATCGAGTCCCCAATTGTCGATCAAACTGAAACTACTCTAGAACAATATCAAGACTTTAATAAAGGTTTCTTCTTCTTTATAGGACCTGTCCAGAATAGTAAGTTAATACGTAGGTTAACCAGAACCCTTGAAGCAGTAGTGAATGAGACTACTTCTGCTCTAGGTAACTTAACCGAAGAGCAATCTGCTATGAGATTTGTCGTGCTCCAAAATCGTCTCGTTCTTGACGTCATACTGGCCGATAGAGGAGGAGCATGTAGAGTCATCGGATCTAGTTGCTGCATTTTCATTCCTAATAACGCGCCGTCTGTTTATTCAGCTATAACCAGACTTCACAAAATTGCCCATCAGTTACACCAGAATCCAGGCACCTGGACATGGTCCGGTTGGCTCTGGAGTATTATATCTGCCTGGGGATGGAAAGTATTGTCATTCCTAGGTATTGCAGTAATGATCATATTCAGTTGCTGCCTCTGTATACAATGTGGCCCTGCGATTTGCGGCATTTGTGCTACCTCTTGTATTCCTAGTCCTAAATCCCGTTCCAAGACAATTCGAGACGAGCAAATGATGCTATATGAACAGATAGATGGTATCATGAATATTGATGTTTCCTGATGGAAACGTAGGGCACAAGGAGGGAATGTGGAAAAGTAAATTTTGCCATGTTGTATGTGCCTACGTGTTCCCCATCTTATGTTATATGTGCATGATCGATATGCATGTATTCCCTTCTGATCGATTAAAGACGCAATTACAGTTGTGTCCATCTCTAGTATGCCAGTTTCCAGTCTTCGTGAAAGCAACGAATATCAGGCCTATGTAAACCTACGTTGCCACATTTTACAGTGTGCACGTTAATTCATTGAATTGTCCCCGTTTCTAGGCCTCAAAAGGGCCCGGACTCAGATTCAGCTCCTGTCTCCTGAACCCTCTACGAGGAGCGATACAGCCCCCACCTGTATCCCTGACCCTTCACTTACTTCATGCCTCGCAGTGCCCGGCCCGGCCTGGCTCTGCCTCCCAGTCTGCCAAGAGTATGTTATGCTTCTAGTTATCAGTTCAACCCTCCTTCTCTGCATTCCTAAGCTACTGAATCGCATCAATAGTTTCCATCATGGTCTAGCCTTTATGTCTCCATGTAAGAGAAATACTGTATTAATATTCATAGAATATTCCCCACACACGCAATACATGTAGAATTATGCATGCACCAGTCTTAGAGTCTATTAGCCTTTGCCCTGATAACTTTTGGATTCTATCAACATGTACTCTAAACACCAGATACCAGATAGGCCCTGGGTACATGTCGCTCTGACACTCCAGACTTTAGTCTCCTCTTCTAGCGCAGAAGTCATAGCCCCCAGTTCTCCCTGGTAACACGTCATTGCCCGTTTGCGCGCACCACTAGGTTAGAGGTCCCAGCTGCTCAGGTAGCCCCCTCCATGTTCCCGCCCCGTTTATGACATATTCTGTTACGTTTACATCACATGTCTATGTTTACGCCCTGTACACGCCTTCTTGTTACATCATTTTGCCCTTATCTTTCGCGACTGCTACAAGTCACGCCTACTGCTACGCCTACTGTATTGAATGTAATGTATTTGTTTTGGTATATATACTAATGTTTTGTTACTGAAGGTTGGTCATTCCCAGATCCTGCCCCCGGCAGCTGCCATCCTATTCCCGTACAGGCTGTCCTGTTCCTGTCCTTTATGCCTGATTAAAGCGTGTAAACTCCAGCTACCTCGAATCTTGACTCTTATTTATTGAGCTACCTGTTTATTGATTATTCTGAAAAATAGATCCGGTAATAAATTATTTATTTACCACACTGAGAGTAGAATAAAAATGAACATTACTTTCCAAATTGATGTTCATTGTGTTATAGCTTGAAGAAAGATGCTGCTGTTGGGTCAGCTATAGCCCAGTGGTTCCTTCAGAAGTTTACATGATATATCGAATTCAACCATTCAATGGTTCAAGTCCCGCGGGTGCTCTCTGGCCTTTTTTCCCATCATTTGTCAATTAAAGAAATACGCTTCTTTACTTGATTAATCCACTCTATATAGTACATATCGTCTATTTCATCTTTCTTTTTCTCCAAATGATCATTAAAGCATTGCCTACTAGCAGAGTGGATTATCAGCTTCATCACCCAGCCTTTCCAGCGCTGTGAGATTGCCCTGACCCATAATAAAATATTCAAAAAAAGTAATTCAATGAGGTAAAGAAGGCATTTGTCCATCCAAACCAAACATCACCTTTTGATTGCTTTAGGTCTAACATTTTAAAACTCTGTTAACCTACAAGCCTTTAGCAATAATGATGATAATCTGGAAGACAAAGTTTTAAATCTCATGACTCTAAATTTCCAGATTGTCAGTATTGTAGCTTAAACTAGAATGTATAACTATGATGACATTACCCTTTCACCATAATACACTAATACACTAACATCAAGTAAAGTAATTAGAGAAGACTGATTATAGAGTGACGTAAGAAAAACTCTTGGAAATTACCTTTTTATGAGTTGACATCATTTGTTCGAATATATTTGTATTAGGTATAAAATAAGCGAGTGATGTAACATTATGCACGTAGTCCCCTTTAAAATTGTTTGAGTGAACCTTTAGTTGGCTTCCTGTTTTTTAGACTGCTCATCTCTACGAGTTATATCAGTGCAGTGATGGACTGGAAAAATATATGGAACCCCACAGCATGGTGTTGGAGACATTTGTGTTTCTTTTAAAAACATAAAATCCAAATTTAGTGAAATCCTCTACAAAAAAAGGAACACTGAAAATGTTGATGAACTGCCGTAATGTTTGACAAAGTCACCTATCAAAATGTTCCTACATTGATAACAACTGCCACGACTGGTGTTTATGCCAATGTTCAGTTGTTTCTGCAGGGGAAGCAGACCTCACAGGGTTTCCCGGTTTATATGTCAAAACCTAATTTTGACTGCATTAACATTGAATTCTGGCATTTACATTTACTAATAAACCGTCCTCTCAGAAGGATTTTAAATTATGTTGTTTATCCTGTTAATAAATCAGGGCTACAAATCTCAGAATGCCACAAAAAATGGACTGCATCATCTACACACACATCCACTTAAAGAAGTTCAGAGATCTTCATCGGAATACAGAGACAATTCCATGGATGTAGATGTTCCTACCATAAAAGTTAATGTGTCTGTGCCTTCATTTGGGGATAATCACCCTTCCATTAGTCAGGTGGAGCTCTAACTGAAGAATAAATACGTCTTATCGCTGCTGGCTTCAATAAAATGAAAGTCATTTCTGCAAAATGTTTATCCTGAGAGTAGAATAAAAATGAACATTACTTTCCAAATTGATGTTCATTGTGTTATAGCTTGAAGAAAGATGCTGCTGTTGGGTCAGCTATAGCCCAGTGGTTCCTTCAGAAGTTTACATCATATATCGTGTTCAACCATTCAATGGTTCAAGTCCCGCGGGCGCTCTCTGGCCATTTTTTTCCCATCAATTGTCAATTAAAGAACTACGCTTCTTTACCTGCTTAATCTACTCTATATAGTAAATATCGCCTATTTCATCTTTCTGTTTCTACAAATGATCATTAAAGCATTGCCTACTAGCAGAGTGGATTCTCAGCTTGATCACCCAGCCTTTCCAGTGCTGTGAGATTGCCCTGACCCATTATAAAATATTGAAAAAAAGTAATTCAATGAGGTAAAGAAGGCATTTGTCCATCAAAACCAAACATCACCTTTTGATTGCTTTAGGTCTAACATTTTAAAACTCTGTTAACCTACAAGCCTTTAGCAATAATGATGATAATCTGGAAGACAACATTTTAAATCTCATGACTCTAAATTTCCAGATTGTCAGTATTGTAGCTTAAACAAGAATGTATAACTATGATGACATTACCCTTTCACCATAATACACTAATACACTAACATCAAGTAAAGTAATTAGAGAAGACTGATTATAGAGTGACGTAAGAAAAACTCTTGGAAATTACCTTTTTATGAGTTGACATCATTTGTTCGAATACATTTGTATTAGGTATAGAATAAGCGAGTGATGTAACATTATGCACGTAGTCCCCTTTAAAATTGTTTGAGTGAACCTTTAGTTGGCTTTCTGTTTTTTAGACTGCGCATCTCTACGAGTTATATCAGTGCAGTGATGGACTGGAAAAATATATGGAACCCCACAGCATGGTGTTGGAGACATTTGTGTTTCTTTTAAAAACATAAAATCCAAATTTAGTGAAATCCTCTACAAAAAAAGGAACACTGAAAATGTTGATGAACTGCCGTAATGTTTGACAAAGTCACCTATCAAAATGTTCCTACATTGATAACAACTGCCACGACTGGTGTTTATGCCAATGTACAGTTGTTTCTGCAGGGGAAGCAGACCTCACAGGGTTTCCCGGTTTAATATGTCAAAACCTAATTTTGACCGCATTAACATTGAATTCTGGGATTTACATTTACTAATAAACGGTCCTTTCAGAAGGATTTTTAATTCTGTTGTTAATCCTGTTAATAAATCCGGGCTACAAAACTCAGAATGCCACAAAAAATGGACTGCATCATCTACACACACATCCACTTAAAGAAGTTCAGAGATCTTCATCGGAATACAGAGACAATTCTATGGATGTAGCTGTTCCTACCATAAAAGTTAATGGTGTCTGTGCCTTCATTTGGGGATATTCACCCTTCGATTAGTCAGGTGTAGCTCTAACTGAAGAATATAAACGTCTTATTGCTGCTGGTTTCAATAAAATGGAAGTAATTTGTGCAAAATGTTTATCCTTAGAGTAGAATAAAAATGAACATTACTTTCCGAATTGATGTTCATTGTGTTATAGCTTGAAGAAAGATGCTGCTGTTCGGTCAACTATAGCCCAGTGGTTCCTTCAGAAGTTTACATGATAAATCGTGTACAACCATGCAATGGTTCAAGTCCCGCAGGCGCTCACTGGACTTTTTTTTCCCATCACTTGTCAATTAAAGAACTACGCTTCTTTACCTGCTTAATCCACTCTATATAGTAAATATCGCCTATTTCATCTTTCTGTTTCTACAAATGATCATTAAAGCATTGCCTACTAGCAGAGTGGATTCTCAGCTTGACCACCCAGCCTTTCCAGTGCTGTGAGATTGCCCTGACCCATTATAAAATATTGAAAAAAAGTAATTCAATGAGGTAAAGAAGGCATTTGTCCATCAAAACCAAACATCACCTTTTGATTGCTTTAGGTCTAACATTTTAAAACTCTGTTAACCTGCAAGCCTTTAGCAATAATGATGATAATCTGGAAGACAACATTTTAAATATCATTACTCTGAATTCCCAGATTGTCAGTATTGTAGCTTAAACTAGAATGTATAACTATGATGACATTACCCTTTCACCATAATACACTAATACACTAACATCAAGTAAAGTAATTCAAGAAGACTGATTATAGAGTGATGTAAGAAAAACTCTTGGAAATTACCTTTTTATGAGTTGACATCATTTGTTCGAATATATATGTATTAGGTATAGAATAAGCGAGTGATGTAACATGATGCACGTAGTCCCCTTTAACATTGTGTGAGTGAACCGTTAGTTGGCATCCTGTTTTTTACACTGCACATCTCTACGAGGTATATCAGTGCAGTGATGGACCGGAAAAAAATATGTAACCCCACAGCATGGTGTTGGGGACATTTGTGCTTCTTTTAAAAACATAAAATCCAAATTTAGTGAAATCCTCTACAAAAAAAGGAACACTGAAAATGTTGATGAACTGCCGTAATGTTTGACAAAGTCACCTATCAAAATGTTCCTACATTGATAACAACTGCCACGACTGGTGTTTATGCCAATGTACAGTTGTTTCTGCAGGGGAAGCAGACCTCACAGGGTTTCCCGGTTTATATGTCAAAACCTAATTTTGACTGCATTAACATTGAATTCTGGGATTTACATTTACTAATAAACCGTCCTCTCAGAAGGATTTTTTATTCTGTTGTTAATCCTGTTAATAAATCAGGGCTACAAATCTCAGAATGCCACAAAAAATGGACTGCATCATCTACACACACATCCACTTAAAGAAGTTCAGAGATCTTCATCGGAATACAGAGACAATTCCATGGATGTAGATGTTCCTACCATAAAAGTTAATGGTGTCTGTGCCTTCATTTGGGGATAATCACCCTTCCATTAGTCAGGTGTAGCTCTAACTGAAGAATATATATGTCTTATTGCTGCTGGCTTCAATAAAATGAGAGTAATTTGTGCAAAATGTTTATCCTGAGAGTAGAATAAAAATGAACATTACTTTCCGAATTGATGTTCATTGTTTTATAGCTTGAAGAAAGAAGATGCTGTTGTGTCAGCTATAGCCCAGTGGTTCCTTCAGAAGTTTACATGATATATCTAATTCAACCATTCAATGGTTCAAGTCCCGCGGGTGCTCTCTGGCCTTTTTTCCCATCATTTGTCAATTAAAGAACTACGCTTCTTTACTTGATTAATCCACTCTATATAGTACATATCGTCTATTTCATCTTTCTTTTTCTCCAAATGATCATTAAAGCATTGCCTACTAGCAGAGTGGATTATCAGCTTCATCACCCAGCCTTTCCAACGCTGTGAGATTGCCCTGACCCATAATAAAATATTCAAAAAAAGTAATTCAATGAGGTAAAGAAGGCATTTGTCCATCAAAACCAAACATCACCTTTTGATTGCTTTAGGTCTAACATTTTAAAACTCTGTTAACCTACAAGCCTTTAGCAATAATGATGATAATCTGGAAGACAACATTTTAAATCTCATGACTCTAAATTTCCAGATTGTCAGTATTGTAGCTTAAACTAGAATGTATAACTATGATGACATTACCCTTTCACCATAATACACTAATACACTAACATCAAGTAAAGTAATTAGAGAAGACTGATTATAGAGTGACGTAAGAAAAACTCTTGGAAATTACCTTTTTATGAGTTGACATCATTTGTTCAAATATATTTGTATTAGGTATAAAATAAGCGAGTGATGTAACATTATGCACGTAGTCCCCTTTAACATTGTTTGAGTGAACCTTTAGTTGGCTTCCTGTTTTTTAGACTGTATATCTCTACGAGGTATATCAGTGCAGTGATGAACTGGAAAAATGTATGTAACCCCACAGCATGGTGTTGGAGACATTTGTGTTTCTTTTAAAAACATAAAATCCTAATTTAGTGAAATCCTCTACAAAAAAAGGAACACTGAAAATGTTGATGAACTGAAGTAATGTTTGACAAAGTCACCTATCAAAATGTTCCTACATTGATAACAACTGCCACGACTGGTGTTTATTCCAATGTCCAGTTGTTTCTGCAGGGGAAGCAGACCTCACAGGGTTTCCCGGTTTAATATGTCAAAACATAATTTTGACTGCATTAACATTGAATTCCGTGATTTACATTTACTAATAAATGGTCCTCTCAGAAGGATTTTTAATTCTGTTGTTAATCCTGTTAATAAATCAGGGCTACAAATCTCAGAATGACACAAAAAATGGACTGCATCATCTACACACACATCCACTTAAAGAAGTTCAGAGATCTTCATCGGAATACAGAGACAATTCCATGGATGTAGATGTTCCTACCATAAAAGTTAATGGTGTCTGTGCCTTCATTTAGGGATAATCACCCTTCCATTAGTCAGGTGTAGCTCTAACTGAAGAATATATACGTCTTATCGCTGCTGGCTTCAATAAAATGAAAGTAATTTGTGCAAAATGTTAATCCGAGACTAGAATAAAAATGAACATTACTTTCCGAATTAATGTTCATTGTGTTATAGCTTGAAGAAAGACGATGCTATTGGACCAGCTATAGCCCAGTGGTTCATTCAGAAGTTTACATGATATATCGTGTTCAACCATTCAATGGTTCAAGTCCTGCGGGCGCTCTCTGACCTTTTTTTCCCATCATTTGTCAATTAAAGATCTACGCTTCTTTACTTGCATAATCCACGCTATATAGTAAATATCGCCTATTTCATCTTTCTGTTTCTACAAATGATCATTAAAGCATTGCCTACTAGCAGAGTGGATCCTCAGCTTCATCAAACAGCCTTTCCCAGTTCTGTGAGATTGCTCTGTCCCATAATAACATATTGAAAAAAAGTAATTCAATGAGGTAATGAAGGCATTTGTCCATCAAAACCAAACATCACCTTTTGATTGCTTTAGGTCTAACATTTTAAAACTCTGTTAACCTGCAAGCCTTTAGCAATAATGATGATAATCTGGATGACAACATTTTCAATCTCATGACTCTAAATTCCCAGATTGTCAGTATTGTAGCTTAAACCAGAATGTATAACTATGATGACATTACCCATTCACCATAATACACTAATACACTAACATCAAGTAAAGTAATTCAAGAAGACTGATTATAGAGTGATGTAAGAAAAACTCTTGGAAATTACCTTTTTATGAGTTGACATCATTTGTTCGAATATATATGTATTAGGTATAGAATAAGCGAGTGATGTAACATGATGCTCGTAGTCCCCTTTAACATTGTTTGAGTGAACGCTTAGTTGGCTTCTTGTTTTTTAGACTGCACATCTCTACGAGGTATATCATTGCAGTGATGGACTGGAAAAATATATGTAACCCCACAGCATGGTGTTGGAGACATTTGTGTTTCTTTTAAAAGCATAAAATCCTAATTTAGTGAAATCCTCTACAAAAAAAGGAACACTGAAAATGTTGATGAACTACCGTAATGTTTGACAAAGTCATCTATCAAAATGTTCCTACATTGATAACAACTGCCACGACTGGTGTTTATGCCAATGTACAGTTTTTTCTGCAGGGGAAGCAGACCTCACAGGGTTTCCCGGTATAATATGTCAAAACCTAATTTTGACTGCATTAACATTGAATTCTGGGATTTACATTTACTAATAAACCGTCCTCTCAGAAGGATTTTTTATTCTGTTGTTAATCCTGTTAATAAATCAGGGCTACAAATCTCAGAATGCCACAAAAAATGGACTGCATCATCAACACACATATCCACTTAAAGAAGTTCAGAGATCTTCATCAGAATACAGAGACAATTCCATGGATATAGATGTTCCTACCATAAAAGTTAATGGTGTCTGTGCCTTCTTTTGGGGATAATCACCCTTCCATTTGTCTGGTTTAGCTCTAACTGAAGAATATATACGTCTTATCACTGCTGGCTTCAATAAAATAAAAGTAATTTGTGCCAAATGTTTATCCTGAGAGTAGAATAAAAATGAACATTACTTTCCGAATTGATGTTCATTGTATTATAGCTTGAAGAAAGATGCTGCTGTTGGGTCAGCTATAGCCCAGTGGTTCCTTCAGTAGTTTACATGATATATCGTGTTCAACCATTCAATGGTTCAAGTCCCGCGGGCGCTCTGTGGCCTTTTTGTCCCATCATTTGTCAATTGAAGAACTACGATTCTTTACTTGCAGAATCCAATCTATATAGTAAATATCACCTATTTCATCTTTCTGTTTCTACAAATGATCATTAAAGCATTGCCTACTAGCAGAGTGGATCCTCAGCTTCATCAAACAGCCTTTCCAGTGCTGTGAGATTGCTCTGACCCATAATAAAATATTGAAAAAAAGTAATTCAATGAGGTAAAGAAGGCATTTGTCCATCAAAACCAAACATCACCTTTTGATTGCTTTAGGTCTAACATTTTAAAACTCTGTTAACCTGCAAGCCTTTAGCAATAATGATGATAATCTGGATGACAACATTTTAAATCTCATGACTCTAAATTCCCAGATTGTCAGTATTGTAGCTTAAACCAGAATGTATAACTATGATGACATTACCCATTCACCATAATACACTAATACACTAACATCAAGTAAAGTAATTCAAGAAGACTGATTATAGAGTAATGTAAGAAAAACTCTTGGAAATTACCTTTTAATGAGTTGACATCATTTGTTCGAATATATATGTATTAGGTATAGAATAAGCGAGTGATGTAACATGATGCTCGTAGTCCCCTTTAACATTGTTTGAGTGAACCGTTAGTTGGCTTCATGTTTTTTAGACTGCACATCTCTACGAGGTATATCAGTGCAGTGATGGACTGGAAAAATATATGTAACCCCACAGCATGGTGTTGGAGACATTTGTGTTTCTTTTAAAAGCATATAATCCTAATTTAGTGAAATCCTCTACAAAAAAAGGAACACTGAAAATGTTGATGAACTGACGTAAAGTTTGACAAAGTCACCTATCAAAATGTTCCTACATTGATAACAACTGCCATGACTGGTGTTTATGCCAATGTACAGTTGTTTCTGCAGGGGAAGCAGACCTCACAGGGTTTCCCAGTTTAATATGTCAAAACCTAATTTTGACTGCATTAACATTGAATTCTGGGATTTACATTTACTAATGAATGGTCCTCTCAGAAGGATTTTTAATTCTGTTGTTAATCCTGTAAATAAATCAGGGCAACAAATCTCAGAATGCCACAAAAAATGGACTGCATCATCTACACACACATCTACTTAAAGAAGTTCAGAGATCTTCATCGGAATACAGAGACAATTCCATGGATGTAGATGTTCCTACCATAAAAGTTAATGGTGTCTGTGCCTTCATTTGGGGATAATCACCCTTCCATTAGTCAGGTGTAGCTCTTCCTGAAGAAGATATACGTCTTATCTCTGCTGGCTTCAATGAAATGAAAGTAATTTGTGCCAAATTTTTATCCTGAGAGTAGAATAAAAATGAACATTACTTTCTGAATTGATGTTCATTGTGTTATAGCTTGAAGAAAGATACTGCTGTTGGGTCAGCTATAGCCCAGTGGTTCCTTCAGAAGTTTACATGATATATCGTGTTCAACCGTTCAATGGTTCAAGTCCTGCGGGTGCTCTCTGGCCTTTTTTCCCATCATTTGTCAATTAAAGAACTACGCTTCTTTACTTGCTTATTCCACTCTATATAGTAAATATCGCCTATTTCATCTTTCTGTTTCTACAAATGATCATTAAAGCATTGCCTACTAGCAGAGTGGCTTCTCAGCTTCATCACCCAGCCTTTCCAGTGCTGTGAGATTGCCCTGAACCATAATAAAATATTGAAAAAAAGTAATTCAATGAGGTAAAGAAGGCATTTGTCCATCAAAACCAAACATCACCATTTGATTGCTTTAGGTCTAACATTTTAAACCTCTGTTAACCTGCAAGCCTTTAGCAATAATGATGATAATCTGGAAGACAACATTTTAAATCTCATGACTCTAAATTCCCATCTTGTCAGTATTGTAGCTCAAACTAGAATGTATAACTATGATGACATTACCCTTTTCACCATAATACAATAATACACTAACATCAAGTAAAGTAATTAGAGAAGACTGATTATAGAGTGACGTAAGAAAAACTCTTGGAAATTACCTTTTTATGAGTTGACATCATTTGTTCGAATATATTTGTATTAGGTATAAAATAAGCGAGTGATGTAACATTATGCACGTAGTCCCCTTTAAAATTGTTTGAGTGAACCTTTAGTTGGCTTCCTGTTTTTTAGACTGCTCATCTCTACGAGTTATATCAGTGCAGTGATGGACTGGAAAAATATATGGAACCCCACAGCATGGTGTTGGAGACATTTGTGTTTCTTTTAAAAACATAAAATCCAAATTTAGTGAAATCCTCTACAAAAAAAGGAACACTGAAAATGTTGATGAACTGCCGTAATGTTTGACAAAGTCACCTATCAAAATGTTCCTACATTGATAACAACTGCCACGACTGGTGTTTATGCCAATGTTCAGTTGTTTCTGCAGGGGAAGCAGACCTCACAGGGTTTCCCGGTTTATATGTCAAAACCTAATTTTGACTGCATTAACATTGAATTCTGGCATTTACATTTACTAATAAACCGTCCTCTCAGAAGGATTTTAAATTATGTTGTTTATCCTGTTAATAAATCAGGGCTACAAATCTCAGAATGCCACAAAAAATGGACTGCATCATCTACACACACATCCACTTAAAGAAGTTCAGAGATCTTCATCGGAATACAGAGACAATTCCATGGATGTAGATGTTCCTACCATAAAAGTTAATGTGTCTGTGCCTTCATTTGGGGATAATCACCCTTCCATTAGTCAGGTGGAGCTCTAACTGAAGAATAAATACGTCTTATCGCTGCTGGCTTCAATAAAATGAAAGTCATTTCTGCAAAATGTTTATCCTGAGAGTAGAATAAAAATGAACATTACTTTCCAAATTGATGTTCATTGTGTTATAGCTTGAAGAAAGATGCTGCTGTTGGGTCAGCTATAGCCCAGTGGTTCCTTCAGAAGTTTACATCATATATCGTGTTCAACCATTCAATGGTTCAAGTCCCGCGGGCGCTCTCTGGCCATTTTTTTCCCATCAATTGTCAATTAAAGAACTACGCTTCTTTACTTGATTAATCCACTCTATATAGTACATATCGTCTATTTCATCTTTCTTTTTCTCCAAATGATCATTAAAGCATTGCCTACTAGCAGAGTGGATTATCAGCTTCATCACCCAGCCTTTCCAGCGCTGTGAGATTGCCCTGACCCATAATAAAATATTCAAAAAAAAGTAATTCAATGAGGTAAAGAAGGCATTTGTCCATCAAAACCAAACATCACCTTTTGATTGCTTTAGGTCTAACATTTTAAAACTCTGTTAACCTACAAGCCTTTAGCAATAATGATGATAATCTGGAAGACAACATTTTAAATCTCATGACTCTAAATTTCCAGATTGTCAGTATTGTAGCTTAAACAAGAATGTATAACTATGATGACATTACCCTTTCACCATAATACACTAATACACTAACATGAAGTAAAGTAATTAGAGAAGACTGATTATAGAGTGACGTAAGAAAAACTCTTGGAAATTACCTTTTTATGAGTTGACATCATTTGTTCGAATACATTTGTATTAGGTATAGAATAAGCGAGTGATGTAACATTATGCACGTAGTCCCCTTTAAAATTGTTTGAGTGAACCTTTAGTTGGCTTTCTGTTTTTTAGACTGCGCATCTCTACGAGTTATATCAGTGCAGTGATGGACTGGAAAAATATATGGAACCCCACAGCATGGTGTTGGAGACATTTGTGTTTCTTTTAAAAACATAAAATCCAAATTTAGTGAAATCCTCTACAAAAAAAGGAACACTGAAAATGTTGATGAACTGCCGTAATGTTTGACAAAGTCACCTATCAAAATGTTCCTACATTGATAACAACTGCCACGACTGGTGTTTATGCCAATGTACAGTTGTTTCTGCAGGGGAAGCAGACCTCACAGGGTTTCCCGGTTTAATATGTCAAAACCTAATTTTGACCGCATTAACATTGAATTCTGGGATTTACATTTACTAATAAACGGTCCTTTCAGAAGGATTTTTAATTCTGTTGTTAATCCTGTTAATAAATCCGGGCTATAAAACTCAGAATGCCACAAAAAATGGACTGCATCATCTACACACACATCCACTTAAAGAAGTTCAGAGATCTTCATCGGAATACAGAGACAATTCTATGGATGTAGATGTTCCTACCATAAAAGTTAATGGTGTCTGTGCCTTCATTTGGGGATATTCACCCTTCGATTAGTCAGGTGTAGCTCTAACTGAAGAATATAAACGTCTTATTGCTGCTGGTTTCAATAAAATGGAAGTAATTTGTGCAAAATGTTTATCCTTAGAGTAGAATAAAAATGAACATTACTTTCCGAATTGATGTTCATTGTGTTATAGCTTGAAGAAAGATGCTGCTGTTCGGTCAACTATAGCCCAGTGGTTCCTTCGGAAGTTTACATGATAAATCGTGTACAACCATGCAATGGTTCAAGTCCCGCAGGCGCTCACTGGACTTTTTTTCCCATCACTTGTCAATTAAAGAACTACGCTTCTTTACCTGCTTAATCTACTCTATATAGTAAATATCGCCTATTTCATCTTTCTGTTTCTACAAATGATCATTAAAGCATTGCCTACTAGCAGAGTGGATTCTCAGCTTGATCACCCAGCCTTTCCAGTGCTGTGAGATTGCCCTGACCCATTATAAAATATTGAAAAAAAGTAATTCAATGAGGTAAAGAAGGCATTTGTCCATCAAAACCAAACATCACCTTTTGATTGCTTTAGGTCTAACATTTTAAAACTCTGTTAACCTACAAGCCTTTAGCAATAATGATGATAATCTGGAAGACAACATTTTAAATCTCATGACTCTAAATTTCCAGATTGTCAGTATTGTAGCTTAAACAAGAATGTATAACTATGATGACATTACCCTTTCACCATAATACACTAATACACTAACATCAAGTAAAGTAATTAGAGAAGACTGATTATAGAGTGACGTAAGAAAAACTCTTGGAAATTACCTTTTTATGAGTTGACATCATTTGTTCGAATACATTTGTATTAGGTATAGAATAAGCGAGTGATGTAACATTATGCACGTAGTCCCCTTTAAAATTGTTTGAGTGAACCTTTAGTTGGCTTTCTGTTTTTTAGACTGCGCATCTCTACGAGTTATATCAGTGCAGTGATGGACTGGAAAAATATATGGAACCCCACAGCATGGTGTTGGAGACATTTGTGTTTCTTTTAAAAACATAAAATCCAAATTTAGTGAAATCCTCTACAAAAAAAGGAACACTGAAAATGTTGATGAACTGCCGTAATGTTTGACAAAGTCACCTATCAAAATGTTCCTACATTGATAACAACTGCCACGACTGGTGTTTATGCCAATGTACAGTTGTTTCTGCAGGGGAAGCAGACCTCACAGGGTTTCCCGGTTTAATATGTCAAAACCTAATTTTGACCGCATTAACATTGAATTCTGGGATTTACATTTACTAATAAACGGTCCTTTCAGAAGGATTTTTAATTCTGTTGTTAATCCTGTTAATAAATCCGGGCTACAAAACTCAGAATGCCACAAAAAATGGACTGCATCATCTACACACACATCCACTTAAAGAAGTTCAGAGATCTTCATCGGAATACAGAGACAATTCTATGGATGTAGCTGTTCCTACCATAAAAGTTAATGGTGTCTGTGCCTTCATTTGGGGATATTCACCCTTCGATTAGTCAGGTGTAGCTCTAACTGAAGAATATAAACGTCTTATTGCAGCTGGTTTCAATAAAATGGAAGTAATTTGTGCAAAATGTTTATCCTTAGAGTAGAATAAAAATGAACATTACTTTCCGAATTGATGTTCATTGTGTTATAGCTTGAAGAAAGATGCTGCTGTTCGGTCAACTATAGCCCAGTGGTTCCTTCAGAAGTTTACATGATAAATCGTGTACAACCATGCAATGGTTCAAGTCCCGCAGGCGCTCACTGGACTTTTTTTTCCCATCACTTGTCAATTAAAGAACTACGCTTCTTTACCTGCTTAATCCACTCTATATAGTAAATATCGCCTATTTCATCTTTCTGTTTCTACAAATGATCATTAAAGCATTGCCTACTAGCAGAGTGGATTCTCAGCTTGATCACCCAGCCTTTCCAGTGCTGTGAGATTGCCCTGACCCATTATAAAATATTGAAAAAAAGTAATTCAATGAGGTAAAGAAGGCATTTGTCCATCAAAACCAAACATCACCTTTTGATTGCTTTAGGTCTAACATTTTAAAACTCTGTTAACCTGCAAGCCTTTAGCAATAATGATGATAATCTGGAAGACAACATTTTAAATATCATTACTCTGAATTCCCAGATTGTCAGTATTGTAGCTTAAACTAGAATGTATAACTATGATGACATTACCCTTTCACCATAATACACTAATACACTAACATCAAGTAAAGTAATTCAAGAAGACTGATTATAGAGTGATGTAAGAAAAACTCTTGGAAATTACCTTTTTATGAGTTGACATCATTTGTTCGAATATATATGTATTAGGTATAGAATAAGCGAGTGATGTAACATGATGCACGTAGTCCCCTTTAACATTGTGTGAGTGAACCGTTAGTTGGCATCCTGTTTTTTACACTGCACATCTCTACGAGGTATATCAGTGCAGTGATGGACCGGAAAAAAATATGTAACCCCACAGCATGGTGTTGGGGACATTTGTGCTTCTTTTAAAAACATAAAATCCAAATTTAGTGAAATCCTCTACAAAAAAAGGAACACTGAAAATGTTGATGAACTGCCGTAATGTTTGACAAAGTCACCTATCAAAATGTTCCTACATTGATAACAACTGCCACGACTGGTGTTTATGCCAATGTACAGTTGTTTCTGCAGGGGAAGCAGACCTCACAGGGTTTCCCGGTTTATATGTCAAAACCTAATTTTGACTGCATTAACATTGAATTCTGGGATTTACATTTACTAATAAACCGTCCTCTCAGAAGGATTTTTTATTCTGTTGTTAATCCTGTTAATAAATCAGGGCTACAAATCTCAGAATGCCACAAAAAATGGACTGCATCATCTACACACACATCCACTTAAAGAAGTTCAGAGATCTTCATCGGAATACAGAGACAATTCCATGGATGTAGATGTTCCTACCATAAAAGTTAATGGTGTCTGTGCCTTCATTTGGGGATAATCACCCTTCCATTAGTCAGGTGTAGCTCTAACTGAAGAATATATATGTCTTATTGCTGCTGGCTTCAATAAAATGAGAGTAATTTGTGCAAAATGTTTATCCTGAGAGTAGAATAAAAATGAACATTACTTTCCGAATTGATGTTCATTGTTTTATAGCTTGAAGAAAGAAGATGCTGTTGTGTCAGCTATAGCCCAGTGGTTCCTTCAGAAGTTTACATGATATATCTAATTCAACCATTCAATGGTTCAAGTCCCGCGGGTGCTCTCTGGCCTTTTTTCCCATCATTTGTCAATTAAAGAACTACGCTTCTTTACTTGATTAATCCACTCTATATAGTACATATCGTCTATTTCATCTTTCTTTTTCTCCAAATGATCATTAAAGCATTGCCTACTAGCAGAGTGGATTATCAGCTTCATCACCCAGCCTTTCCAACGCTGTGAGATTGCCCTGACCCATAATAAAATATTCAAAAAAAGTAATTCAATGAGGTAAAGAAGGCATTTGTCCATCAAAACCAAACATCACCTTTTGATTGCTTTAGGTCTAACATTTTAAAACTCTGTTAACCTACAAGCCTTTAGCAATAATGATGATAATCTGGAAGACAACATTTTAAATCTCATGACTCTAAATTTCCAGATTGTCAGTATTGTAGCTTAAACTAGAATGTATAACTATGATGACATTACCCTTTCACCATAATACACTAATACACTAACATCAAGTAAAGTAATTAGAGAAGACTGATTATAGAGTGACGTAAGAAAAACTCTTGGAAATTACCTTTTTATGAGTTGACATCATTTGTTCAAATATATTTGTATTAGGTATAAAATAAGCGAGTGATGTAACATTATGCACGTAGTCCCCTTTAACATTGTTTGAGTGAACCTTTAGTTGGCTTCCTGTTTTTTAGACTGTATATCTCTACGAGGTATATCAGTGCAGTGATGAACTGGAAAAATGTATGTAACCCCACAGCATGGTGTTGGAGACATTTGTGTTTCTTTTAAAAACATAAAATCCTAATTTAGTGAAATCCTCTACAAAAAAAGGAACACTGAAAATGTTGATGAACTGAAGTAATGTTTGACAAAGTCACCTATCAAAATGTTCCTACATTGATAACAACTGCCACGACTGGTGTTTATTCCAATGTCCAGTTGTTTCTGCAGGGGAAGCAGACCTCACAGGGTTTCCCGGTTTAATATGTCAAAACCTAATTTTGACTGCATTAACATTGAATTCCGTGATTTACATTTACTAATAAATGGTCCTCTCAGAAGGATTTTTAATTCTGTTGTTAATCCTGTTAATAAATCAGGGCTACAAATCTCAGAATGCCACAAAAAATGGACTGCATCATCTACACACACATCCACTTAAAGAAGTTCAGAGATCTTCATCGGAATACAGAGACAATTCCATGGATGTAGATGTTCCTACCATAAAAGTTAATGGTGTCTGTGCCTTCATTTAGGGATAATCACCCTTCCATTAGTCAGGTGTAGCTCTAACTGAAGAATATATACGTCTTATCGCTGCTGGCTTCAATAAAATGAAAGTAATTTGTGCAAAATGTTAATCCGAGACTAGAATAAAAATGAACATTACTTTCCGAATTAATGTTCATTGTGTTATAGCTTGAAGAAAGACGATGCTATTGGACCAGCTATAGCCCAGTGGTTCATTCAGAAGTTTACATGATATATCGTGTTCAACCATTCAATGGTTCAAGTCCTGCGGGCGCTCTCTGACCTTTTTTTCCCATCATTTGTCAATTAAAGATCTACGCTTCTTTACTTGCATAATCCACGCTATATAGTAAATATCGCCTATTTCATCTTTCTGTTTCTACAAATGATCATTAAAGCATTGCCTACTAGCAGAGTGGATCCTCAGCTTCATCAAACAGCCTTTCCCAGTTCTGTGAGATTGCTCTGTCCCATAATAACATATTGAAAAAAAGTAATTCAATGAGGTAAAGAAGGCATTTGTCCATCAAAACCAAACATCACCTTTTGATTGCTTTAGGTCTAACATTTTAAAACTCTGTTAACCTGCAAGCCTTTAGCAATAATGATGATAATCTGGATGACAACATTTTCAATCTCATGACTCTAAATTCCCAGATTGTCAGTATTGTAGCTTAAACCAGAATGTATAACTATGATGACATTACCCATTCACCATAATACACTAATACACTAACATCAAGTAAAGTAATTCAAGAAGACTGATTATAGAGTGATGTAAGAAAAACTCTTGGAAATTACCTTTTTATGAGTTGACATCATTTGTTCGAATATATATGTATTAGGTATAGAATAAGCGAGTGATGTAACATGATGCTCGTAGTCCCCTTTAACATTGTTTGAGTGAACGCTTAGTTGGCTTCTTGTTTTTTAGACTGCACATCTCTACGAGGTATATCATTGCAGTGATGGACTGGAAAAATATATGTAACCCCACAGCATGGTGTTGGAGACATTTGTGTTTCTTTTAAAAGCATAAAATCCTAATTTAGTGAAATCCTCTACAAAAAAAGGAACACTGAAAATGTTGATGAACTACCGTAATGTTTGACAAAGTCATCTATCAAAATGTTCCTACATTGATAACAACTGCCACGACTGGTGTTTATGCCAATGTACAGTTTTTTTCTGCAGGGGAAGCAGACCTCACAGGGTTTCCCGGTATAATATGTCAAAACCTAATTTTGACTGCATTAACATTGAATTCTGGGATTTACATTTACTAATAAACCGTCCTCTCAGAAGGATTTTTTATTCTGTTGTTAATCCTGTTAATAAATCAGGGCTACAAATCTCAGAATGCCACAAAAAATGGACTGCATCATCAACACACATATCCACTTAAAGAAGTTCAGAGATCTTCATCAGAATACAGAGACAATTCCATGGATATAGATGTTCCTACCATAAAAGTTAATGGTGTCTGTGCCTTCTTTTGGGGATAATCACCCTTCCATTTGTCTGGTTTAGCTCTAACTGAAGAATATATACGTCTTATCACTGCTGGCTTCAATAAAATAAAAGTAATTTGTGCCAAATGTTTATCCTGAGAGTAGAATAAAAATGAACATTACTTTCCGAATTGATGTTCATTGTATTATAGCTTGAAGAAAGATGCTGCTGTTGGGTCAGCTATAGCCCAGTGGTTCCTTCAGTAGTTTACATGATATATCGTGTTCAACCATTCAATGGTTCAAGTCCCGCGGGCGCTCTGTGGCCTTTTTGTCCCATCATTTGTCAATTGAAGAACTACGATTCTTTACTTGCAGAATCCAATCTATATAGTAAATATCACCTATTTCATCTTTCTGTTTCTACAAATGATCATTAAAGCATTGCCTACTAGCAGAGTGGATCCTCAGCTTCATCAAACAGCCTTTCCAGTGCTGTGAGATTGCTCTGACCCATAATAAAATATTGAAAAAAAGTAATTCAATGAGGTAAAGAAGGCATTTGTCCATCAAAACCAAACATCACCTTTTGATTGCTTTAGGTCTAACATTTTAAAACTCTGTTAACCTGCAAGCCTTTAGCAATAATGATGATAATCTGGATGACAACATTTTAAATCTCATGACTCTAAATTCCCAGATTGTCAGTATTGTAGCTTAAACCAGAATGTATAACTATGATGACATTACCCATTCACCATAATACACTAATACACTAACATCAAGTAAAGTAATTCAAGAAGACTGATTATAGAGTAATGTAAGAAAAACTCTTGGAAATTACCTTTTAATGAGTTGACATCATTTGTTCGAATATATATGTATTAGGTATAGAATAAGCGAGTGATGTAACATGATGCTCGTAGTCCCCTTTAACATTGTTTGAGTGAACCGTTAGTTGGCTTCATGTTTTTTAGACTGCACATCTCTACGAGGTATATCAGTGCAGTGATGGACTGGAAAAATATATGTAACCCCACAGCATGGTGTTGGAGACATTTGTGTTTCTTTTAAAAGCATATAATCCTAATTTAGTGAAATCCTCTACAAAAAAAGGAACACTGAAAATGTTGATGAACTGACGTAAAGTTTGACAAAGTCACCTATCAAAATGTTCCTACATTGATAACAACTGCCATGACTGGTGTTTATGCCAATGTACAGTTGTTTCTGCAGGGGAAGCAGACCTCACAGGGTTTCCCAGTTTAATATGTCAAAACCTAATTTTGACTGCATTAACATTGAATTCTGGGATTTACATTTACTAATGAATGGTCCTCTCAGAAGGATTTTTAATTCTGTTGTTAATCCTGTAAATAAATCAGGGCAACAAATCTCAGAATGCCACAAAAAATGGACTGCATCATCTACACACACATCTACTTAAAGAAGTTCAGAGATCTTCATCGGAATACAGAGACAATTCCATGGATGTAGATGTTCCTACCATAAAAGTTAATGGTGTCTGTGCCTTCATTTGGGGATAATCACCCTTCCATTAGTCAGGTGTAGCTCTTCCTGAAGAAGATATACGTCTTATCTCTGCTGGCTTCAATGAAATGAAAGTAATTTGTGCCAAATTTTTATCCTGAGAGTAGAATAAAAATGAACATTACTTTCTGAATTGATGTTCATTGTGTTATAGCTTGAAGAAAGATACTGCTGTTGGGTCAGCTATAGCCCAGTGGTTCCTTCAGAAGTTTACATGATATATCGTGTTCAACCGTTCAATGGTTCAAGTCCTGCGGGTGCTCTCTGGCCTTTTTTCCCATCATTTGTCAATTAAAGAACTACGCTTCTTTACTTGCTTATTCCACTCTATATAGTAAATATCGCCTATTTCATCTTTCTGTTTCTACAAATGATCATTAAAGCATTGCCTACTAGCAGAGTGGCTTCTCAGCTTCATCACCCAGCCTTTCCAGTGCTGTGAGATTGCCCTGAACCATAATAAAATATTGAAAAAAAGTAATTCAATGAGGTAAAGAAGGCATTTGTCCATCAAAACCAAACATCACCATTTGATTGCTTTAGGTCTAACATTTTAAACCTCTGTTAACCTGCAAGCCTTTAGCAATAATGATGATAATCTGGAAGACAACATTTTAAATCTCATGACTCTAAATTCCCATCTTGTCAGTATTGTAGCTCAAACTAGAATGTATAACTATGATGACATTACCCTTTTCACCATAATACAATAATACACTAACATCAAGTAAAGTAATTAAAGAAGACTGATTATAGAGTGTTGTAAGAAAAACTCTTGGAAATTACCTTTTTATGAGGTGACATCATTTGTTCGAATATATATGTATTAGGTATAGAATAAGCGAGTGATGTAACATGATGCACGTAGTCCCCTTTAACATTGTTTGAGTGAACCGTTAGTTGGCTTCCTGTTTTTTAGACTGCACATCTCTACGACGTATATCAGTGCAGTGATGGACTGGAAAAATATATGTAACCCCACAGCATGGTGTTGGAGACATTTGTGTTTCTTTTAAAGACATAAAATCCTAATTTAGTGAAATCCTCTACAAAAAAAGGAATACTGAAAATGTTGATGAACTGCCGTAATGTTTGACAAAGTCACCTATCAAAATGTTCCTACATTGATAACAACTGCCACGACTGGTGTTTATGCCAATGTACAGTTGTTTCTGCAGGGTAAGCAGACCTCACAGGGTTTCTCGGTTTAATATGTCAAAACGCAATTTTGACTGCATTAACATTGAATTCTGGGATTTACATTTACTAATAAATGGTCCTCTCAGAAGGATTTTTAATTCTGTTGTTAATCCTGTTAATAAATCAGGGCTACAAATCTGAGAATGCCACAAAAAATGGACTGCGTCATCTACACACACAGACACTCAAAGAAGTTCAGAGATCTTCATCGGAATACAGAGACAATTTCATGGATGTAGATGTTCCTACCATAAAAGTTAATGGTGTCTGTGCCTTCATTTGGGGATAATCACCCTTCCATTAGTCAGGTGTAGCTCTAACTGAAGAATATATACGTCTTATCGCTTCCGGACTTCAATAAAATGAAAGTAATTTGTGCAAAATGTTTATCCAGAGAGTAGAATAAAAATGAACATTACTTTCCGAATTGATTTTCATTGTGTTATAGCTTGAAGAAAGATGCTGCTGTTGGGTCAGCTATAGCCCAGTGGTTCCTTCAGAAGTTTACATGATATATCATAATCAACCATTCAATGTTTCAAGTCCCGCGGGCACTCTCTGGCCTTTTTTTCCCATCATTTGTCAATTAAAGAACTAACTTTCTTTACTTGCTCAATCCACTCTTTATAGTAAATATCGCCTATTTCATCTTTCTGTTACTACAAATGATCATCAAAGCATTGCCTACTAGCAGAGTGGATTCTCAGCTTCATCACCCAGCCTTTCCAGTGCTGTGAGATTGCCCTGACCCATAATAAAATATTGAAAAAAGGTATTTCAATGAGGTAAAGAAGGCATTCGTCCATCAAAACCAAACATCACCTTTTGATTGCTTTAGGTCTAACATTTTAAAACTCTGTTAACCTGCAAGCCTTTAGCAACAATGTGTTGGAGACATTTGTGTTTCTTTTAAAAACATAAAATCCTAATTTAGTGAAATCCTCTACAAAAAAAGGAACACTGAAAATGTTGATGAACTGCCGTAATGTTTGACAAAGTCACCTATTAAAATGTTCCTACATTGGGGGCGTGGCTTACGAACCTTTGGTGATGGCCGCGACTCACGGGAGCTCCGTCAGGACGTAGGAGTTCGAGCTGCCTCCAGGACTTCATTTTCATCTTCGGACCCGGAGTTTGGTATTTTCCGGCGTCGGAAAGGATGCTGCCTGCCTTGCTGCCACGACGGTCGCTTTTTATAAGCAGTTCCCCTTCATTTTAATGTTTATTGCTGCCGCTCTCCTCAGCAGCATCGCGGCAGCCATTTTGGTTTTCGGCGCGTCCGCGTTTTCCCGCCTACACCCGTTTCCTGATGCTTTTACCTCACAATACCTCAGCAGACCCTCTACTTTTCGCCCATAAGGTTGGTTCCTTCCTCTCTTTGCCCTGCTTTTGCCGTTTTTGATTATTATTGGCATTCATGGGTGTTTTTCGAGACAGACTTTTCAGAATTTCTCTTTATTTTCACCAGTTGGTTACCCTTGGTGCACAAGCCTGTATCGACTACGCAGTGGATTTCCTCTCACTTCTATAATGGCTAAGGCACGTACTAATCGCAATGGGTCTTTTCAACTAAAGGAAACAAATTTGGAGGACTTTAATCCTTTTAATGCCTTACAAGACTCTCCAGAGGATTCCCTCACGGACTCTGTTAACTCTAAGGGGTCTGCTTCTTCGGTGTCCCGCTTGACCACTAAGCAAAACACTAAAGCGCCCCTTAATGTACCAAATTCATCCTCTGCACAATGCAAACGAGTCATGGTGAATCCTCCATATCCACCTCCTACATCATCCTCTTTGGCTTCCTCAGACCTCATTCTTGAAGAACTACGTGCCCTTAAACCTCACATGGAGGAAACTAATCTGCGTCTGCTTAACCTAGAGTCCAACTGGTCCATCAATGAACAGAAGGTCGGAGTGTTGGAAAATCGTGTTGATCTTATTCAAGGCCTTATGGATCAGATTCCACCCATGTCTAAAGAGATTACACTACTTAAACAGCAGGTTGAGCAGTTAGAAAACCGTAATAGGCGTAATAATCTACGCATGTATGGCTTAGTAGAGGGTTTGGAAGGTCCCACACCGATTTCCTTTTATCAAACCTTTTTGCCAACGCTTCTTGGCCTACCTGACTCTCCAGTTCTGAATATTCAGCGAGCACATCGTCTTGGTCCAAGTACGTTGTCTTCAGCTTCCTCTCCTAAGCCTAGGGGAGTTATTTTGTACTTTCTTGAATATACTGATCTCCTTCGTGTGTTGCAAGCTGCTAAACAACGAGGGAAAATCATTTGGAATGGCTCTACATTATTTTTTGCTCAGGATTATGCTAAGGCTACGGCGGATCGGCGTAAGAAAATCCTGGATATGAGGCCGTCGTTGCACAGTTTGAATGCGAGATATGGTTTATTCCATCCCTGCCTTTTTAAAGCGACATATAACAATAAAACTACCACTTACGAAGACCCTGCTCTTCTCCAACGGTTCCTGAATAGCTGCAGAGTGGATTCAATGGACATTCCTCAACCATGAAGTCTGATGCCTCCTTAACATGATTTTTTCATCTTCTTTGATCCCCTTTTGTCTCCTGTAGTGTCTCCCTTTATTGGCGATTTTTGTCTTTAATTTTATTGTACTAATTGTTTGACGTAATTCCTCACCTTTACGGAGGCTGTAGCTCCGCTTGTGTTCTTTTGTAGGCTTCGTTGTAAGTTTTCCCCTGTTACTCAAGTTTTTTCTCCCCCTTTTTTCTCCCTTTCTAGGTGGTTTCGTATATGGTCCCAACCTGTTTTTTCCTCTGCTGCGATGTTTCCTGGGGTTGTTTCCCTCTCTGCCGTCTCGTTGTGGAGTTTTCCCGTCTTTCGTTCCATCTCCCTGATGTGGCTTCACCATCCCTATTTTTTCTGTTTCCCTATGGTATGTTTTTCATATAATGTATTTCTCTTATTTTTCTTCTGTACTCTTCCCTTTCCTTCATTTTCTTTTTCCTCCTTTTTCTCTCTTTTCTCTTTTTTCTGTTTCTTCTCTCTTTTTCTTTTATCTTTTTCACTCTTTTCCTTTCTCTTATGTTTTAATCATCTTCTTTTCTATACTACTTTTCTTCCTTTATTTATCTTCACATTTCCGATCTATATTCCTTTATCTTTTGCTCCCATTGCTACCTTGTGGTTAAGTTGTATTTTATGCTGGTTACTCATGTTAATGTTAGTAAATATTGTGTTACTTGATTTTGCTGATAAGCTTAGATGTCTATTAATGTAATTTCATGGAATGTCAAAGGTTTGGGGTCCCCAATCAAGAGACAACGTGTTCTTTCACATTTAGCACATTTGAAGGCTGATATAGCTTTATTACAAGAAATTCATGTTAAAGATGTTGAGATATCTAAGTTACGCCGTAACTGGGTAGGTCATGTTTATGCCTCTCCAGGTTCGGGGAAGCGTAACGGGGTTGCAATTTTATGTCATAAACGTCTAAACATTCAACTTCTTTCCCAGGATACTGATACGGATGGTAGATGGGAGGTGGTTTTGTTATTGGTTAATAAAATTCCTTTAACCATTTTCAACTTATATGCCCCCACTGTTCCTGATAAATTGTTTTGGCCCTCCATCCTTCAATCCTCTATGAATTATACTGATGACTACTTTATTCTTGGCGGAGATTGTAATATGATTGTAGATCCATTTCTTGATAGGAAATCCACGTCTCGTTTCTCTCCGTCTCACGTTCATACTCAATTCACATCCACTATTTCTCAAAGGTCTCTTGTTGATTCCTGCAGAATTTCCAATCCCACTGCACAAGAATATACATATTTCTCACCCGTCCACTCCTCCCAATCACAAATTGATTATCTCTTTATTTGTAAGAATCTCACACAACATATCACTCATTCTGACATTGGGTCTATACTAATTTCCGACCTTTTACTAGGTCTTGATTTACTCCCTCCAGTTAAAGGAACACGAAGATGGTGATTTAATAATGCCCTCCTTTTAGATACGTCTTTTACTTCTGCTTTCCTTGAATTTGCACCACACTTTTTTGCAGAGAATGAAACACCACACTCTTCTCCTCAATTAATTTGGGACACTTTTAAAGCTGCTTCTAGGGACTTTATTATTTCTTATGTTGTCAAGAAACTTCGCCTTGCACACCAATCTTTATCTTCTTTAACTTCTCAGATTAAACAACTGGAGCTTTCTTATCATTCAACTAAATCTCAATCGGTCCTTACCCAACTCATTAATGCTAAACTTTCTTTTAATAAATTAACTACCAATTCAGTCAACTTGTTTTTACTTAAGTCTAGCGCTAAATTTTACTCTGCCCAAAACAAAGCTGGGAATATTCTTGCCAACTATCTTAAAGTCAAAAAAGAACGAACGAAAATTGATTTGATTGTTTCTTCTTCTAAAAATATACTCCATAAAGATGAGGATATTTTAAATGAATTCACTGCTTTTTACCAAAATCTTTTTACTCCAGAATCTCCTCCCGTACCCTCCGCTATTGATCGGTACTTATCCTCTATTCCTTGTCCTCAATTGGCTGATGTTGATTTTTCCTCTTTAGATAAGGATATCCTCCCCAAAGATATTTTGGATGCCATTCATGTACTTAAAAAAGGTAAAGCGCCGGGTCCCGATGGGTTTTCTATAGAATTTTATTCTCATTTCTCTTCTTTTCTTGTTCCCAAACTCCATCAATTATTTAGCTTTTTTATATCCTCTCAGAAATCTGAAGGTACTTTCCAAGAAGCTCTCATTTGTCTCCTTCCTAAGGACAACAAGGATCATACTCTTTGTACAAATTATAGGCCTATTTCATTAATTAATTTAGATTACAAAATATTTGCTAAGATTTTAGCTCTTCTTTTGGATAAAATTCTTCCACTCCTGATAGGTCCAGAACAATGTGGCTTCATCAAGGGACGTCTTCTCTCGGATAATACTCGCCTTTTCTTTAACGTGCTTAGCAGGTCCCCCACTTTCAAACATTCCATAGCTGCGATTGCATTAGATGCAGAGAATGCTTTCGATAGAGTTAATTGGTCCTTTATGCTTTCTACTCTCTCTTGGTTTGGTTTCAGCCCTAAATTCACATCTTATATCTCCCTATTTTATTCCTTTCCTAGGTCTTTTATTTTTGCTAACGGTCTTGTTTCTTTTTCTTTTCCGCTTTTTCGTGGTGTTCATCAAGGTTGTCCTCTTTATCCTTTACTTTTTATCCTTGCTTTAGAACCATTTTTGTCAAAAATTAGATTAAATAAAGATATCTCTGGTTTTCCATATGGAGACACGCAATTAAAGCTATCTGCTTATGCAGACGATATTCTTTTGTTTATTTCTCATCCTCAAACATCTATTCCGGCTTTTTTATCCGAAGTCTCTTCCTATGCAACAGTCTCTGGTTATAAACTTAATGTTGACAAATGTGAAATTCTCCCTCTTAATAAATATTGTTTCAATGCTGATTTTTTACATTCGTCTTTTCATTGGAGTCCCATTAAAATCAAATATCTAGGTCTTGAATTTACTTCTTCTATTAAAGATACAGTGGCTTTAAATATAAAAAATTTACTCGACATTATAACAGCCTCCACGACTAGATGGCACCCCCAAGTTTTATCCTGGTGGGGCAGATTAGACTCTATTAAAATGATGTTGGTTCCGGTAATTTTATTTTTTCTTTCTAACCTTCCTGTTAATCTTCCCAAGTCTTGTTTTAAATCCATTTAATCTGTCCTTTCGAAATTCCTATGGCAACACAAAAAAGCTAGGATGTCTTTTACGAAACTTAAACGTCCCAAGTTTCTAGGTGGAGTTAACTTTCCGGATTTCGCGTCCTATCACTCTTCATTTTTCCTTTCCCATTCAACTTCTTTTTTATTAGACTCAGAGTCAGTTGTTTCCTCAGTTCCGATATGGGTTGCAATTGAATCCTCCTTTTTCCACCCTTTTAATTTCAAAGAATTTATTTCTCTTTCTCGCGTCCCATCTAAGATGTCTCTTCCTATTCTTAAGAATGCTAGGAAACTCTTCTTGCCTTTTTTCCTTAATAGTCTTGACGATCGAGCTCAATTTTTGCAATCGCCCATATGGTATAACCCTTCTGTTAAAATTAATAACAGAACATTTTTCTTGGACAGATTGGCATTCTCGTGTTCTTTTTTGGGTTCATCAATTCTTTCAAGATGGGCTTTGCCTTCCTTTTTCGTCCCTTCAATCTCTTTTTGCTCTCCCTCATTCCTTTCTTACTAAATATAATCTGTTACGCGTGGCTCTCCAAAACGTCATATAACTCTTTTCTTACTCCTTCTTCTCCCCCTGTACCCTCTTCTCTCACTCTTCCTTTCCTTTTGTCTTCATCTTCGGCTTCACAAATTTATAAAAAAATACATGATATTCCTCTAGTTAGAGATAAATCCAAGACAGAACAAGATTGGGAATCTGACTTGGCTGACACTTTTTCTAGTTCATTATGGCATGACATATGGAATAAAATAAAAACGTCTTCTAGAGCAGCTAATACTACTCAGACTTTATTTTTTGTTTACAATAGGCTTTTGATCACTCCTGCCCGATTACACACTATTGATTCATCTATCCCCTCTACATGTTGGTCCTGCTCCAGTCCATGTGCAGATCTCAAACATATGCTTTTCACTTGTCCACTTATTCATTTATTTTGGTCTAAAGTATGGCAGCAAATTAATTCCATTTTTTCTACACACTTTCCTTATTCTATCACTCACATTTTCCTAGGTAGCTTATCTGATTTATGGTCCTCTCTGACCATTAATACTTCTATTATCGACCTGCTCTTGGCGGTGGCTTTTCAGCAGATCACTAAATCTTGGAAAGATACATCAAACGTCTCTTTTCAAGCTTGGTGGTATGGTGTCTGCTATAATCACAGATTGGATAGAGCTTATGTCTCCCCCCTATCTCTTGCTATTAAACGTGACCTCTTAAGGCTACCGATTACTAATTTTCTTGATGTTTCTGCTTCTTCCCGTTCATTACATACTCCTGCTATTGAGGAATTCCCCAAACCTCCATGATGTTGATATTGTTTCTATAGAAATGTATGTTTGTATTATATAAGCATTTTCTCATTGTTTACAATAAGGAATTTTATTTAGCAACGTTTATCTCTTTAGATATATTTTAAGCATTTTGCATAATGCTCTGTTTTTGTTTTCCTGCCCCATCCTATTTCTTTCTTTTTCTCTTTCTTTCTTTCTTTCTTTCTTTCCTTTATTTTCTTTCTTTCTTTCTTCCCTTCCGTCTCCCCTTCTTAAAATTGTGGTATCTTACTTTATATTTGATTGCTGTTTACTTTGTATTAAGATTATATTGTATGTTTTCTGGTTGCAATCTTTTCCTGAAATAAACTTCCTTTAAACTTAAAATGTTCCTACATTGATAACAACTGCCATGACTGGTGTTTATGCCAATGTACAGTTGTTTCTGCAGGGGAAGCAGACCTCACATAGTTTCCCGGTTTAATATGTCAAATCCTAATTATGACTGCATTAACATTGAATTCTGGGATTTACATTGACTAATAAACGGTCCTCTCAGAAGGATTTTTAATTCTCTTGTTAATCCTGTTAATAAATCAGGGCTACATATCTCAGAATGCCACAAAAAATGGACTGCATCATCTACACACACATCCACTTAAAGAAGTTCAGAGATCTTCATCGGAATACAGAGACAATTCCATGGATGTAGATGTTCCCACCATAAAAGTTAATGGTGTCTGTGCCTTCATTTGGGGATAATCACCCTTCCATTAGTCAGGTGTAGCTCTAACTGAAGAATGTATGCGTCTTATCGCTGCTGGCTCCAATAAAATGAAAGTAATTTGTGCAAAATGCTTATCCTGAGAGTTGAATAAAAATTAACGTAACTTTCCGGATTGATGTTTCTTGTGTTATAGCTTGAAGAAAGATGCTGCTGTTGGGTTAGCTATAGCCCAGTGGTTCCTTCAGAAGGTTACATGATGTATCATGTTCCACCATTCAATGGTTCAAGTCCCGCGGGTGCTCTCTGGCCTTTTTTTCCCATCATTTGTCAATTGAAGAACTACGCTTCTTTACTTGCATATTCCACTCTATATAGTAAATATCTCCTATTTCATCTTTCTGTTTCTACAAATGATCATTAAAGCATTGCCTACTAGCACAGTGGATTCTCAGCTTCATCACCCAGCCTTTCCAGTGCTGTGAGATTGCCCTGACCCATAATAAAATATTGAAAAAAAGTAATTCAATGAGGTAAAGAAGGCATTTGTGCATCAAAACCAAACATCACCTTTTGATTGCTTTAGGTCTAACATTTTAAAACTCTGTTAACCTGCAAGCCTTTAGCAATAATGATGATAATCTGGAAGACAACATTTTAAATCTCATGACTCTAAATTCACAGATTGTCAGTATTGTAGCATAAACTAGAATGTATAACTATGATGACATAATACACTAATACACTAACATCAAGTAAAGTAATTCAAGAACACTGTTTATAGAGTGACGTAAGAATAACTCTTGGAAATTAACTTTTTATGAGTTGACATCATTTGTTCGAATATATATGTATTAGGTATAGAATAAGCGAGTGATGTAACATGATGCACGTAGTCACCTTTAACATTGTTTGAGTGAACCGTTAGTTGGCTTCCTGTTTTTTAGACTGCACATCTCTACGAGGTATATCAGTGCAGTGATGGACTGGAAAAATATATGTAACCCCACAGCATGGTGTTGGAGACATTTGTGTTTCTTTTAAAAACATAAAAACCTAATTTAGTGAAATCCTTTACAAAAAAAGGAACACAGAAAATGTTGGTGAACTGCCGTAATGTTTGACAAAGTCACCTATCAAAATGTTCCTACATTGATAACAACTGCCACGACTGGTGTTTATGCCAATGTACAGTTGTTTCTGCAGGGGAAGCAGACCTCACAGGGTTTCCCGGTTTAATATGTCAAAACCTAATTCTGACTCCATTAACATTGAATTCTGGGATTTATATTTACTAATAAACGGTCCTCTCAGAAGGATTTTTAATTCTGTTGTTAATCCTGCTAATAAATCAGGACTACAAATCTCAGAATGCCACAAAAAATGGACTGCATCATCTACACACACATCCACTTAAAGAAGTTTAGAGATCTTCATCGCAATACAGAGACAATTCCATGGATGTAGATGTTCCTACCATAAAAGTTAATGGTGTCTGTGCCTTCATTTGGGGATAATCACCCTTCCATTAGTCAGGTGTAGCTCTAACTGAAGAATATATACGTCTTACCGCTGCTGGCTTCAATAAAATTAAAGTAATTTGTGCAAAATGTTTATCCTGAGAGTAGAATAAAAATGAACATTACTTTCCGAATTGATGTTCATTGTGTCAGGTGTAGCTCTAACTGAAGAATGTATGCGTCTTATCGCTGCTGGCTCCAATAAAATGAAAGTAATTTGTGCAAAATGCTTATCCTGAGAGTTGAATAAAAATGAACGTAACTTTCCGGATTGATGTTTCTTGTGTTATAGCTTGAAGAAAGATGCTGCTGTTGGGTCAGCTATAGCCCAGTGGTTCCTTCAGAAGTTTACATAATATATCGTGTTCAACAATTCGATGGTTCAAGTCCCGCGGGCGCTCTCTGGCCTTTTTTTCCCATCATTTGTCAATTAAAAAACTATGCTTCTTTACTTGCTTAATCCACCCTATATAGTAAATATCGGCTATTTCATCTTTCTGTTTCTACAAATGATCATTAAAGCATTGCCTACTAGCACAGTGGATTCTCAGCTTCATCACCCAGCCTTTCCAGTGCTGTGAGATTGCCCTGACCCATAATAAAATATTGAAAAAAAGTAATTCAATGAGGTAAAGAAGGCATTTTTTCCATCAAAACCAAACATCACCCTTTGATTGCTTTAGGCCTAACATTTTAAAACTCTGTTAACCTGCAAGCCTTTAGCAATAATGATGATAATCTGGAAGATAACATTTTAAATCTCATGACTCTAAATTCCCAGATTGTCAGTATTGTAGCTTAAACTAGAATGTATAACTATGATGACATTACCCTTTCACCATAATACACTAATACACTAACATCAAGTAAAGTAATTCAAGAAGACTGATTATAGAGTGATGTAAGAAAAACTCTTGGAAATTACCTTTTTATGAATTGACATCATTTGTTCGAATATATATGTATTAGGTATAGAATAAGCGAGTGATGTAACATGATGCACGTAGTCCCCTTTAACATTGTTTGAGTAAACCGTTAGTTGGCTTCCTGTTTTTTAGACTGCACATCTCTACGAGGTATATCAGTGCAGTGATGGACTGGAAAAATATATGTAACTCCACAGCATGGTGTTGGAGACATTTGTGTTTCTTTTAAAAACATAAAATCCCTAATTTAGTGAAATCCTCTACAAAAAAAGGAACACTGAAAATGTTGATGAACTGCCGTAATGTTTGACAAAGTCACCTATCAAAATGTTCCTACATTGATAACAACTGCCACGACTGGTGTTTATGCAAATGTACAGTTGTTTCTGCAGGGGAAGCAGACCTCACAGGGTTTCCCGGTTTAATACGTCAAAACCTAATTTTGACTGCATTAACATTGAATTCTGGGATTTACATTTAATAATAAACGGTCCTCTCAGAAGGATTTTTAATTCTGTTGTTAATCCTGTTAATAAATCAGGGCTACAAATCTCAGAATGCCACAAAAAATTGACTGCATCATCTACACACACATCCACTTAAAGAAGTTCAGAGATCTTCATCGGAATACAGAGACAATTCCATGGATGTAGATGTACCTACCATAAATGTTAATGGTGTCTGTGCCTTCATTTGGGGATAATCACCCTTCCATTAGTCAGGTGTAGCTCTAACTGAAGAATATATACGTCTTATCGGTGCTGGCTTCAATAAAATGAAAGTAATTTGTGCAAAATGTTTATCCTGAGAGTAGAATAAAAATGAACATTACTTTCCGAATTGATGTTCCTTGTGTTATAGCTTGAAGAAAGATGCTGCTGTTGGGTCAGCTATACCCCAGTGGTTCCTTCAGAAGTTTACATGATATATCGTGTTCAACCATTCAATGGTTCATGTTCCGCGGGCGCTCTCTTGCCTTTTTTTCCCATCATTTGTCAATTAAAGCACTACGATTCTTTACTTGCTTAATCCACTCTATATAGTAAATATCGCCTATTTCATCTTTCTGTTTTTACAAATGATCATTAAAGCATTGCCTACTAGCACAGTGGATTCTCAGCTTCATAACCCAGCCTTTCCAGTGCTGTGAGATTGCCCTAACCCATAATAAAATATTGAAAAAAAGTAATTCAATGAGGTAAAGAAGGCATTTGTCCATCAAAACCAAACATCACCTTTTGATTGCTTTAGGTCTAACATTTTAAAACTCTGTTAACCTGCAAGCCTTTAGCAATAATGATGATAATCTTGAAGACAACATTTTAAATCTCATGACTCTAAATTCCCAGATTGTCAGTATTGTTGCTTAAACTAGAATGTATAACTATGATGGCATTACCCTTTCACCATAATACACAAATACACTAACATCAAGTAAAGTAATTCAAGAAGACTGATTATAGAGTGATGTAAGAAAAACTCTTGGAAATTACCTTTTCATGAGTTGACATCATTTGTTCGAATATATATGTATTAGGTATAGAATAAGCGAGTGATGTAACATGATGCACGTAGTCCCCTTAAACATTGTTTGAGTGAACGGTTAGTTGGCTTTCTGTTTTTTAGACTGCACATCTCTACGAGGTATATCAGTGCAGTGATGGACTGGAAAAATATATGTAACCCCACAGCATGGTGTTGGAGGCATTTGTGATTCTTTTAAAAACATAAAATCCTAATTTAGTGAAATCCTCTACAAAAAAAGGAACACTGAAAATGTTGATGAACTACCGTAATGTTTGACAAAGTCACCTATCAAAATGTTCCTACATTGATAACAACTGCCACGACTGGTGTTTATGCCAATGTACAGTTGTTTCTGCAGGGGAAGCAGACATCACAGGGTTTCCCGGTTTAATATGTCAAATCCTAATTTTGACTGCATTAACATTGAATTCTGGGATTTACATTTACTAATAAACGGTCCTCTCAGAAGGATTTGTAATTCTGTTGTTAATCCTGTTAATATATCAGGGCTACAAATCTCAGAATGCCTCAAAACATGGACTGCATCATATACACACACATCCACTTACAGAAGTTCAGAGATCTTCATCAGAATACAGAGACAATTCCATGGATGTAGATGTTCCTACCATAAAAGTTAATGGTGTCTTTGCCTTCATTTGGGGATAATCACCCTTCCATTAGTCAGGTGTAGCTCTAACTGAAGAATATATACGTCTTATCGCTGCTGGCTTCAATAAAATTAAAATAATTTGTGCAAAATGTTTATCCTGAGAGTAGAATAAAAATGAACATTACTTTCCGAATTGATATTCATTGTGTTATAACTTGAAGAAAGATGTTGCTGTTGGGTCAGCTATAGCCCAGTGATCCCTTCAGAAGTTTACATGATATTTCGTGTTCAACCATTCAATGGTTCAAGTCCCGCGGGCGCTCTCTGGCCTTTATTTCCCGTCAATTAAAGAACTACGCTTCTTTACTTGCTTAATCCACTCTATATAGTAAATATTGCCTATTTCATCTTTCTGTTTCTACAAATGATCATTAAAACATTGCCTACTAGCAGAGTGGATTCTCAGCTTCATCACCCAGCCTTTCCAGTGCTGTGAGATTGCCCTGACCCATAATAAAATATTGAAAAAAAGTAATTCAATGAGCTAAAGAAGGCATTTGTCCATCAAAACCAAACATCACCTTTTGATTGCTTTAGGTCTAACATTTTAAAACTCTGTTAACCTGCAAGCCTTTAACAATAATGATGATAATCTGGAAGACAACATTTTAAATCTCATGACTCTAAATTCCCAGATTGTCAGTGTTGTAGCTTAAACTAGAATGTATAACTATGATGACATTACCCTTTCACCATAATACACTAATACACTAACATCAAGTGAATTAATTCAAGAAGACTGATTATAGAGTGATGTAAGAAAAACTCTTGGAAATTACCTTTTTTAATGAGTTGACATCATTTGTTCGAATATCTATGTATTAGGTATAGAATAAGGGAGTGATGTAACATGATGCACGTAGTCCCCTTTAACATTGTTTGAGTGAACCGTTAGTTGGCTTCCTGTTTTTTAGACTGCACATCTCTACGAGGTATATCAGTGCAGTGATGGACTGGAAAAATATATGTAACCCCATAGCATGGTGTTGGAGACATTTGTGTTAAAAACATAAAATCCTAATTTAGTGAAATCCTCTACAATAAAAGGAACACTGAAAATGTTGATGAACAGCAGTAATGTTTGTCTAAGTCACCCATAAAAATGTTCCCACATTGATAACAACTGCCACGACTGGTGTTTATGCCAATGTACAGTTGTTTCTGCAGGGGAAGCAGACTTCACTAGGTTTCCCGGTTTAATATGTCAAAACCTAATTTTGACTGCATTAACATTGAATTCTGGGATTTACATTTACTAATAAACGGTCCTCTCAAAAGGATTTTTAATTCTGTTGTTAATCCTGTTAATAAATCAGGGCTACAAATCTCAGAATGCCACAAAAAATTGACTGCATCATCTACACACACATCCACTTAAAGAAGTTCAGAGATCTTCATCGGAATACAGAGACAATTCCATGGATGTAGATGTTCCCACCATAAAAGTTAATGGTGTCTGTGCCTTCATTTGGGGATAATCACCCTTCCATTAGTCAGGTGTAGCTCTAACTGAAGAATGTATGCGTCTTATCGCTGCTGGCTCCAATAAAATGAAAGTAATTTGTGCAAAATGCTTATCCTGAGAGTTGAATAAAAATGAACGTAACTTTCCGGATTGATGTTTCTTGTGTTATAGCTTGAAGAAAGATGCTGCTGTTGGGATAGCTATAGCCCAGTGGTTCCTTCAGAAGGTTACATGATGTATCATGTTTCACCATTCAATGGTTCAAGTCCCGCGGGTGCTCTCTGGCCTTTTTTTCCCATCATTTGTCAATTGAAGAACTACGCTTCTTTACTTGCATATTCCACTCTATATAGTAAATATCTCCTATTTCATCTTTCTGTTTCTACAAATGATCATTAAAGCATTGCCTACTAGCACAGTGGATTCTCAGCTTCATCACCCAGCCTTTCCAGTGCTGTGAGATTGCCCTGACCCATAATAAAATATTGAAAAAAAGTAATTCAATGAGGTAAAGAAGGCATTTGTGCATCAAAACCAAACATCACCTTTTGATTGCTTTAGGTCTAACATTTTAAAACTCTGTTAACCTGCAAGCCTTTAGCAATAATGATGATAATCTGGAAGACAACATTTTAAATCTCATGACTCTAAATTCACAGATTGTCAGTATTGTAGCATAAACTAGAATGTATAACTATGATGACATTACCCTTTCACCATAATACACTAATACACTAACATCAAGTAAAGTAATTCAAGAACACTGTTTATAGAGTGACGTAAGAATAACTCTTGGAAATTAACTTTTTATGAGTTGACATCATTTGTTCGAATATATATGTATTAGGTATAGAATAAGCGAGTGATGTAACATGATGCACGTAGTCACCTTTAACATTGTTTGAGTGAACCGTTAGTTGGCTTCCTGTTTTTTAGACTGCACATCTCTACGAGGTATATCAGTGCAGTGATGGACTGGAAAAATTATATGTAACCCCACAGCATGGTGTTGGAGACATTTGTGTTTCTTTTAAAAACATAAAAACCTAATTTAGTGAAATCCTTTACAAAAAAAGGAACACAGAAAATGTTGGTGAACTGCCGTAATGTTTGACAAAGTCACCTATCAAAATGTTCCTACATTGATAACAACTGCCACGACTGGTGTTTATGCCAATGTACAGTTGTTTCTGCAGGGGAAGCAGACCTCACAGGGTTTCCTGGTTTAATATGTCAAAACCTAATTCTGACTCCATTAACATTGAATTCTGGGATTTATATTTACTAATAAACGGTCCTCTCAGAAGGATTTTTAATTCTGTTGTTAATCCTGCTAATAAATCAGGACTACAAATCTCAGAATGCCACAAAAAATGGACAGCATCATCTACACACACATCCACTTAAAGAAGTTTAGAGATCTTCATCGCAATACAGAGACAATTCCATGGATGTAGATGTTCCTACCATAAAAGTTAATGGTGTCTGTGCCTTCATTTGGGGATAATCACCCTTCCATTAGTCAGGTGTAGCTCTAACTGAAGAATATATACGTCTTACCGCTGCTGGCTTCAATAAAATGAAAGTAATTTGTGCAAAATGTTTATCCTGAGAGTAGAATAAAAATGAACATTACTTTCCGAATTGATGTTCATTGTGTTATAGCTTGAAGAAAGATGCTCCTGTTGGGTCAGCTATAGCCCAGTGGTTCCTTCAGAAGTTTACATAATATATCGTGTTCAACAATTCGATGGTTCAAGTCCCGCGGGCGCTCTCTGGCCTTTTTTTCCCATCATTTGTCAAGTAAAAAACTATGCTTCTTTATTTGCTTAATCCACTCTATATAGTAAATATCGGCTATTTCATCTTTCTGTTTCTACAAATGATCATTAAAGCATTGCCTACTAGCACAGTGGATTCTCAGCTTCATCACCCAGCCTTTCCAGTGCTGTGAGATTGCCCTGACCCATAATAAAATATTGAAAAAAGTAATTCAATGAGGTAAAGAAGGCATTTTTTCCATCAAAACCAAACATCACCCTTTGATTGCTTTAGGCCTAACATTTTAAAACTCTGTTAACCTGCAAGCCTTTAGCAATAATGATGATAATCTGGAAGACAACATTTTAAATCTCATGACTCTAAATTCCCAGATTGTCAGTATTGTAGCTTAAACTAGAATGTATAACTATGATGACATTACCCTTTCACCATAATACACTAATACACTAACATCAAGTAAAGTAATTCAAGAAGACTGATTATAGAGTGATGTAAGAAAAACTCTTGGAAATTACCTTTTTATGAATTGACATCATTTGTTCGAATATATATGTATTAGGTATAGAATAAGCGAGTGATGTAACATGATGCGCGTAGTCCCCTTTAACATTGTTTGAGTAAACCGTTAGTTGGCTTCCTGTTTTTTAGACTGCACATCTCTACGAGGTATATCAGTGCAGTGATGGACTGGAAAAATATATGTAACTCCACAGCATGGTGTTGGAGACATTTGTGTTTCTTTTAAAAACATAAAATCCCTAATTTAGTGAAATCCTCTACAAAAAAAGGAACACTGAAAATGTTGATGAACTGCCGTAATGTTTGACAAAGTCACCTATCAAAATGTTCCTACATTGATAACAACTGCCACGACTGGTGTTTACGCCAATGTACAGTTGTTTCTGCAGGGGAAGCAGACCTCACAGGGTTTCCCGGTTTAATACGTCAAAACCTAATTTTGTCTGCATTAACATTGAATTCTGGGATTTACATTTAATAATAAACGGTCCTCTCAGAAGGATTTTTAATTCTGTTGTTAATCCTGTTAATAAATCAGGGCTACAAATCTCAGAATGCCACAAAAAATTGACTGCATCATCTACACACACATCCACTTAAAGAAGTTCAGAGATCTTCATCGGAATACAGAGACAATTCCATGGATGTAGATGTACCTACCATAAATGTTAATGGTGTCTGTGCCTTCATTTGGGGATAATCACCCTTCCATTAGTCAGGTGTAGCTCTAACTGAAGAATATATACGTCTTATCGCTGCTGGCTTCAATAAAAAGAAAGTAATTTGTGCAAAATGTTTATCCTGAGAGTAGAATAAAAATGAACATTACTTTCCGAATTGATGTTCCTTGTGTTATAGCTTGAAGAAAGATGCTGCTGTTGGGTCAGCTATACCCCAGTGGTTCCTTCAGAAGTTTACATGATATATCGTGTTCAACCATTCAATGGTTCATGTTCCGCGGGCGCTCTCTGGCCTTTTTTTCCCATCATTTGTCAATTAAAGCACTACGATTCTTTACTTGCTTAATCCACTCTATATAGTAAATATCGCCTATTTCATCTTTCTGTTTCTACAAATGATCATTAAAGCATTGCCTACTAGCACAGTGGATTCTCAGCTTCATCACCCAGCCTTTCCAGTGCTGTGAGATTGCCCTAACCCATAATAAAATATTGAAAAAAAGTAATTCAATGAGGTAAAGAAGGCATTTGTCCATCAAAACCAAACATCACCTTTTGATTGCTTTAGGTCTAACATTTTAAAACTCTGTTAACCTGCAAGCCTTTAGCAATAATGATGATAATCTTGAAGACAACATTTTAAATCTCATGACTCTAAATTCCCAGATTGTCAGTATTGTAGCGTAAACTAGAATGTATAACTATGATGACATTACCCTTTCACCATAATACACTAATACACTAACATCAAGTAAAGTAATTCAAGAAGACTGATTATAGAGTGATGTAAGAAAAACTCTTGGAAATTACCTTTTTATGAATTGACATCATTTGTTCGAATATATATGTATTAGGTATAGAATAAGCGAGTGATGTAACATGATGCACGTAGTCCCCTTTAACATTGTTTGAGTAAACCGTTAGTTGGCTTCCTGTTTTTTAGACTGCACATCTCTACGAGGTATATCAGTGCAGTGATGGACTGGAAAAATATATGTAACTCCACAGCATGGTGTTGGAGACATTTGTGTTTCTTTTAAAAACATAAAATCCCTAATTTAGTGAAATCCTCTACAAAAAAAGGAACACTGAAAATGTTGATGAACTGCCGTAATGTTTGACAAAGTCACCTATCAAAATGTTCCTACATTGATAACAACTGCCAAGACTGGTGTTTACGCCAATGTACAGTTGTTTCTGCAGGGGAAGCAGACCTCACAGGGTTTCCCGGTTTATTACGTCAAAACCTAATTTTGACTGCATTAACATTGAATTCTGGGATTTACATTTAATAATAAACGGTCCTCTCAGAAGGATTTTTAATTCTGTTGTTAATCCTGTTAATAAATCAGGGCTACAATCTCAGAATGCCACAAAAAATTGACTGCATCATCTACACACACATCCACTTAAAGAAGTTCAGAGATCTTCATCGGAATACAGAGACAATTCCATGGATGTAGATGTACCTACCATAAATGTTAATGGTGTCTGTGCCTTCATTTGGGGATAATCACCCTTCCATTAGTCAGGTGTAGCTCTAACTGAAGAATATATACGTCTTATCGCTGCTGGCTTCAATAAAATGAAAGTAATTTGTGCAAAATGTTTATCCTGAGAGTAGAATAAAAATGAACATTACTTTCCGAATTGATGTTCCTTGTGTTATAGCTTGAAGAAAGATGCTGCTGTTGGGTCAGCTATACCCCAGTGGTTCCTTCAGAAGTTTACATGATATATCGTGTTCAACCATTCAATGGTTCATGTTCCGCGGGCGCTCTCTGGCCTTTTTTTCCCATCATTTGTCAATTAAAGCACTACGATTCTTTACTTGCTTAATCCACTCTATATTGTAAATATCGCCTATTTCATCTTTCTGTTTCTACAAATGATCATTAAAGCATTGCCTACTAGCACAGTGGATTCTCAGCTTCATCACCCAGCCTTTCCAGTGCTGTGAGATTGCCCTAACCCATAATAAAATATTGAAAAAAAGTAATTCAATGAGGTAAAGAAGGCATTTGTGCATCAAAACCAAACATCACCTTTTGATTGCTTTAGGTCTAACATTTTAAAACTCTGTTAACCTGCAAGCCTTTAGCTTTAATGATGATAATCTGGAAGACAACATTTTAAATCTCATGACTCTAAATTCACAGATTGTCAGTATTGTAGCATAAACTAGAATGTATAACTATGATGACATTACCCTTTCACCATAATACACTAATACACTAACATCAAGTAAAGTAATTCAAGAACACTGTTTATAGAGTGACGTAAGAATAACTCTTGGAAATTAACTTTTTATGAGTTGACATCATTTGTTCGAATATATATGTATTAGGTATAGAATAAGCGAGTGATGTAACATGATGCACGTAGTCACCTTTAACATTGTTTGAGTGAACCGTTAGTTGGCTTCCTGTTTTTTAGACTGCACATCTCTACGAGGTAAATCAGTGCAGTGATGGACTGGAAAAATTATATGTAACCCCACAGCATGGTGTTGGAGACATTTGTGTTTCTTTTAAAAACATAAAAACCTAATTTAGTGAAATCCTTTACAAAAAAAGGAACACAGAAAATGTTGGTGAACTGCCGTAATGTTTGACAAAGTCACCTATCAAAATGTTCCTACATTGATAACAACTGCCACGATTGGTGTTTATGCCAATGTACAGTTGTTTCTGCAGGGGAAGCAGACCTCACAGGGTTTCCTGGTTTAATATGTCAAAACCTAATTCTGACTCCATTAACATTGAATTCTGGGATTTATATTTACTAATAAACGGTCCTCTCAGAAGGATTTTTAATTCTGTTGTTAATCCTGCTAATAAATCAGGACTACAAATCTCAGAATGCCACAAAAAATGGACTGCATCATCTACACACACATCCACTTAAAGAAGTTTAGAGATCTTCATCGCAATACAGAGACAATTCCATGGATGTAGATGTTCCTACCATAAAAGTTAATGGTGTCTGTGCCTTCATTTGGGGATAATCACCCTTCCATTAGTCAGGTGTAGCTCTAACTGAAGAATATATACGTCTTACCGCTGCTGGCTTCAATAAAATGAAAGTAATTTGTGCAAAATGTTTATCCTGAGAGTAGAATAAAAATGAACATTACTTTCCGAATTGATGTTCATTGTGTTATAGCTTAAAGAAAGATGCTCCTGTTGGGTCAGCTATAGCCCAGTGGTTCCTTCAGAAGTTTACATAATATATCGTGTTCAACAATTCGATGGTTCAAGTCCTGCGGGCGCTCTCTGGCCTTTTTTCCCCATCATTTGTCAATTAAAAAACTATGCTTCTTTACTTGCTTAATCCACTCTATATAGTAAATATCGGCTATTTCATCTTTCTGTTTCTACAAATGATCATTAAAGCATTGCCTACTAGCACAGTGGATTCTCAGCTTCATCACCCAGCCTTTCCAGTGCTGTGATATTGCCCTGACCCATAATAAAATATTGAAAAAAAGTAATTCAATGAGGTAAAGAAGGCATTTTTTCCATCAAAACCAAACATCACCCTTTGATTGCTTTAGGCCTAACATTTTAAAACTCTGTTAACCTTCAAGCCTTTAGCAATAATGATGATAATCTGGAAGACAACATTTTAAATCTCATGACTCTAAATTCACAGATTGTCAGTATTGTAGCATAAACTAGAATGTATAACTATGATGACATTACCCTTTCACCATAATACACTAATACACTAACATCAAGTAAAGTAATTCAAGAACACTGTTTATAGAGTGACGTAAGAATAACTCTTGGAAATTAACTTTTTATGAGTTGACATCATTTGTTCGAATATATATGTATTAGGTATAGAATAAGCGAGTGATGTAACATGATGCACGTAGTCACCTTTAACATTGTTTGAGTGAACCGTTAGTTGGCTTCCTGTTTTTTAGACTGCACATCTCTACGAGGTATATCAGTGCAGTGATGGACTGGAAAAATTATATGTAACCCCACAGCATGGTGTTGGAGACATTTGTGTTTCTTTTAAAAACATAAAAACCTAATTTAGTGAAATCCTTTACAAAAAAAGGAACACAGAAAATGTTGGTGAACTGCCGTAATGTTTGACAAAGTCACCTATCAAAATGTTCCTACATTGATAACAACTGCCACGATTGGTGTTTATGCCAATGTACAGTTGTTTCTGCAGGGGAAGCAGACCTCACAGGGTTTCCTGGTTTAATATGTCAAAACCTAATTCTGACTCCATTAACATTGAATTCTGGGATTTATATTTACTAATAAACGGTCCTCTCAGAAGGATTTTTAATTCTGTTGTTAATCCTGCTAATAAATCAGGACTACAAATCTCAGAATGCCACAAAAAATGGACTGCATCATCTACACACACATCCACTTAAAGAAGTTTAGAGATCTTCATCGCAATACAGAGACAATTCCATGGATGTAGATGTTCCTACCATAAAAGTTAATGGTGTCTGTGCCTTCATTTGGGGATAATCACCCTTCCATTAGTCAGGTGTAGCTCTAACTGAAGAATATATACGTCTTACCGCTGCTGGCTTCAATAAAATGAAAGTAATTTGTGCAAAATGTTTATCCTGAGAGTAGAATAAAAATGAACATTACTCTCCGAATTGATGTTCATTGTGTTATAGCTTAAAGAAAGATGCTCCTGTTGGGTCAGCTATAGCCCAGTGGTTCCTTCAGAAGTTTACATAATATATCGTGTTCAACAATTCGATGGTTCAAGTCCTGCGGGCGCTCTCTGGCCTTTTTTTCCCATCATTTGTCAATTAAAAAACTATGCTTCTTTACTTGCTTAATCCACTCTATATAGTAAATATCGGCTATTTCATCTTTCTGTTTCTACAAATGATCATTAAAGCATTGCCTACTAGCACAGTGGATTCTCAGCTTCATCACCCAGCCTTTCCAGTGCTGTGAGATTGCCCTGACCCATAATAGAATGTATCACTATGATGACATAACGCTTTCACCAGAATACACTAACAGCAAGTTAAGTAATTCAAGTAGACTCATTATATATTGCTGTAATAAGAACTATTGGAAATTACCTTTTTTTATGAGTTGACATCATTTGTTGGAATGCATAAGTATTAGGTATAGAATATTTATCTATAGAATAAGCAAGTGAGTAACGTGATGCATGCAGCCCCCTTTAACATTGTTTGAGGGGACCGTTAGTTGGCGTCCAGTTTTTTCAACTTCACATCACCACAAGGTATATCAGTGCAGTGATGAATTTGAAAAAATTTATAACCCCACAGCATGGTGTTGGAATCATTTGTGTTTTTTTTTTTTAAATAAAATCCTAATTTAGTGGTTTCTACTACAAAAAAGGAACCCTGAAAATGTTGACTAACTGCATAATGTTTGACAAAGTCACCTAGCAAAATGTTCCTACATAGATAACAACTGCAACGACAGGTGTTTATGACAATGTACAGTTGTTGCTGCTGGGGATGCAGACCTGACAGGGTTTCCAGGTTTAATATGTCAAAACCTAATTTTGGCTGCATTTACATTGAATTCTGTGATTTGAATTTAATGTTAAACTACTCACTCGGAAGGATTTTTAATTCTGTTGTTAATCTTGTTAATAAATCACGGCTACAAATCTCAGACTGCCACAAACAATGGACTGCCTGATCTACAACACATCCCCTTACAGAAGTTCAGAGTTCTTCATCTGAATACAGAGACAATTCCATGGGTTAAGATTTTCATACCATAAATGTTTCTGGTGTCTGTACCTTCATTTGAGGCTGAACACCCTTCCAATATTTAGGAGTAGCTTAAAGTGAAGAATATATATTCCTTATCGCTAATGGCTTCAATAACATGAAAGTAATTTGTGCAATATGTTTATCCTGAGAGTTCAAAAAATTAACATTAATTCCCTAGTTGATGTTCACTGTGTTATAGCTTGAAGAAAGATGTTGCTGCTGGGTCAGCTATAGAACAGCGGTTCCTTCTCAAGTTTACATCATTTAACTTGTTCAACCTTTCAATGGTTCTAGTCCCGCGGGTGCTCTCTGGCCTCTTTTTTCCCATCATTTGTCAATTAATGAACTACGCATCTTTTCTTGCTTCATTCACTCTATTTGGTAAATATCGCCTATTTCATCTTTCTATTTCTACAAATGATCATTAAAGCATTGCCTACTAGCAGAGTGGGTTCTCAGCTACATAACCCAGCCTTTCCAGTGCTGTGTGATTGTCCCGACGCATAATAACATATTGAAAAAAAGTAATTCAATGAGGTAAGGAAGGCATTTGTCCATCAAAACCAAAAATCACTTTTTGATTGCTTTAGAACTAATTTTTTTAAACTTTTTTAACTTACAAGCCTGTTGCAATAATGATGATATTGTTGAAGACAGAATTTTAAATCTTATGAAACTAAATTCCCAGATTGTCAGTATTCTAGCTTAAACTAGAATGTATCACTATGATGACATAACGCTTTCACCATAATACACTAACAGCAAGTTAAGTAATTCAAGTAGACTCATTATATATTGCTGTAATAAGAACTAATGGAAATTACCTTTTTTATGAGTTGACATCATTTGTTGGAATGCATAAGTATTAGGTATAGAATAAGCAAGTGAGTAATAACGTGATGCATGCAGCCCCCTTTAACATTGTTTGAGGGGATCGTTAGTTGGCTTCCAGTTTTTTCAACTTCACATCACCACAAGGTATATCAGTGCAGTGATGACTTTGAAAAAATGTATAACCCCACAGCATGGTGTTGGAATCATTTGTGTTTCTTTTTAAAAAATAAAATCCTAATTTAGTGGTTTCTTCTACAAAAAAGGAACCCTGAAAATGTTGACGAACTGCATAATGTTTGACAAAGTCACCTAGCAAAATGTTCCTACATTGATAACAACTGCAACAACAGGTGTTTATGACAATGTGCAGTTGTTGCAGCTGGGGATGCAGACCTGACAGGGTTTCCAGGTTTAATATGTCAAAACCTAATTTTGGCTGCATTTACATCGAATTCTGTGATTTGAATTTAATGTTAAACTACTCTCTCAGAAGGATTTTTAATTCTGTTGTTAATCCTGTTAATAAATCACGGCTACAAATCTCAGACTGCCACAAACAATGGACTGCTTGATCTACAACACATCCCCTTACAGAAGTTCAGAGTTCTTCATCTGAATACAGAGACAATTCCATGGGTTAAGATTTTCATACCATAAATGTTTCTGATATCTTCACCTTCATTTGAGGCTGAACCCCCTTCCAATATTCAGGAGTAGCTCAAAGTGAAGAATATATATTCCTTATCGCTAATGGCTTCAATAACATGAAAGTAATTTGTGCAATATGTTAATCCTGAGAGTTCAAAAAAATTAACATTAATTCCCTAGTTGATGTTCACTGTGTTATAGCTTGAAGGAAGATGTTGCTGTTGGGTCAGCTATAGCCCAGCGGTTCCTTCTCAAGTTTACATCATTTAACTTGTTCAACCTTTCAATGGTTCTAGTCCCGCGGGTGCTCTCTGGCCTTTTTTCCCATCATTTGTCAATTAATGAACTACGCATCTTTACTTGCTTCATTCACTCTATTTGGTAAATATCGCCTATTTCATCTTTCTATTTCTACAAATGATCATTAAAGCATTGCCTACTAGCAGAGTGGGTTCTCAGCTACATAACCCAGCCTTTCCAGTGCTGTGTGATTGTCCCGACGCATAATAACATATTGAAAAAAAGTAATTCAATGAGGTAAGGAAGGCATTTGTCCATCAAAACCAAAAATCACTTTTTGATTGCTTTAGAACTAATATTTTTAAACTTTTTTAACTTACAAGCCTGTTGCAATAATGATGATATTGTTGAAGACAGAATTTTAAATCTTATGAAACTAAATTCCCAGATTGTCAGTATTCTAGCTTAAACTAGAATGTATCACTATGATGACATAACGCTTTCACCATAATACACTAACAGCAAGTTAAGTAATTCAAGTAGACTCATTATATATTGCTGTAATAAGAACTATTGGAAATTACCTTTTTTATGAGTTGACATCATTTGTTGGAATGCATAAGTATTAGGTATAGAATAAGCAAGTGAGTAATAACGTGATGCATGCAGCCCCCTTTAACATTGTTTGAGGGGATCGTTAGTTGGCTTCCAGTTTTTTCAACTTCACATCACCACAAGGTATATCAGTGCAGTGATGACTTTGAAAAAATGTATAACCCCACAGCATGCTGTTGGAATCATTTGTGTTTCTTTTTAAAAAATAAAATCCTAATTTAGTGGTTTCTTCTACAAAAAAGGAACCCTGAAAATGTTGACGAACTGCATAATGTTTGACAATGTCACCTAGCAAAATGTTCCTACATTGATAACAACTGCAACAACAGGTGTTTATGACAATGTGCAGTTGTTGCAGCTGGGGATGCAGACCTGACAGGGTTTCCAGGTTTAATATGTCAAAACCTAATTTTGGCTGCATTTACATCGAATTCTGTGATTTGAATTTAATGTTAAACTACTCTCTCAGAAGGATTTTTAATTCTGTTGTTAATCCTGTTAATAAATCACGGCTACAAATCTCAGACTGCCACAAACAATGGACTGCTTGATCTACAACACATCCCCTTACAGAAGTTCAGAGTTCTTCATCTGAATACAGAGACAATTCCATGGGTTAAGATTTTCATACCATAAATGTTTCTGATATCTTCACCTTCATTTGAGGCTGAACCCCCTTCCAATATTCAGGAGTAGCTCAAAGTGAAGAATATATATTCCTTATCGCTAATGGCTTCAATAACATGAAAGTAATTTGTGCAATATGTTAATCCTGAGAGTTCAAAAAAATTAACATTAATTCCCTAGTTGATGTTCACTGTGTTATAGTTTGAAGAAAGATGTTGCTGCTGGGTCAGCTATAGAACAGCGGTTCCTTCTCAAGTTTACATCATTTAACTTGTTCAACCTTTCAATGGTTCTAGTCCCGCGGGTGCTCTCTGGCCTTTTTTTCCCATCATTTGTCAATTAATGAACTACGCATCTTTACTTGCTTCATTCACTCTATTTGGTAAATATCGCCTATTTCATCTTTCTATTTCTACAAATGATCATTAAAGCATTGCCTACTAGCAGAGTGGGTTCTCAGCTACATAACCCAGCCTTTCCAGTGCTGTGTGATTGTCCCGACGCATAATAACATATTGAAAAAAAGTAATTCAATGAGGTAAGGAAGGCATTTGTCCATCAAAACCAAAAATCACTTTTTGATTGCTTTAGAACTAATTTTTTTAAACTTTTTTAACTTACAAGCCTGTTGCAATAATGATGATATTGTTGAAGACAGAATTTTAAATCTTATGAAACTAAATTCCCAGATTGTCAGTATTCTAGCTTAAACTAGAATGTATCACTATGATGACATAACGCTTTCACCATAATACACTAACAGCAAGTTAAGTAATTCAAGTAGACTCATTATATATTGCTGTAATAAGAACTAATGGAAATTACCTTTTTTATGAGTTGACATCATTTGTTGGAATGCATAAGTATTAGGTATAGAATAAGCAAGTGAGTAATAACGTGATGCATGCAGCCCCCTTTAACATTGTTTGAGGGGATCGTTAGTTGGCTTCCAGTTTTTTCAACTTCACATCACCACAAGGTATATCAGTGCAGTGATGACTTTGAAAAAATGTATAACCCCACAGCATGGTGTTGGAATCATTTGTGTTTCTTTTTAAAAAATAAAATCCTAATTTAGTGGTTTCTTCTACAAAAAAGGAACCCTGAAAATGTTGACGAACTGCATAATGTTTGACAAAGTCACCTAGCAAAATGTTCCTACATTGATAACAACTGCAACAACAGGTGTTTATGACAATGTGCAGTTGTTGCAGCTGGGGATGCAGACCTGACAGGGTTTCCAGGTTTAATATGTCAAAACCTAATTTTGGCTGCATTTACATCGAATTCTGTGATTTGAATTTAATGTTAAACTACTCTCTCAGAAGGATTTTTAATTCTGTTGTTAATCCTGTTAATAAATCACGGCTACAAATCTCAGACTGCCACAAACAATGGACTGCTTGATCTACAACACATCCCCTTACAGAAGTTCAGAGTTCTTCATCTGAATACAGAGACAATTCCATGGGTTAAGATTTTCATACCATAAATGTTTCTGATATCTTCACCTTCATTTGAGGCTGAACCCCCTTCCAATATTCAGGAGTAGCTCAAAGTGAAGAATATATATTCCTTATCGCTAATGGCTTCAATAACATGAAAGTAATTTGTGCAATATGTTAATCCTGAGAGTTCAAAAAAATTAACATTAATTCCCTAGTTGATGTTCACTGTGTTATAGCTTGAAGGAAGATGTTGCTGTTGGGTCAGCTATAGCCCAGCGGTTCCTTCTCAAGTTTACATCATTTAACTTGTTCAACCTTTCAATGGTTCTAGTCCCGCGGGTGCTCTCTGGCCTTTTTTCCCATCATTTGTCAATTAATGAACTACGCATCTTTACTTGCTTCATTCACTCTATTTGGTAAATATCGCCTATTTCATCTTTCTATTTCTACAAATGATCATTAAAGCATTGCCTACTAGCAGAGTGGGTTCTCAGCTACATAACCCAGCCTTTCCAGTGCTGTGTGATTGTCCCGACGCATAATAACATATTGAAAAAAAGTAATTCAATGAGGTAAGGAAGGCATTTGTCCATCAAAACCAAAAATCACTTTTTGATTGCTTTAGAACTAATTTTTTTAAACTTTTTTAACTTACAAGCCTGTTGCAATAATGATGATATTGTTGAAGACAGAATTTTAAATCTTATGAAACTAAATTCCCAGATTGTCAGTATTCTAGCTTAAACTAGAATGTATCACTATGATGACATAACGCTTTCACCATAATACACTAACAGCAAGTTAAGTAATTCAAGTAGACTCATTATATATTGCTGTAATAAGAACTATTGGAAATTACCTTTTTTATGAGTTGACATCATTTGTTGGAATGCATAAGTATTAGGTATAGAATAAGCAAGTGAGTAATAACGTGATGCATGCAGCCCCCTTTAACATTGTTTGAGGGGATCGTTAGTTGGCTTCCAGTTTTTTCAACTTCACATCACCACAAGGTATATCAGTGCAGTGATGACTTTGAAAAAATGTATAACCCCACAGCATGCTGTTGGAATCATTTGTGTTTCTTTTTAAAAAATAAAATCCTAATTTAGTGGTTTCTTCTACAAAAAAGGAACCCTGAAAATGTTGACGAACTGCATAACGTTTGACAATGTCACCTAGCAAAATGTTCCTACATTGATAACAACTGCAACAACAGGTGTTTATGACAATGTGCAGTTGTTGCAGCTGGGGATGCAGACCTGACAGGGTTTCCAGGTTTAATATGTCAAAACCTAATTTTGGCTGCATTTACATCGAATTCTGTGATTTGAATTTAATGTTAAACTACTCTCTCAGAAGGATTTTTAATTCTGTTGTTAATCCTGTTAATAAATCACGGCTACAAATCTCAGACTGCCACAAACAATGGACTGCTTGATCTACAACACATCCCCTTACAGAAGTTCAGAGTTCTTCATCTGAATACAGAGACAATTCCATGGGTTAAGATTTTCATACCATAAATGTTTCTGATATCTTCACCTTCATTTGAGGCTGAACCCCCTTCCAATATTCAGGAGTAGCTCAAAGTGAAGAATATATATTCCTTATCGCTAATGGCTTCAATAACATGAAAGTAATTTGTGCAATATGTTAATCCTGAGAGTTCAAAAAAATTAACATTAATTCCCTAGTTGATGTTCACTGTGTTATAGTTTGAAGGAAGATGTTGCTGTTGGGTCAGCTATAGCCCAGCGGTTCCTTCTCAAGTTTACATCATTTAACTTGTTCAACCATTCAATGGTTCTAGTCCCGCGGGTGCTCTCTGGCCTTTTTTCCCATCATTTGTCAATTAATGAACTACGCATCTTTACTTGCTTCATTCACTCTATTTGGTAAATATCGCCTATTTCCTCTTTTTGTTTCTACAAATGATCATTAAAGCATTGCCTACTAGCAGAGTGGGTTCTCACTTACATCACCCAGCCTTTCAAGTGCTGTGTGATTGTCCCGACGCATAATAACATATTGAAAAAAGTTATTCAATGAGGTAAGGAAGGCATTTTTCCATCAAAACCAAACATCACCTTTTGATTGCTTTAGAACTAATTTTTTAAACCTTTGTTAACTTGCAAGCCTGTAGCAAGAATGATGAAAATGTTGAAGACAGAATTTTAAATCTTCTGAAACTAAATTCCCAGATTATCAGTATTCTATCTTAAACTAGAATGCATCACTATGATGACATAACGCTTTTACCATAATACACTAACAGCAAGTTAAGTAATTCAAGTAGACTCATTATATATTGCTGTAATAAGAACTATTGGAAACTACATTTTTATGAGTTGACATCATTTGTTGGAATGCATAAGTATTAGGTATAGAATAAGCAAGTGCAGTAACGTGAAGCATGCAGCCCCCTTTAACATTGTTTGAGGGGACCGTTAGTTGGCTCCCGTTTCTTCAACTACACATCACCCCAAGGTATATCAGTGCAGTGATGAATTTGAAAAAAATATATAACCCCGCAGCATGGTGTTGGAATCATTTGTGTTTCCTTTGAAAAAATAAAATCCTAATTTAGTGGTTTCTTCTTCAAAAAAGGAACACTGAATGTGTTGACGAACTGCGTAATGTTTGACAAAGTCACCTATCAAATTGTTCCTACATTGATAACAACTGCAACAACAGGTGTTTATGCCAATGCACAGTTGGTGCAGCTGGGGACGCAGACCTGACAGGGTTTCCAGGTTTAATATGTCAAAATCTAATTTTGGCTGCATTTACATTTAATTCTGTGATTTGAATTTAATGTTAAACTACTCTCTCAGAAGGATTTTTAATTCTGTTGTTAATCCGGTTAATAAATCATGGCTACAAATCTCAGACTGCCACAAAAACATGGACTGCATGATCTACAACACATCCACTTACAGAAGTTCAGAGATCTGCATCTTAATACAGAAACAATTCCATGGATTAAGATGTTCCTACCATACATTTTTCTGGTGTCTGTACCTTCATTTGAGGCTGAACACCCTTCCAATATTCAGGAGTAGCTCAAAGTGAAGAATATATATTTCTTATCGCTAATGGCTTCAATAACATGAAAGTAATTTGTGCAATATGTTTATCCTGAGAGTTAAAAAAAATAAACATTAATTCCCTAGTTGATGTTCACTGTGTTATAGCTTGAAGAAAGATGTTGCTGTTGGGTCAGCTATAGCCCAGCGGTTCCTTCTCAAGTTTACTAGATTTAATTGTTCAACCTTTCAATGGTTCTAGTCCCGCGGGTGCTCTCTGGCCTTTTTTTCCCCATCATTTGTCAATTAATGAACAACGCATCTTTACTTGCTTCATTCACTCTATTTGGTATATATCGCCTATTTCCTCTTTCTGATTCAACAAATGATCATTAAAGCATTGCCTACTAGCAGAGTGGGTTCTTAGCTACATCACCCAGCATTTCCAGTGTTGTGTGATTGTCCCAACGCATAATAACATATTGAAAAAAAGTAATTCAATGAGGTAAGGAAGGCATTTGTCCATCAAAACCAAACATCACCTTTTGATTGCTTAAGAACACATTTTTTTAAACTTTGTTAACTTGCAAGCCTGTAGCAATAATGATGAAAATGTTGAAGACAGAATTTTAAATCTTCTGAAACTAAATTCCCAGATTGTCAGTATTCTAGCTTAAACTAGAATGTATCACTATGATGACATAACGCTTTCACCATAATACACTAACAGCAAGTTAAGTAATTCAAGTAGACTCATTATATATTGCTGTAATAAGAAATATTGGAAACTACATTTTTATGAGTTGACATCATTTGTTTGAATGCATAAGTATTGGGTATAGAATAAGCAAATGCAGTAACGTGATACGTGCAGCCCCCTTTAACATTGTTTGAGGGGACCGTTAGTTGGCTTCCGTTTTTTCAACTTCATATCACCACAAGGCATGTCAGTGCAGTGATGAATTTGAAAAAAATATTTAATCCCACAGCATGGTGTTGGAATCATTTGTGTTTCTTTAAAAAAAAAAATCTAATTTAGTGGTTTCTTCTACAAAAAAGGAATACTGACAATGTTGACGAACTGCATAATGTTTGACAAAGTCACCTATCAAAATGTTCCTACATTGATAACAACTGCAACGACAGGTGTTTATTCCATTGTACAGTTGTTGCTGCTGGGGATGCAGACCTGACAGGGTTTCCAGGTTTAATATGTCAAAACATAATTTTGGCTGCATTTACATTGAATTATGTGATTTGAATTTAATGTTAAACTACTCTGTCAGAAGGATTTTTAATTCTGTTGTTAATCCTGTTAATAAATCACGGCTACAAATCTCAGACTGCCACAAAAAATGGACTGCATGATCTACAACACATCCACTTACAGAAGTTCTGAGATCTTCATCTGAATACAGAGACAATTCCATGGGTTAAGATTTTCCTTACCATAAATGTTTCTGGTTTCTGTACCTTCATTTGAGGCTGAACACCCTTCCAATATTCAGGAGTAGCTCAAAGTCAAGAATATATATTTCTTATCGCTAATGTCTTCAATAACATGAAAGTAATTTGTGCAATATGTCTATCCTGAGAGTTCAAAAAAATGAACATTAATTCCCTAGTTGATGTTCACTGTGTTATAGCTTGAACAAAGATGTTGCTATTGGGTCAGCTGTAACCCAGCGGTTCATTCTCAAGTTTACATGATTTAATTTGTTCAACCTTTCAATGGTTCTAGTCCCGCGGGTGCTCTCTGGCCTTTTTCCACCAATAATTTCAATTAATGAACTACGCATCTTTACTTGCTTCATTCACTCTATTTGGTAATTATCGCCTATTTCCTCTTTCTGTTTCTACTAATGATCATTAAAGCATTGCCTACTAGCAGAGTGGGTTCTCAGCTACATCACCCAGCCTTTCCAGTGCTGTGTGATTGTCCCGACGCATAATACCATATTGAAAAAAAGTAATTCAATGAGGTAAGGAAGGCATTTGTCCATCAAAACCAAACATCACCTTTTGATTGCTTTAGAACTAATTTTTTTAAACTTTGTTAACTTGCAAGCTTGTAGCAATAATGATGATAATGTTGAAGACAGAATTTTAAATACTATGAAACTAAATTCCCAGATTGTCAGTATTCTAGCTTAAAATAGAATGTATCACAATAATGACATAACGCTTTCACCATAATACACTATCAGCAAGGTAAGTAATTCAAGTAGACTCATTATATATTGCTGTAATAAGAACTATTGAAAATTACCTTTTTATGAGTTGACATCATTTGTTGGAATGCATAAGTATTAGGTATAGAATAATCAAGTGCAGTAACGTGATACATGCAGCCCCCTTTAACATTGTTTGAGGGGACCGTTAGTTGGCTTCCGTTTTTTCAACTTCACATCACCACAAGGTATATCAGTGCAGTGATGAATTAAAAAAAAATATATAACCCCACAGCATGGTGTTGGAATAATTTGTGTTTCTTTTAAAAAAATAAAATCTAATTTAGTGGTTTCTTCTACAAAAAAGGAACACTGAAAATGTTGACGAGCTGCGTAATGTTTGACAAAGTCACCTATCAAAATGTTCCTACATTGATAACAACTGCAACGACAGGTGTTTATGCCAATGTACAGTTGTTGCTGCTGGGGATGCAGACCTGACAGGGTTTCCAGGTTTAATATGTCAAAACCTAATTTTGGCTGCATTTACATTGAATTCTGTGATTTGAATTAATGTTAAACTACTTTCTCAGACGGATTTTTAATTCTGTTGCTAATCCTGTTAATAAATCGCGGCTACAAATATCAGACTGCCACAAAAAATGGACTGCATGATCTACAACACATCCACTTACAGAAGTTCAGGGATCTTCATCTGAATACAGAGACAATTCCATGGGTTAAGATTTTCCTACCATAAATGTTTCTGGTGTCTGTACCTTCATTTGAGGCTGAACAACCTTCCAATATTCAGGAGTAGCTCAAAGTGAAGAATATATATTTATGATAGCTAATGGCTTCAATAACATGAAAGTAATTTGTGCAATATGTTTATCCTGAGAGTTCAAAAAAATGAACATTAATTCCCTAGTTGATGTTCACTGTGTTATAGCTTGAAGAAAGATGTTTCTGTTGGGTCAGCTATAGCCAAGCGGTTCCTTCTCAAGTTTACATGATTTAAAGAGTTCAATCTTTCAATGGTTCTAGTCCCGCATGTGCTCTATGGCCTTTTTCCCCCATCAATTGTCAATTAATGAACTACGCATCTTTACTTGCTTCATTCACTCTATTTGGTAAATATCACCTATTTCCTCTTTCTGTTTCTACAAATGATCATTAAAGCATTGGGTACTCGCAGAGTGGGTTCTCAGCTACATCACCCAGCCTTTCCAGTGCTGTGTGATTGTCCGACGCATAATAACATATTGAAAAAAAGTAATTCAATGAGGTAAGGAAGGCATTTGTCCATCAAAACCAAACATCACCTTTAGAACTAATTTTTTAAAACTGTGTTAACTTGCAAGCCTGCAGCAATAATTTGGATAATGTTGAAGACAGTATTTTAAATCTTATGAAACTTAGTTCCCAGATTGTCAGTATTCTAGCTTAAACTAGAATGTATCACTATGATGACATAACACTTTCACCATAAAACACTAACAGCATGTTAAGTAATTCAAGTAGACTCATTATATATTGCTGTAATAAGAACTATTGGAAATTACCTTTTTATGAGTTGACATCATTTGTTGGAATGCATACATATTAGGTATAGAATAAGCAAGTGCAGTAACGTGATGCATGCAGCCCCCTTTAACATTGTTTGAGGGGACCATTAGTTGGCTTCCGTATTTTCAACTTCACATCAACACAAGGTATATTAGTGCAGTGTTGAATTTGAAAAAAATATATAACCCCTCAGCATGGTGTTGGAATCATTTGTGTTTCTTTTTAAAAAATAAAATCCTAATTTAGTGGTTTCTTCTACAAAAAAGGAACACTGAAAATGTTGACGAACTGCGTAATGTTTGACAAAGTCACCTATCAAAATGTTCCTACATTGATAACAACTGCAACGACAGGTGTTTATTCCATTGTACAGTTGTTGCTGCTGGGGATGCAGACCTGATAGGGTTTCCAGGTTTAATATGTCAAAACCTAATTTTGGCTGCATTTACATTGAATTCTGTGATTTGAATTTAAAGTTAAACTACTCTCTCAGAAGGATTTTTAATTCTGTGGTTAATCCTGTTAATAAATCACGGCTACAAATCTCAGACTGCCACAAAAAATGGACTGCATGATCCAAAACACATCCACTTACAGAAGTTCTGAGATCTTCATCTGAATACAGAGACAATTCCATGGGTTAAGATTTTCCTTACCATAAATGTTTCTGGTTTCTGTACCTTCATTTGAGGCTGAACACACTTCCAATATTCAGGAGTAGCTCAAAGTGAAGAATATATATTTCTTATCGCTAATGGCTTCAATAACATGAAAGTAATTTGTGCAATATGTTTATCCGGAGAGTTAAAAAAAATTAACATTAATTCCCTAGTTGATGTTTACTGTGTTATAGCTTGAAGAAAGATGTTGCTGTTGGGTCAGCTATAGCCCAGCGGTTCCTTCTCAAGTTTACATGATTTAACTTGTTCAACCTTTCAATGCTTCTAGTCCCGCGGGTGCTCTCTGGCCTTTTTCCCATCATTTGTCAATTAATGAACTACGCATCTTTACTTGCTTCATTCACTCTATTTGGTAAATATTGCCTATTTCCTCTTTCTATTTCTACAAATGATCATTAAAGCATTGCCTACTAGCAGAGTGTGTTCTCAGCTACATCACCCAGCCTTTCAAGTGCTGTGTGATTGTCCCGACGCATAAAAACATATTGAAAGAAAGGTATTCAATGAGGTAAGGAAGGCATTTGTCCATCAACACCAAACATCACCTTATGATTGGTTTAGAACTAATTTTTTAAAACTGTGTTAACTTGTAAGCCTGTAGCAATAATGATGATAATGTTGAAGACAGAATTTTAAATCTTATGAAATTAAATTCCCAGATTGTCAGTATTCTAGCTTAAACTAGAATGTATCACTATGATGATGTAACGCTTTCACCATAATACACTAACAGCAAGTTAAGTAATTCAAGTAGACTCATTATATATTGCTGTAATAAGAACTATTAGAAATTTCACTTTATGAGTTGACATCATTTGTTGGAATGCATAAGTATTAGGTATAGAATAAGCAAGTGCAGTAACGTGATGCATGCAGCCCCCTTTAACATTGTTTGAGGGGACCGTTAGTTGGCTTCCGTTTTTTCAACTTCACATCACCACAAGGTATATCAGTGCAGTGATGAATTTGAAAAAAATATAAAACCCCACAGCATGGTGTTGGAATCATTTGTGTTTCTTTTTAAAAAATAAAATCTAATTTAGTGGTTTCTTCTACAAAAAAGGAACACTGAAAATGTTGACGAACTGCGTAATGTTTGACAAAGTCACCTATCAAAATGTTCCTACATTGATAACAACTGCAACGACAGGTGTTTATGCCAATGTACAATTGTTGCTGCTGGGGATGCAGACCTGATAGGGTTTCCAGGTTTAATATGTCAAAACCTAATTTTGGCTGCATTTACATTGAATTCTGTGATTTGAATTTAAAGTTAAACTACTCTCTCAGAAGGATTTTTAATTCTGTGGTTAATCCTGTTAATAAATCACGGCTACAAATCTCAGACTGCCACAAAAAATGGACTGCATGATCCAAAACACATCCACTTACAGAAGTTCTGAGATCTTCATCTGAATACAGAGACAATTCCATGGGTTAAGATTTTCCTTACCATAAATGTTTCTGGTTTCTGTACCTTCATTTGAGGCTGAACACACTTCCAATATTCAGGAGTAGCTCAAAGTGAAGAATATATATTTCTTATCGCTAATGGCTTCAATAACATGAAAGTAATTTGTGCAATATGTTTATCCGGAGAGTTAAAAAAAATTAACATTAATTCCCTAGTTGATGTTTACTGTGTTATAGCTTGAAGAAAGATGTTGCTGTTGGGTCAGCTATAGCCCAGCGGTTCCTTCTCAAGTTTACATGATTTAACTTGTTCAACCTTTCAATGCTTCTAGTCCCGCGGGTGCTCTCTGGCCTTTTTCCCATCATTTGTCAATTAATGAACTACGCATCTTTACTTGCTTCATTCACTCTATTTGGTAAATATTGCCTATTTCCTCTTTCTATTTCTACAAATGATCATTAAAGCATTGCCTACTAGCAGAGTGTGTTCTCAGCTACATCACCCAGCCTTTCAAGTGCTGTGTGATTGTCCCGACGCATAATAACATATTGAAAGAAAGGTATTCAATGAGGTAAGGAAGGCATTTGTCCATCAACACCAAACATCACCTTATGATTGGTTTAGAACTAATTTTTTAAAACTGTGTTAACTTGTAAGCCTGTAGCAATAATGATGATAATGTTGAAGACAGAATTTTAAATCTTATGAAATTAAATTCCCAGATTGTCAGTATTCTAGCTTAAACTAGAATGTATCACTATGATGATGTAACGCTTTCACCATAATACACTAACAGCAAGTTAAGTAATTCAAGTAGACTCATTATATATTGCTGTAATAAGAACTATTAGAAATTTCACTTTATGAGTTGACATCATTTGTTGGAATGCATAAGTATTAGGTATAGAATAAGCAAGTGCAGTAACGTGATGCATGCAGCCCCCTTTAACATTGTTTGAGGGGACCGTTAGTTGGCTTCCGTTTTTTCAACTTCACATCACCACAAGGTATATCAGTGCAGTGATGAATTTGAAAAAAATATAAAACCCCACAGCATGGTGTTGGAATCATTTGTGTTTCTTTTTAAAAAATAAAATCTAATTTAGTGGTTTCTTCTACAAAAAAGGAACACTGAAAATGTTGACGAACTGCGTAATGTTTGACAAAGTCACCTATCAAAATGTTCCTACATTGATAACAACTGCAACGACAGGTGTTTATGCCAATGTACAATTGTTGCTGCTGGGGATGCAGACCTGACAGGGTTTCCAGGTTTAATATGTCAAAACTTAATTTTGGCTGTATTTACTTTGAATTCTGTGATTTGAATTTAATGTTAAACTACTCTCTCAGAAGGATTTTTTATTCTGTTGCTAATCCTGTTAATAAATCACGGCTACAAATCTCAGACTGCCACAAAAAATGGACTGCATGATCTACAACACATCCACTTACAGAAGTTCAGGGATCTTCATCTGAATACAGAGGCAATTCCATGGGTTAAGATTTTCCTTACCATAAATGTTTCTGGTTTCTGTACCTTCATTTAAGGCTGAACACCCTTCCAACATTCAGGAGTAGCTGAAAGTGAAGAATATATATTTCTTATCGCTAATGGCTTCAAAACCATGAAAGTAATTTGTGCAATATGTTTATCCGGAGAGTTAAAAAAAATTAACATTAATTCCCTAGTTGATGTTCACTGTGTTATAGCTTGAAGAAAGATGTTGCTGTTCGGTCAGCTATAGCCAAGCGGTTCCTTCTCAAGTTTTCATGATTTAACTTGTTCAACCTTTCAATGGTTCTAGTCCCGCGGGTGCTCGCTGGCCTTTTTTCTCCATTATTTGTCAATTAATGAACTACGCTTCTTTACTTGCTTCATTCACTCTATTTGGTAAATATCGCCTATTTCCTCTTTTTGTTTCTACAAATGATCATTAAAGCATTGCCTACTAGCAGAATGGGTTCTCACTTACATCACCCAGCCTTTCAAGTGCTGTGTGATTGTCCCGACGCATAATAACATATTGAAAAAAGTTATTCAATGAGGTAAGGAAGGCATTTTTCCATCAAAACCAAACATCACCTTTTGATTGCTTTAGAACTAATTTTTTAAACCTTTGTTAACTTGCAAGCCTGTAGCAATAATGATGAAAATGATGAAGACAGAATTTTACATCTTCTGAAACTAAATTCTCGGATGGTCAGTATTCTAGCTTAAACTAGAATGTATCACTAAGATGACATAACGCTTTCCCCATAATACACTAACAACAAGTTAAGTAATTCAAATAGACTCGTTATATATTGCTGTAATAAGAACTATTGGAAAGTACCTTTTTATGAGTTGACATCATTTGTTGGAATGCATAAGTATTAGGTATAGAATAAGCAAGAGCAGTAACGTGATGCATGCAGCCCCCTTTAACATTGTTTGAGGGGACCGTTAGTTGGCTTACGTTTTTTCAACTTCACATCACCACAAGGTATATCAGTGCAGTGATGAATTTGAAAAAAACATATAACCCCACAGCATGGTGTTGGAATCATTTGTGTTTCCTTTGAAAAAATAAAATCCTAATTTAGTGGTTTCTTCTACAGAAAAGGAATACTGAAAATGTTGACAAACTGCGTAATGTTTGACAAAGTCACCTATCAAAATGTTCCTACATTGATAACAACTGCAACAACAGGTGTTTATGCCAATGCACAGTTGTTGCAGCTGGGGACGCAGACCTGACAGGGTTTCCAGGTTTAATATGTCAAAACCTAATTTTGGCTGCATTTACATTGAATTATGTGATTTGAATTTAATGTTAAACTACTCTCTCAGAAGGATTTTTAATTCTGTTGCGAATCCTGTTAATAAATCACGCCTTCAAATCTCAGACTGGCACAAAAAATGGACTGCATGATCTACAACACATCCACTTACAGAAGTTCAGAGATCTTCATCTGAATACAGAGACAATTCCATGGGTTAAGATTTTCCTACCATAAAAGTTTCTGGTGTCTGTACCTTCATTTGAGGCTGAACACACTTCCAATATTTAGGAGTAGCTCAAAGTGAAGAATATATATTCCTTATCGCTAATGGCTTCAATAACATGAAAGTAATTTGTGCAATATGTTTATCCTGAGAGTTCAAAAAATTGACATTAATTCCCTAGTTGATGTTCACTGTGTTATAGCGTGAAGAAAGATGTTGCTGTTGGGTCAGCTATAGCCCAGCGGTTCCTTCTCAAGTTTACATCATTTAACTTGTTCAACCTTTCAATGGTTCTAGTCCCGCGGGTGCTGTCTGGCATTTTTTTCCCATCATTTGTCAATTAATGAACTATGTATCTTTACTTGCTTCATTCACTCTATTTGGTAAATATCGCCTATTTCCTCTTTCTATTTCTACAAATGATCATTAAAGCATTGCCTACTAGCAGAGTGGGTTCTCAGCTACATAACACAGCCTTTCCAGTGCTGTGTGATTGTCCCGACGCATAATAACATATTGAACAAGAGTAATTCAATGAGGTAAGGAAGGCATTTGTCCATCAAAACCAAACATCACCTTTTGATTGCTTTAGAACTAATTTTTAAAAACTTTTTTAACTTACAAGCCTGTTGCAATAATGATGATAATGTTGAAGACAGAATTTTAAATCATATGAAACTAAATTCCCAGATTGTCAGTATTCTAGCTTAAACTAGAATGTATCACTATGATGAGATAACGCTTTCACCATAATACACTAACAGCAAGTTAAGTAATTCAAGTAGACTCATTATATATTGCTGTAATAAGAACTATTGGAAATTACCTTTTTTATGAGTTGACATCATTTGTTGGAATGCATAAGTATTAGGTTTAGAATAAGCAAGTGAGTAAAGTGATGCATGCAGCCCCCTTTAACATTGTTTGAGGGGACCGTTAGTTGGCTTCCAGTTTTTTCAACTTCACATCAACACAAGGTATATCAGTGCAGTGATGAATTTGAAAAAATGTATAACCCCACAGCATGGTGTTGGAATCATTTGTGTTTCTTTTTAAAAAATAAAATCCTAATTTAGTGGTTTCTTCTACAAAAAAGGAACCCTGAAAATGTTGACGACCTGCATAATGTTTGACAAAGTCACCTAGCAAAATGTTCCTACATTGATAACAACTGCAAAGACAGGTGTTTATGACAATGTACAGTTCTTGCTGCTGGGGATGCAGACCTGACAGGGTTTCCAGGTTTAATATGTCAAAACCTAATTTTGGCTGCATTTACATTGAATTCTGTGATTTGAATGTAATGTTAAACTACTCTCTCAGAAGGATTTTTAATTCTGTTGTTATTCCTGTTAATAAATCACGGCTACAAATCTCAGACTGCTACAAAATTGAACTGCCTGATCTACAACACATCCCCTTACAGAAGTTCAGAGTTCTACATCTGAACACAGAGACAATTCGAAGGGTTAAGATTTTCATACCATAAATGTTTCTGGTGTCTGTACCTTCATTTGAGGCTGAACACCCTTCCAATATTCAGGAGTAGCTCAAAGTTAAGAATATATATTCCTTATCGCTAATGGCTTCAATAACATGAAAGTAATTTGTGCAATATGTTTATCCTGAGAGTTCATAAAAATTAACATTAATTCCCTAGTTGATGTTCACTGTGGTATAGCTTGAAGAAAGATGTTGCTTTTGGGTCAGCTATAGCCCTGCGGTTCCTTCTCAAGTTTACATGATTTAACTTGTTCAACCTTTCAATGGTTCTAGTCCTGCGGGTGCTCTCTGGCCTTTTTTTCCCATCATTTGTCAATTAATGAACTACGCATCTTTACTTGCTTCATTCACTCTATTTGGTAAATATCGCCTATTTCCTCTTTCTATTTCTACAAATGATCATTAAAGCATTGCCTACTAGCAGAGTGGGTTCTCAGCTACATAACACAGCCTTTCCAGTGCTGTGTGATTGTCCCGACGCATAATAACATATTGAAAAAAAGTAATTCTATGAGGTAAGGAAGGCATTTGTCCATCAAAACCAAACATCACCTTTTGATTGCTTTAGAACTAATTTTCTAAACTTTTTTAACTTACAAGCCTGTTGCAATAATGATGATAATGTTGAAGACAGAATTTTAAATCTTATGAAACTAAATTCCCAGATTGTCAGTATTCTAGCTTAAACTAGAATGTATCACTATGATGACATAACGCTTTCCCATTAATACACTAAAAGCAAGATAAGTAATTCAAGTAGACTCATTATATATTGCTGTAATAAGAACTATTGGAAATTACCTTTTTTATGTGTTGACATCATTTGTTGGAATGCATAAGTATTAGGTATAGAATAAGCAAGTGAGTAACGTGATGCATGCAGCCCCCTTTAACATTGTTTGAGGGGACCGTTAGTTGGCTTCCATTTTTTCAACTTCACATCACCACAAGGTATATCAGTGCAGTGATGAATTTGAAAAAATGTATAACCCCACAGCATGGTGTTGGAATCATTTGTGTTTCTTTTTAAAAAATAAAATCTTAATTTAGTGCTTTCTTCTACAAAAAAGGAACCCTGAAAATGTTGACCAACTGCATAATGTTTGACAAAGTCACCTAGCAAAATGTTCCTACATTGATAACAACTGCAACGACAGGTGTTTATGACAATGTACAGTTGTTGCTGCTGGGGATGCAGAACTTACAGGGTTTCCAGGTTTAATATGCCAAACCTAATTTTGGCTGCATTTACATTGAATTCTGTGATTTGAATTTAATGTTAAACTACTCACTCAGAAGGATTTTAAATTCTGTTGTTAATCCTGTTAATAAATCACGGCTACAAATCTCAGACTGCCACAAACAATGGACTGCCTGATCTACAACACATCCCCTTACAGAAGTTCAGAGTTCTTCATCTGAATACAGAGACAATTCCATGGGTTAAGATTTTCATACCATAAATGTTTTTGGTGTCTGTACCTTCATTTGAGGCTGAAGACCCATCCAATATTTAGGAGTAGCTCAAAGTGAAGAATATATATTCCTTATCTCTAATGGCTTCAATACCATTGAAAGTAATTTGTGCAATATGTTTATCGTGAGAGTTCAAAAAATTAACATTAATTCCCTAGTTGATGTTCACTGTGTTATAGCCTGAAGAAAGATGTTGCTATTGGGTAAGCAATAGCCCAGCGGTTCCTTCTCAAGTTTACATGATTTAACTTGTTCAACCTTTCAATGGTTCTAGTCCCGCGGGTGCTCTCTGGCCTTTTTTCCCATCATTTGTCAATTAATGAACTATGCATCTTTACTTGCTTCATTCACTCTATTTGGTAAATATTGCCTATTTCCTCTCTCTATTTCTACAAATGATCATTAAAGCATTGCCTACTAGCAGAGTGGGTTCTCAGCTACATAACACAGCCTTTTCAGTGCTGTGTGATTGTCCCGACGCATAATAACATATTGAAAAAAAGTAATTCAATGAGGTAAGGAAGGCATTTGTCCATCAAAACCAAACATCACCTTTTGATTGCTTTAGAACTAATTTTCTAAACTTTTTTAACTTACAAGCCTGTTTCAATAATGATGATAATGTTGAAGACAGAATTTTAAATCTTATGAAACTAAATTCCCAGATTGTCAGTATTCTAGCTTAAACTAGAATGTATCACTATGATGACATAACGCTGTCACCATAATACACTAACAGCAAGATAAGTAATTCAAGTAGACTCATTATATATTGCTGTAATAAGAACTATTGAAAATTACCTTTTTTATGAGTTGACATCATTTGTTGGAATGCATAAGTATTAGGTATAGAATAAGCAAGTGAGTAACGTGATGCATGCAGCCCCCTTTACCATTGTTTGAGGGGACGGTTAGTTGGCTTTCAGTTTTTTCAACTTCACATCACCACAAGGTATATCAGTGCAGTGATGAATTTGAAAAAATGTATAACCCCACAGCATGGTGTTGGAATCATTTGTTTTTCTTTTTAAAAAATAAAATCTTAATTTAGTGGTTTCTTCTACAAAAAAGGAACCCTGAAAATGTTGACGAACTACATAATGTTTGACAAAGTCACCTAGCAAAATGTTCCTACATTGATAACAACTGCAACGACAGGTGTTTATGACAATGTACAGTTGTTGCTGCTGGGGATGCAGACCTGACAGGTTTTCCAGGTTTAATATGTCAAAAGCTAATTTTGGCTGCATATACATTGAATTCTGTGATTTGAATTATTTTATTTATATATATTTTTTTTTGTTCAAAACTGTTTAATTGCGAGTTACTTTCAGTACATAGCTACATCGCCTACAACCCGGAGGCCGGCAGCAAATCAATCGTATTCAGAATGTGACATTGAACAGTGTGACACAGCCTTGAGACCGACAACCCGGAGGTCCGGTGGCGTTCAGTACATTTCAGTGCGACAGGTCGTGTACCGTATGTACGCTAAGTCTGACTTTATGGCATAGTAGAACATTTTTTATTATCTCGTACAGAACTTAAGTTAATCTACCTACAACTATATAACTATCACTGCATCACAACATTCTCACTCCTCCTGTACAATTCGCACTTTTCTATGGAGCTCTCAACATGGCTTTTCCTTGCATCCGCCAGCCTAACTAGCACTCCACATCTGTCTCTGCAGCTGGCTGTGTCCTCCCCTTTAAATAGTCTACCAGGTACATCCCGTAGTCCCTGGGCCTAGAGCCAGAAGGTAGCTCCTCCTCATAGGTATTCAGTGTGTCTTTGCAATAGGTTAGATCTATTAACCAGTCTTTCAGCCTGGGGCATCTTCTGCTGTCGCAATGGAGCGATACTCTGTGCTTCGCCATTAATAATGCTATCACACAGTATTTACGCTTGGTCGCGCGCACAGTTGGAACTAGACCCAGCAAGCACACCTTCGCAGAACATTCTATGGGCGTGCCCAACATAACACCCAGTGCCCCTGTCACCTCTTTCCAATAATCAGCCACCCTGGGGCAATCCCATGCTAGATGCAAAAAATCAGCGTCCTCCATTGTATACATCTCTTACATCTGGAATCATCCCTCAGCCCACAACGATGTAATCTGTGTGATGTGTGGTAAATTTGGTGTAAGTACTTATAATGGATTATCCTTAGGTTCCCATTTGGGGTTAACATGTCAGTAAGCATGCACGTCCTAGCCCAGTCCTCAATGGAAAGTGGGTCAACCATTACAGTATTCCATTTGAGCCGCATGCGGTCAGTGCTACTTGCAATATCTTCCTGCAACCTGGCGTATAATCGAGAGACTATATGGGCCGCCGTGGGCATCGTCAGCAGATACTGTAGGGAGATCAGAGGACTAGGTTTGTCAGGGTACCCAGTGTACAGTTCCTTCATCGCCCTCTGTAGTCGATAATAGGTGAAGGTGAAGAGTGCCGTCTGATTGCTAATGTAGGTCAATGAGTCTAGTTTTTTGAACTGCCCATCCTCGTAAAGATCCCCCAGTTTATCTATACCAGCCTGCTGTAAGAGTGTCATGCCTACTGCTTCTTGTATAACTGAGAGTTCTGGGTGATGTGCTAGGGGCAAGTCTGGTGCATACAGTGGGAGTGTGCTCGCCTTTTTACCCATTAGGTGCCATGCCATGTTAGTAGTGTCGATTGTGTTTATGTCGTTTGCGTGTAGAGGAGGGCGTTTATGTAGCAGTATGGAGGTCAGCGGGATGGGGTACGCATCCCCTGCTTCTATCGCTACGTGCGACATGAATGGTATCTCGTGGTGCCAGAAGAACGCGAAGTGTGCTTGCGCACATAGGTAATACAGATAGATGTCAGGCACCTTGAAACCACCCTGTGCATATGGTAGTGTAAGTGTTTGAAGCTGTATCCTAGCCTGCTTCCCTGCCCAAATAAGATTGAGAACCAGTTTATTCATATTACGGAAAACTGCTGCTGGCGGTTTGATGGGGATGTTGTTAAATAAGTAAAGGAATTTGGGTAGTAGCACCATTTTTACTATTGCAGTGCTGTCTGCCAGTGAGAGTGGCAGTTTGTTCCATCTTTTTATTTTCTCCTCTAATTCCGAAATCACCCTTCCATAATTTGTACGAATGACCAGTTTTGGGTCACGGTGATACCATATTCCTAGATATCTCGTGGGCTCATCATGCCATTCTAACGGGTAGTCCAACGTAAATGGGACAGTACTATCTGTTAATGCCAGCACTTGGGATTTGGCCCAATTAATTTACAGGCCAGAGTGCTGACCGAATTTAATGTATTCTCTCAATAGGGGGTTTAGGTTTTGGGCGGGGTCCCTTACGTACAGTACCATATCATCGGCATAAAGCGATATGTGTAAGGGCCTTGTCGGAAACTGTAGGGAGGAGTAATGATTATGCTGCCTGATTTTGCAAGCCAATGGCTCCAGCACCAGCGCAAATAGCAGAGGGGACAGGGGGCACCCCTGCCTGGTGCCTCTCCCTATTTCTATGGGGTCTGATATATAACCGTTTACCCTTATCCTAGCGGACAGACCTGTGTAGAGTAGTGATATCCATTGCGTAAACATCATAGGAAAACCCATGCGTCTCAGAACTGCGTGTAAATACTCCCATTCAATCGTGTCGAAAGCCTTCGCGGCGTCCAGTAGGATCACCGCGGCTTTGGTTTCAGGTGTCAAATAATGCGAAAGTGCGAACAGTGTTCTCGTATTATGCGTTGTTGACCTTTCAGGTATGAATCCCGACTGGTCGGGCCTAATTAGTGCAGGCATCAGAGGTTTAAGCCGTGTGGCCAGCAGGCATGCAAGTATTTTAACGTCTACGTTAATAAGTGATAAGGGCCTGTATGAGTCACATATGTCAGGTTCCTTACCGGGCTTGAGTAGAGTTATACGCATCGACTCCCGCAGAGTCTCCGGGAGGATTTGTTTCTCATACGTGTCCCCATACATTTCTACCAAATGAGGGGCTAACTGATCCGCAAAGGCCTTGTAAAATTCCCCAGTGAAGCCATCCGGCCCCGGCGCCTTGCCGTTTCGGAGAGTTTTAATGACCTCGGTCACGTCTTCAACTGTGATCAGTCTGGACAAGTATGCTTTATGTCCATCTGACAGCCATGCCATTTCGACATCCGCCATATATTCTAGGATGGCATCAGGTGACATGGAGAGGTGTGATTCATACAGATGGCAATATGTGTTACGGAATTCTTCCAATATCCCCTTCATGTCATACCTATTCGTCCCTGCATCATCACGGACCGTGTGAATGTGTTGCAGAGTGCGGCCCGTACATATTTTTTGAGCCAGTGCCCTTCCGGGCCTTCCTCCTTCACCACATGCTCTAGCTATACCCCGTTTCGATATGTATTTGAGTTCTGCGTTGGCGTATTCCTAATGTTCAGTTAAGGTCTGTTTGATATCCCCTAGTATGGTGTCATCTTGAGTGCGTTCGTATCGTAGCTCTAGGTCACTCAATTTGGACTCCCTAAGTCGTATTTGTTGTCTGATGTCTTTCAGTATTCCCGCTGTAGTACTAACACAATTCCCCCTTATCGTTGCTTTAAACGCTTCCCATAATACCCCTTTGTCATCCGTCGTGGGAGAGTTGAGGACAAAATATTCATCTATTGCGTTGTGTATTGTCTCCATGAATACAGTGTCATGTAGTGCTGTCGCATTGAATCGCCATGCGAAGGGTGGCGGTGTGTAATGGGGTAGTTGTAATGACAGTAATACTGGGTTGTGGTCCGAGAGCGTGCGCGGTAAGTGCCTGATATCTGCCGCCCACAAAGACACATCTCTCGATTCGAACCAGTAGTCAATTCTAGACCAACTATTATGCACTGCCGACACATGGGTAGCTATTGTGCTTCCTGGGTTACGAGTTCTCCAGATATCACTTAGATGTAGCTCTTCAATAGCGTCCAGCAATTCAGCGCGTGCCTGTTTGTGTGTTTCTACAGTGTTCGGTGACCTGTCCACCCCATCTTGCAAGGCTATATTAAAATCACCACCCCACACCAAATGCGGAATATGTAGGTCGGAAATTGTGTGCCATAGTTTAGTGAAACAAGCATTGGAAATGCAATCGGGCTCGGATTTATTTGAGTTTGAGCTAATGGCATTGTAAATGGCAATGTGTTTTCGCCATGTGTTATGGAGTGTGTGCATGTGGTGTGTAGTGGAATTATGTGAGTTAGATTGGAATTGTAGCAATGGCGGCATGCTGTGCTTTATATAAATATGTTTAAAAGTAAAGTGTACCATACTGAGAGTGCTATAATAGTTAATTGTGGATGCGTTAACAATTGATGCATGCACTGATGGCTGGTGGTGTGTGTGACTGCCTGTAGAAATTGTGCACTGATGGCTGGTGGTGTGTGTGCTTGGTAAAAGACCGCACTGCCGTCTGGAGGTGTGTGTGCCTGGTGGAAGGGTGCACTGACGGCTGGTGAAGAGTGGCAGAGACAGCACATGCTGCGCGAACCGAGGCGAAGGATTGAGTACAACCTCCCTCTGTGTGCCCTCCTCCCTGAAGAAGCAAAACCCTTCAAGACGTAGAGGTACAATGCGACCTTCTACTACCTCAAGAATCAGGTTATAAATGTACCTATTCTTTCACTTTATTCACTGCACCTTTTTGGTCCTGAAGAAAGCCTACTGACCTATTGGCGACTAAGGCTGAAACATGTCGACCTTTTTAAAACACTAATGAAGTGCGCTAGAATTCATAACCGATTCAACAGCTGCACAAAATAATTTTATACTTGTCCAACTCCAGACCTATTAAACTCAATTTCATGGCAGCTTTGGACAATTTTAACTTATTACCACCTTTTTCACCCACCTTTCCACAATCACTACTGCCTTAACCAAAGGTAAAGCCTCCTGGCGGAGGGTGCACACACAAAAAACAGACCCAAGGATTACGCACTCACGTGTTTAATTAAGCGGGGACACATCATATACCGCTACGAGATACCCAGAAAAACGCGTGTATGAGGAGGGTCTTTTATTGGGCGACACCCACTTACCTACCTCCAGACCTTGGTTTATGCAGGACAAGTGATCCTTTCCCCTATTGATTATGAGTAAAAGTAAAGTGTACCATACTGAGATTGCTACAATAGTTAATTGTGGATGCGTTAACAATTGATGTATGCACTGATGGCTGGTGGTGTGTGTGACTGCCTGTAGAAATTGTGCACTGATGGCTGGTGGTGTGTGTGCTTGGTAAAAGACTGCACTGCCGCCTGGAGGTGTGTGTGCCTGGTGGAAGGGTGCACTGACGGCTGGTGGGTGTGTGCTTGGTAAAAGCGTGCACAGAGGGCTGATGGTGTGTGTGTTTGGTGAAAGCGTGCAATGACGGTTGCTGGTGAGTGCGCCTTGTAAAAGAATGCACTGACGGCTGGTGTTGTACGCCTGGTGGTGTTTGTGGTTCGTGAAAGCGTGCATTGATGGCTGGTGGTGTTTGGCCCTGGTGAAAGCGTGCACTGATGGCTGGTGGTGTGTTGTTGTGTGTGTGGTTGTGTGTGTAGTGGTGAGTGTGTGGTGGTGAGTCTGTGGGGGTGAGTGTGTGGTAGTGAGTGTGTTACACCAATGTGGCGCAGTGGTGCCACTGCACCTGCTCCACCAATGGTAGCTACGCCTACGCCACACTCGTACCACTGCACCTGCTCCACCAAATATACTTACACCACACCGGTACCACTGCACATGCTGCACCAATGATAGCTACACCACACTCGTGCCACTGCACCTGCTTCACAATCATAGCTAAGTAACACTAATAACACCTCACCTGCTCCACGAATGGTAACTACGCCACACACTGGTGCCACTGCAGCTGCTGCACAATCATAGCTAAGCAACACTGCCACTGCACCTGCTCCACCAATCATAGCTAAGTAACACTACCACTGCAACTGCTCCACCAAATATACTTACACCACACGGGTGCCACAGCACCTGCTGCACAATTGTAGCTATGCCACACTGGTGCCACTGCACCTGCTGCACAATGGTAGCTACACCACACTGGTGGTACTACACCTGCTGCGCAATAATAGCTAAGTAACACTGATAACACCTCACCTGCTCCACGAATGGTAACTACGCCACACACTGGTGCCACTGCACCTGCTGCACAATCATAGCTAAGCAACACTACCACTGCACCTGCTCCACCAATGTTAGCTACCACTCACCGGTACCACTGCACATGCTGCACCAATGATAGCTACGCCACACTGGTGCCACTGCACCTGCTGCACAATCATAGCTAAGTAACAGTGATAACACTACACCTGCTACACAACGCCATCTACCACACACTGGTGCCACTGCACCTGCTGCACAATCATAGCTAAGCAATACTACCACTGCAACTGCTCCACCTATGGTGCTATGCCACACTGGTGACACTGCACCTACTGCACAATGGTAGCTACGCCACACTGGTGGTACTACACCTGCTGCGCAATAATAGCTAAGTAACACTCATAACACCTCACCTGCTCCACGAATTGTAACTACGCCACACACTGGTGCCACTGCACCTGCTGCACAATCATAGCTAAGCAACACTACCACTGCACCTGCTCCACCTATGGTAGCTACCACATACTGGTGCCACTGCACCTGCTGCACAATCATAGCTAAGCAACACTACCACTGCAACTGCTCCACCTATGGTGCTATGCCACACTGGTGCCACTGCACCTACTGCACAATGGTAGCTACGCCACACTGGTGGTAATACACCTGCTGCGCAATCATAGCTAAGTAACACTGATAACACCTCACCTGCTCCACGAATGATAACTACGCCACACACTGGTGCCACTGTACCTGCTGCACAGTCATAGCTAAGCAACACTACCACTGCACCTGCTCCACCAATGGTAGCTACCACTCACCGATACCACTGCACATGCTGCACCAATGATAGCTACGCCACACTGGTGCCACTGCACCTGCTGCACAATCATAGCTAAGTAACACTGCTAACACTACACCTGCTACACAATGCCATCTACCAGACACTGGTGCCACTGCACCTGCTGCACAATCATAGCTAAGCAACACTACCACTGCAACTGCTCCACCTATGGTGCTATGCCACACTGGTGCCACTGCACCTACTGCACAATGGTAGCTACGCCACACTGGTGGTACTACACCTGCTGCGCAATAATAGCTAAGTAACACTCATAACACCTCACCTGCTCCACGAATGGTAACTACGCCACACACTGGTGCCACTGCACCTGCTGCACAATTATAGCTAAGTGACACTGATAACACTGCACCTGCTACACAACGCCATCTACAACACACTGGTGCCACTGCACCTGAGCTAAGCAACACTACCACTGCAACTGCTCCACCTATGGTAGCTAACACACACTGGTACCACTGCACCTGCTGCACTAATGATAGCTACACCACACTGGTGCCACTGAACCTGCTGCACAATGGTAGCTACCACACACTGGTACCACTGCACCTGCTGCACTAATAATAGCTACACCACACTGGTGCCACTGCCCCTGCACCACTAATGATAGCTACACCACACTGGTGCCACTGCACCTGCTGCACAACTGAAGCCACAGTCTATATAAACACAGCTGTAGTCAGTAAAGAAAACCAGATCTGCATGAAAAGAGGAAACGCGAGACACAGAACAAGCACGAACGCGCGCCACTCACTGCAGACTGGTGAACGCGCCCCGACCATCTGGATTTTATTACGGCGGCACCCTGACAGTTCCTAATTGAAATTTATAACACTCCCCTGCGCGCGTAACCACACAGAATATGGCGGAAGTGCCCAGAATTACACATGGCCTATTGCATGAAGCCTACTAGAAAGACAGCACAGCGAAGACGAATCACTATGCAGATGGCAAAAAAAGGACTGAAAAGCTCGCGCACTGAGGAATTTTTCCTGCACGATTCAAAAGCCCTTAACAAAAGGAGCTCGGAGCTCTGCCCCCCTGCTTACGCAGGCGTGACGTAGGCCGAGCCCTAAAAACTGGGGTCATCCGTGTTCGGCCCACAAGTGTTAATGAAAGCTATAGACTGATGTCTCAGTAAACCAATCGCTATGACAAATCTGCCCTCTGGATCTTTGATCACCTTTGATACTCAGAAATTAAGCCCCTTTCGTACAAATATGCTGACTCCCCTGGCATAGGATGAGTAGTTGGAGCTATGTATAGATTTCGCCCATCTACTCCCTATGGTCGCTGTGGTGTGCGCTGCGATGTGCGTTTCCTGGAGGAAAGCAATATCTATTTTATGTCTGGTAAGGTAAGCAAAGATTAGACGTATTTTCTTTGGGTGATTCATTCCCCTGACATTCCAGGTGAGAAGATTTAGGTGAGTGTCTTTCACGTCGTCAATGTGTGTCTCTGTTACATCTCAATTTCACGGCGCTGTGTCTTGCATGTGGTGTGCATTTCGGCCGTATACCAGTGTCATGCAAAGCTACCATCTCAGTTAGATAACGCAGGTCGGAGTTCGTAATGTTTCTCACATACAGTGAATGGTAATGAACTTCCCCAACTGTTTCTCTTCTCCCCCCACCCACTTCAGCAACCCAATCCTGCCAAAGCCAATACCCCAAATCAGTTAAACAATAAAACCAACATTCTTCGGGGGACACCCAGGTTGGGGATCCGCCAGGTTCACACGTCTCCATCCACATTGTGGATGTGGACGGGTAGACTGTCACATCACAGTAAGCAACATTGTGTTGTCAATAAAACCAAATCTGCTCCAAGTACTTGCGCCATGGTGTGCCATGTGCTAAGGCCTCATTCCCTTCCCCCAAAGTCTTCCATGCTTTCACGCTCAGAGTGCACTCATACTTTTCACTATGGTGCGGCTTGGCTGCATCAGGAGAGCATCGGACAGTCACCATGCCTCTCCTCGGTTGTACCCCTCTGGTCTTAAGTAGGCTCACGCCCCTGAACAATGCGTATTTCGTGTTAAGTTGATCCACCTCGGTCTATCGGACCGTCAATGTTCACAACCAGTCTCTTTGACCATTCAGTACATGTCAGAGTATCTACGCTGGAACGTTTGTACAAATGCATCTGGTACATCGGGAGACAGGAAAGTCCCGTCCATTCTAATTAACCCCAGCTTAACTCCATAGTTCAAGCGTGCCATTCACACAGTACATCGTGCTCCGTGGAGTTCCTATTAGACAACTTGTTGTGTGTCTCCTCGGGCGAGCAGAGGGAAATGCATTGCAACTGCATACCCTCTCAGCTCTCGTCTTCGTGCTGTTCTCCTCGCTCTGGCGTTTTTTTCCTCTTGATCAGCTTTTTGATGAATGCATGAGCTGCTTGCGGCGTTACCAAAACCGTTGATCTGCCATCTTAAGTGACTTTGAGCTTTGCAGGATAGAGCATGGAGTATTCCAAACCCAGATCCCTGAGCTTCTTTTTTGCGGACTGGAACTCCTTGCGGGCCAACTGCACAGCCATGGTGTGGTCCGGATAAAAGTCGAGTTTGTTCTCTTGGTGGGTAATGTTTCCTTTTTCACGCGCCCTCCGCACGACCACGTCCCTATCCCTGTAGTTTAGGAGACGTGCTATTATGATGCGTGGAGGTGCCCCCGGTTTCTGGGGAGGCGCCAAGGAGCGGTGAGCCCGTTCCACGAAGAACACTGTGGAAAAGGCCTCCTCACCAAAGATTTCTTTAAGTAGTTTCTCCACGTATCGTTCCATATTTCCAGTGTTGGTCGTCTCCGGCAGCCCCGCTATGTGAATATTATTACGGCGGGACCGCACTTCGAAATCCTCTGTCTTATTGCGCAGTGTGTCCATGGCGGTGCAGGTTTTCGTGTTGGCGTTAGAGACATCCTCCACTGCCGATATCCTTGTTTCAGCCTCCAATAACCGCTCTCCATGCTTGTCCATTTTTGCGGCCATGTTGTCGACCCTCTGCGTGAGAGTGTCTAGTTTTCCATTCATTTCTTGCAGGCTGCACTGTATGGCCCTCAAAATTCCCTCCATTCCAGCGCTCTCAGTTGCCTCAGGGTCAGCGTCTGTTTCCGATCCTCCAGTTGCCCCTCTAGTCTGTTTCTTTGCCTCGAACTGCAGCTTCGTTTGTTGTTTTTCTGGTTTGCCCATAACGCCGGTTGCACCCGGTGATCCGCAGTTTACACGCTGTTGGGTTTGAGCGGCGTGAGTCTTTCTCGTTACCGTGGTCATTCGCTGGCTGTGGAGCTCTCATGCACCGGGGATGCAGTCGTGCCCGCTCCAGCTCCAGAGTCCGTCTGGAGTACACTGGGCAGTCTATCTCCCAGAATGATGCTTAGTCTGTTTGCAGTGGCTCTATGGCAACTTCCACCATTACCGTACCACCCCCAATCACGCTTTCTCCCGCAGTTGGCGCGTTCTTGTAGATCACGACTCAGGAGCATATTTTGCGCCGTACATACAGGACCTCGTTGGATGGCGAGGGCTGCACGCTGGATGTGCGTTGGTTCCAATGCCAATAATTATGCTCCTCCAATGGTAGTTCTCCGTCTCACTCCATTACCACGCACAGGGGGATGTGGCCGATGTTACCGTCGTTCCCAGTCTGTCCCGCGCAGTGTTCAGCATCGCCATAGTAACATTGGTCTGTCACTTTCCCAATGGCCGCTAATCCTCAGACCACGCTCCACATCAGCTAGGTCCCTCGTGTCTCCAGTATGTGCGCCTGAGCAAGTAGCCGCTGTACACCGCGGTTCTTTGCAGGTAAGCACACATCCGACAGTCGCAAATGCCTCTGAGAAGGTCGAGACCCGAGTGTAGGGCTTTCCGGCAGAGTCATATCTCCGCTGTCGGGAAGTTAGTACAATATAGTCACATATTTAATGTATGTAGAGGGCAATGGAGCGCTGTACTTCTGTGCGTTTCACGCTGACCGCCATTTTGTGAGCCGTGGAACGCATGTAGCTATGTACTCACGGTCCGTTGTTCGTTGGGTCCGCACAAGAGTCTTCGCGCCACATTATCGTGGGACACTCCACGCATCTCCGTAGATGTCCAGTGGGAGCGGAAAGAGTCCAGGGGACGTCCGTTTGGTCCGCCACTTCAGATCGAGTTCGCCGCCATTTTGGGAGGTCGTCCGAGGTCCGCACCGTCTACCTCCATTTTCGCCTATTGCTGCATTTTCAGACCATGGAAACACACGTCCGGGGTCCTCCGCATGTTACGACGGCTTAAGCAGCAAAGCCTGTCCGTTTTAAGGCCATTGACATTCCGCTAGCAGTCTCAGCAGTCTCCCGTCCGGCAGAGCTGTCTCAGGAGCCAGCCATCCCGCAGTGCGCCCTCTAGCGCCCCCTGTGATTTGAATTTAATGTTAAACTACTCTCTCAGAAGGAATTTTAATTCTGTTGTTAATCCTGACTACCACAAAAAATGGACTGCCTGATCTACAACACATCCCCTTACAGAAGTTCAGAGTTCTTCATCTGAATACAGAGACAATTCCATGGGTTAAGATTTTCATACCATAAATGTTTCTGGTGTCTGTACCTTCATTTGAGGCTGAACACCCTTCCAATATTCAGGAGTAGCTCAAAGTGAAGAATATATATTCCTTATCGCTTATGGCTTCAATAACATGAAAGTAATTTGTGCAATATGTTTATCCTGAGAGTTCAAAAAAATTAACATTAATTACCTAGTTGATGTTCACTGTGTTATAGCTTGAAGAAAGATGTTGCTGTTGGGTCAGCTATAGACTAGCGGTTCCTTCTCAAGCTTATATGATTTAACTTGTTCAACCTTTCAATGGTTCTAGTCCCGCGGGTGCTCGCTGGCCATTTTTTCCCATCATTTGTCAATTAATAAACTACGCATCTTTCCTTGCTTTATTCACTCTATTTGGTAAATATCGCCAATTTCCTCTTTCTATTTCTACAAATGATCATTAAAGCATTGCCTACTACCAGAGTGGGTTCTCAGCTACATAACCCAGCCTTTCCAGTGCTGTGTGATTGTCCCGACGCATAATAACATATTGAAAAAAAGTAATTCAATGAGGTAAGGAAGGCATTTGTCCATCAAAACCAACCATCACCTTTTGATTGCTTTATAACTAATTTTTTAAAACTTTTTTAACTTTTTTAACTTACAAGCCTGTTGCAATAATGATGGTGCGCCAGCATCCTGCCTCCTTTATCTCCGCTAAGACAGAATTTGTGGTATAAGCGCAGGAGTGCGTACTCGGCCCGGTCAAGGTCCAGATGTTTAAGCATGCGCCGTTTCGTCTCTAGCTCTCTCCAGACACGCTGCGCCCCCGTACGCTTGTGGATCGCCTCCAACCCCTGCACGTGAAGACAGAATTTTAAATCTTATGAAACAAAATTCCCAGATTGTCAGTATTCTAGCTTAAACTAGAATGTATCACTATGATGACATAATGCTTTCACCATAATTCACTAACAGCAAGTTAAATAATTCAAGTAGACTCATTATATATTGCTGTAATAAGAACTATTGGAATTTACCTCTTTATGAGTTGACATCATTTGTTGGAATGCATACATATTAGGTATAGAATAAGCAAGTGCAGTGACGTGATGCATGCAGCCCCCTTTAACATTGTTTGAGGGGACCGTTAGTTGGCTTCCGTTTTTTCAACTTCACATCACCACAAGGTATATCAGTGCAGTGATGAATTTGAAAAAAATATATAACCCCACAGCATGGTGTTGGAATCATTTGTGTTTCTTTTTAAAAAATAAAATCTAATTTAGTGGTTTCTTCTACAAAAAAGGAACACTGAAAATGTTGACGAACTGCATAATGTTTGACAAAGTCACCTATCAAAATGTTCCTACATTGATAACAATTCCAACGACAGGTGTTTATGCCAATGTACAGTTGTTGCTGCTTGGGATGCAGACCTGACAGGGTTTCCAGGTTTAATATATCAAAACCTAATTTTGGCTGCATTTACATTGAATTCTGTGATTTGAATTTAATGTTAAACTTCTCTCTCAGAAGGATTTTTAATTCTTTTGTTAATCCTGTTAATAAATCACGGCTACAAATCTCAGACTGCCACAAAAAATGGACTGCATGATCTACAACACATCTTCTTACAGAAGTACAGAGATCTTCATCTGAATACAGAGACAATTGCATGGGTTAAGATTTTCCTACCATAAATGTTTCTGGTGTCTGTACCTTCATTTGAGGCTGAACACCCTTCCTATATTCAGGAGTAGCTCAAAGTGAAGAATATATATATATTTTTTTTTGTAAAGTTTTTATTTTGTATTTTGCGGAGAAAAGCAGAGAATAAAACAAGCGACAGTCCCGCAATGCTTTCCACACAGGGGGTATTTGAAGAGGCATAAAGCATAGGCAAGGCGTTATAGAGAGTTACCACAGTGCAGTTCGAAGAATCAGTCCCGGAGGGCAGTAAGATGGGTACTCAAAGTCAAATTCCCTCGAGAATCCCGGAGGAGTAGAAGCCCTGCGAAGAAGGGGTAGTGGAGGCGAGTGAGTCAGTGCAGAAGATTTTCGATGCCTCCAAGTGCCCTGTGGGCGTTGCAACAAATAACGTAACCACATCACCCCACCCAACCCCCCTCCCTACCCACTCCCAGATAGTGGTGACAAGCATATGCATTCATTCCAATATTCATATGACAGGTTATATCTGAAAGAGGTGGAGCGCGCATACTGAGGATGGGCAGACTGCAGATGGTAAGCCCCGTGAGAGAAAGCGGACCAAGGGACCCCATCGAAACACGACATTTTTGAAGTTACCTAGAAAGATGTCCGCCACTCGTTCCACGCTCAGTAATCTCCGCAGTCTCGCGTGCCACAGGGATATGGCTGGGGCGTCTAGTGTCTTCCAGGCTGCTGCCAGGGTGAGTTTGGCCGCTCCAAGACAGAGCCACAAGATTTGTTTGTCTGCTCTGGTTTGATGTTCGAGAACTGGGTTCCGGAGACCTAGCAGGACTTGGGCCATGGAGTCAGCTATCGGGTAGCCGAGAATTTCTTTGATATGGGACAAAATCTCTTCCCAGTATGGGCGGATGACCGGGCAATCCCACCAGATGTGGCGGAAGTCTCCTAACAGACCACAGCCTCTCCAACATTGGTCCGAGGAGGCCGGGAATATGCGATGAAACTTGGACGGGTACAAGTACCAATCCATAAGGGTCTTCAGATGGGCCTCCCGCAAATCTACTGAGTGATTGTGCACCGTAATGTCTCGCCAGAGGCCCGACCACTCCTCATCTGTAATGTCCCTCCCGAGAACTTCCTCCCAGTGCCCCATATAACGGGGACGGGGGGCCACAGCAGTGGTAAGCAGCAGGTTATAAAGGAAGGAAATAGCACCTTTCATAGTGTTGGTTCGCAGGATGAAGGCCTCAAATGGGGATGGAGGTCTTGTGGCCGCGTCGCCAACCCCAGATGAGGTAGCCCAGTGGAGGAGCTGGATGTGGTGAAACCGCTCAGAGGCCGGGACCCCATAGTCCCTCATACAGTTGGCAAAAGTGAGCGGCGCGGATCCGTGGAACAAGTGTGTAAGGGCCCTACAGCCCCCCTCTCTCCACAGTTGAAAGGGGCTGTCCTGCATCGCCGGTGGGAAGGCCGGGTTGAAGTGTATTGGTGTAAAGGGGGATGGAAATGTAGTCCAGCGATCATCAGACTGTGTCCCAGACTTTCAGGACAGTGCCAGTGGGTGTACTGATGTAAGCGTTCTTGGGCCTATCTACCGTAGGTTTCCAAGCCAGGTCCCAAACGGACCTCCCTGCGACACTCCTGTCCATGAGCAGCCAGTGTTTTTCCGAGAGTTGCTGGGACCATTCCACCAGAACCCGTAGCTGCGCAGCTTTATAGTACAGGTGCATGTCGGGCAAGAACACCCCCCCCTCCTTTCGCGGCCGTCGTAGAGTAGTGAAGGAAAACTGCGCTTGTCCACCCCTGCCAGATGAAGCGCAGCATCAAGGTTTTAAGGCGCCGGAAGAAGTCCATGTCTATCGGGATAGGAAGAGATTGGAAGACATATACAAATTTGGGTAGAGGACCATCTTTAGAGCATGGATTCTACCCAGCCACTTGATATACTTTGGTTTCCAACAATCCAAGTCTGCCCGCATTGATGCCAACAGTTTCCCAATGGAAGGCGTCAGCCGAACTCCCAGGTATAAGATAGAGGCGGACGCCCAAGACCGAGGTGTTAGTAGCCGCACACGTTCCACCTCAGCCGGAGGAAGTGTGATATTGAAGATATATGATTTATCAAAGTTGACTTTGAAACCGCCCACCCCCTCCAAGCAAGATGTGCGGGAACGAGTGAGCCGGATCCCCAATGGATAAAAAAACGTCATCCGCAAACAGGGAGATTTTGTGCTGCTCACCGGTAAAGCGGAGACCCCGGATCTCCTCATGCTCCCTCACTGCCAGCGCCAATGGCTCAATGCTCAGCGTGAAGAGCAGGGGGGAGAGGGGACATCCCTGTCTGGTACCGCGGGAGTGTGAGAAAAAGGTGGATAGGTGTCCATTAACCAACACTCTAGAGCGGGGATCGCTATAGTTTGCCCGTATCATTGTTATAAACTTATCCGAAAAGCCAAAGGCGACTAGGGTGTGGAACAGAAATCCCCAGTCCACGCGGTCGAAGGCCTTTTCCGCGTCAAGGCCCACCAGCACTGCTGGTATGCGAAACATATTGGCCTTTTCTATCAGGTGGATCACTCGTCTCATATTATCATGGGTCTGCCGGCCCTTGATGAATCCAGACTGGTCCGGATGAATGAGGACCGGCATTAAGTCCTGGAGCCTACGTGCAATGATAGAAGAGTATAACTTAGCATCAATATTGAGGAGGGCTATCAGGCGATATGAGGAGCATTTGGATGGGTCCTTCCCTGATTTGGGAATAACGGAGATCACCGCCTCAGCCATAGATCCCGAAGTTCTACCAGTCTCTGCCATTGCATTAAAGAGGGAGACCAAATAGTCACACACCTCTGCCGCGAACGTCTGATAATAAAGGGCCGTATAGCCATCTGGTCCCGGTGCTTTATGGAGTTTCAGGGCTTTGATAGCATCCAGCACTTCTGTTCTTGAGATGGGGCGGCCAAGAGATCATTCCATTCCTCAGAAACCTGGGGTATGGGAAGATCTGACAGATATCTCTTCTGAGTCTCATGATCGAGGGCATCCCCCGTGTAAAGAGCGGCATAAAAGTGGCCAAAAAGGGCTGCCTTATCCTCATCCCGGTGTTGCAGGTCTCCTGTCGAGTCCCGGATACGCCCGATGTAATCCTTCTCTCTCTTGTCCCGAAGTTGGCGGGCCAAGTGCCTTCCCACTTTGTTCCCCTGAGAGTACGAGAGACGCCGAAGCCGCAGCTGGGCGAACTCTGCTCGGTTATTGTAGTGGGCCTTCAGTTTTCTCCTGACCGCAGTCAGCGGGCGAAGGGTCAGTCTAGACGGGTTTAATTTGTGACCCTTTTCCCAAGAGGCGAGCTCCGCCTCCAACCCTTCCCGCTCCCTCCTCCTCAGTTTGTTAAGATTAGCGTTGAGAGCTAGGCAGGTGCCACGCAGTGAAGCTTTGCATGCGTCCCAGGTAGTGAATACGGACGTATCTGAAATGGGATTGAGGGTCAGGAAGTCCCGAATGTCCTTCCGCAGCTCCCTACATGATGTGTCGCCTCGGACTAGCGCGGCCAGAAAGTACCATTTGCGCAGGCCGTCACCTTTCACCGACCAGTGTAACCCGAGGACTAGCAAGCTATGATCAGACACAGAGAGTGGAAAAATGCTGGAGTCGCGGACAGCTCCCCTGAGGGCTTGGCTCAAAAATATGTGGTCTAGGCGGGAATAGGAATGGTGGACATGAGAGAAGAAGGTGTAATCCGGGGACTGGGGGTGCAGAGAACGTCAGCCATCAATCAAGCCCAATTCACCCACCAGTCGCTGCGTTTCAGTAGAGAACAGACGGGCATCTGATCTCTGAGTACAAGAGCTATCCAGGTCCCTGTTCCAAACCAAATTAAAGTCTCCCAGAATAAACAAGTGCCCCTCAACAAAGTTCTCAACTCTACGGAGCAGATCCTGGAGAAAGCTATTTTGTCCCGCATTGGGGACATACACCACCACAAAAGTGCACAGCCTACCATGCAGCATCCCCTTGACCATCAACCAGCGGCCTTCCTTATTCCAACTTACCCCTATAGGCTGAAAGTGAAGGGACGCACGGAAAAAAAGGGCCACCCCCCTGTGTTTGGTGGAGGCAGAGGACCTATAAATGAGGGGGAAATGTCTGTGCTGGAGGCGAAGCTCATCCTTGCGCGCCAAATGGGTCTCCTGGAAGCCCACCACATCCAGTTTATGATCATTCAGGTATTTCCAAATTTTCTGGCACTTTTGTGGGGAGTTCAGACCTTTCACATTCCAAGTACCAATACTAAGTGGCATTGCAACACATTTATTCCACTCTCGCTTCCCCCACCTTGTCAATGGGCCCCAGCGTTCCTCCCACCTCCCATGGCCGAACCCCCCCTGCTCCCCACCCCCACATCCCTTCTTGCTGGTATGCCACTCCCCCCTCCTGAGCAACCTCCCGATCCAATCCCCAGGCTTCACCGGAGACCTTGCCAACAGCAGCACCAGATCGGCATCATCAGAACTAGGAGCCTAGCTAACACCACGGCCGAGGCCCAAGCTAACAGAACGCATACATAGCAGAAATTCAGAAGCTACAGTCACATCAAACCACGCATTCCGGTCACCACCACCCTCTAGTGCAGCCCCACCACCTTCCCCATGTCCCCCTTTCCCCACTCCCTCCACACACCATCCCGGATCCCACCCCTCCCAAAAAACTGCAAGGATCACCATCAAATTGTAAGCAATGGAAAATAGGAAAACAAACAGTAACAGTTCCCATGTGTGGACATTTGTAGTCGCCCCCAAGGGGCGGGGGAAAGGGCACCAGGAGGTGTGCCCTCCAAGGGCCGGACCGGGGTGTCTTCCTAAAAGTAAAAAATTACCCACAGTACCTGATGGAGAAGGGCCCCTCCGGCGCCATGCAAGCTCCGCTGCAAGGCTCAAGCTGCCCCAGAGCTATCCTGTGATGATGGCACCGTTACAGATGCGACAGATGCAACAGCTGCCCCCCCGTTCCTGCAAGCTGGTCGTACAATCAGGCCTCCTCAGGTCCGTCTCCCGCCCCACTCTCTGCCAGGACGGCGACCACCGTCTCCGCCTCGATGGGGAGCCCCCATCACCCGGGGAGGGGGCTGCATCATCAAGGCCCAGGATGTCCCTCGCCGCCTGAAGAGACCGGACCTGTACCAATCTGTTCTGCCACCTGAAGATGAGGCGAAAGGGGTGGCTCCAGGAGTAGGATACATGTTGTTCTCCTAAAAAGGTGGTCACAGGGCAAAACTCGCGTCTCTTCTGGAGCGTCGAAGCCGCCAAGTCCTAGAATAACTGGGTACGGTGGTCTCGGAATTGCAAAGATGGGGTCTCCCGTGCCTTCCGGAGAATGCGCTCCTTCAGTTGGAAGTCGTGGACGCAAACCAAAATATCGGGGGGAGGTCCCCCTCCGCGTCTAGGCAGGCCGACCCTGTGGACCTTGTCCATCCTGATTTCGCTCACGTCCTCGTCATTAAGGATCTGCAAGAAGAGCGCTCCCACATATTCCCTTAGATCACCAGCTTCCCCGTCCCATGGCACAGCTCGGATGCAGATGTTGTTCCGGCGGGAACGGTTCTCCAAGTCCTCCGCGTGTGCCTGGAGGTCCAGGTTCTGTTCCGTGAGTCGGATCACATCTTGCTGCGGTTGGTGCACATCGTTCGCCACGCTCAGGTCATAATCCTCCAGAGTAGCTACCCGCTCTCCGATGCCATCCACATCTCTCCGCACCTCGCGAAGGTCCGAAGCCAGCTGAGAGCCGAGTTCAGAGATGTCCTCTTTAATGTAAGCGAAAAGTTCCATCATAAATGCCTTAGTTGCGGGAGCCTCATCGTCCTTTGGCTTAGGTGATACGCTGGGAACAGGAGACGCCGGCTGCTGGGTCCCCCTCTGAGGTGCATCCTTACCAGGCTTTCCTTTAATCTGTGATGTGGACATTGCGGCGCCGCTGGTCCTCCCACCCTCCAACGGCGAGAGACGGCCCTGGATCGCCGGAACGGTGCGTCACCGGTCTTCTTGTAAATACCGTCGCTTCTGCGGCGAATAAGGTGCCGGTATTACCCCAGCCCAGGGATCTATCCCTCCGCGACCACAGCAGCGGCCTCACCGGACCTGTCTCCAACGGCCAGTTCTCTCACCTTCTCAGAACAGCTTCTGGCCCCTGCGCAAGACGCAGGTGCTCTGCAGTCCACCGGCTGGTATTGTGCTCCCCACGTGGCACAGGCCGCTCGTCACCACTCACACTGCCCGGGCGCCTGTGCAAGTCTACCACACCGCATGTGCTGCCAGGCCTCTGCGTTGGAGCCGGTCCAAACACGGTCCGCCGGGGGATGCAGGGGGGGGGGGCTCCCGGGATACGACCACCCAGCGGGAGTTCTCTTGCAATCCAGTCGGGCCAGGAACCCGGGCCTACGTCCTGGTACAGTCACCTGCAGCTGGGGCCCACAACTCGGCAGCCGCCGGCGACGCCTCCACGTCCCCTGCTCCTCAAACTGCGTCCATCCGGGAACCCCGACAGGCAGGGCCGCCATGAGGCACCAGTCCCCAGGGAAGGTCAGCAATGCTGGGGAGTTCACAGCTGTCCCGCAGTGATCTGGAAGGCCCTCTGCCGGACCTCAGGTATGCCAGACGTTCTCAAGGCCGTGGCTCTCCAACGGCGGCAACCTCAGCAAGGCAGCCAACTGACCACTGACGGGGGTAGGGTGGCGAAGGGCACCTCCAGCGCCCCCAGCAGTACACCATTGCAGTGGGGCCGCCGCAAGATGTAGCAGGGCCGCTCCGGCCGCGATATCTGCCCACTGATCGAGGAGGTGGGGAGGGGCAGCACAGCAACGGCTCCGGCCGTCCCTAGCAGGCCTCCGGTCCCAGCTCTTTCTCACCGGGCCCTGGTTCAGCCGTCCGGCAGCGCCCCATGCTCCCAGGAGCACTCCGCAGCAGCCGCCGGAGAAAGGCGATCACAGCGCCGGCTGGTCCGGGGACACCGCAGCGCTGGGCTCCTCTACGGCGCCTGCTCTCCTTGCCGCCTCGCCCGTTCCTCGGCCACTCCCCCAACTCCAGGCCGAGGATCTCAGGGCCTCACCACGCCGCAGCGCTCCTGGCAAAGCACCACTGCCACAGCGCGCCCGGGAGGCAAACTCCGCCACCGGACTGTGCCCTCGTGCCTCGGGACTCACAGCGGGCAGGAAGGGGGCTGAGAGCTCACTGCTCCGGGGGCTATTACAAGGCAAAGCTAATTTCGGTGCCGGAGGGACTCTGCAACACGTCTCACTCCGACGCCATCTTGGCCACGCCCCCGAATATATATTTCTTATCGCTAATGGCTTCAATAACATGAAAGTACATTGTGCAATATGTTTATCCTGAGAGTTCAAAAAAATAAACATTATTTCCCTAGTTGATGTTCACTGTGTTATAGCTTGAAGAAAGATGTTGCTGTTGGGTCAGCTATAGCCCAGCAGTTCCTTCTCAAGTTTACATGATTTACCATGTTCAACCTTTCAATGGTTCTAGTCCCGCGGGTGCTCTCTGGCGTTTTTTCTCCATTATTTGTCAATTAATGAACTACGCATCTTTACTTGCTTCATTCACTCTATTTGGTAAATATCGCCTATTTCCTCTTTCTGTTTTCACAAATGATCATTAAAGCATTGCCTACTAGCAGAGTCTGTTCTCAGCTACATCACCCAGCCTTTCAAGTGCTGTGTGATTGTCCCGACGCATAATAACCTATTGAAAAAAAGTTATTCAATGAGGTAAGGAAGGCGTTTGTCCATCAAAAACAAACATCACCTTTTGATTGCTTTAGAACTAATTTTTTTAAAACTGTGTTAACTTGCAAGCCTGTAGAAATAATGATGATAATGTTGAAGACAGAATTTTAAATCTTATGAAACTAAATTCCCAGATTGTCAGTATTCTAGCTTAAACTAGAATGTATCACTATGATGACAAAATGCTTTCACCATAATACACTAACAGCAAGTTAAGTAATTCAAGTAGACTTATTATATATTGCTGTAATAAGAACTATTGGCAATTACCTTTTTTTGAGTTGACATCATTTGTTGGAATGCATAAGTATTAGGTATAGAATAATCAAGGGCAGTAACGTGATGCATGCAGCCCCCTTTAACATTGTTTGAGGGGACCGTTAGTTGGCTTTCGTTTTTTCAACTTCACATCACCACAAGGTATATTAGTGCAGTGATGAATTTGAAAAAAATATATAACCCCACAGCATGGTGTTGGAATCATTTGTGTTTCTTTTTAAAAAATTAAAATCCTAATTTAGTGGTTTCTTCTACAAAAAAGGAACACTGAAAATGTTGACGAAATGCATAATGTTTGACAAAGTCACCTATCAAAATGTTCCTACATTGATAACAACTGCAACGACTGGTGTTTATGCCAATGTACAGTTGTTGCTGCTGGAGATGCAGACCTGACAGGGTTTCCAGGTTTAATATGTCTAAACCTAATTTTGTCTGCATTTACATTGAATTCTGTGATGTGAATTTAATGTCAAACTACTCTCTAAGAAGGATTTTTAATTCTGTTGCTAATCCTGTTAATAAATTACGGCTACAAATCTCGGACTGCCACAAAAAATGGACTGCATGATCTACAACACATCCACTTACAGAAGTTAAGAGATCTTCATCTGAATACAGAGACAATTCCATGGGTTAAGAAGTTCCTAACCTAAAAATGTTTCTGGTGTCTGTACCTTCATTTGAGGCTGAACACCCTACCAATATTCAGTAGTAGCTCAAAGTGAAGAATATATATTTCTTATCGCTAATGGCTTCAATAACATGAAAGTAATTTGTGCAATATGTTTATCCTGAGAGTTCAAAAAAATAAACATTAATTCCCTAGTTGATGTTCACTGTGTTATAGCTTGAAGAAAAATGTTGCTATTGGGTCAGCTATAGCCCAGCAGTTCCTTCTCAAGTTTACAGGACTTAACTCCTTCAACCATTCAATGGTTCTAGTGCCGCGGGTGCTCTCTGGCCTTATTTCTCCATTATTTGTCAATTAATAAACTACGCATCTTTACTTGCTTCATTCACTCTATTTGGAAAATTTCGCCTATTCCCTCTTTCTGTTTCTACAAATTATCATTAAAGCATTGCCTACTAGCAGAGTGGGTTCTCAGCTACATCACCCAGCCTTTCCAGTGCTGTGTGATTGTCCCAACGGATAATAACATATTGGAAAAAAGTAATTCAATGAGGTAAGGAAGGCATTTGTCCATCAAAACCAAACATCACCTTTTGATTGCTTTAGAACTAATTTTTTTAAACTTTGTTAACTTGCAAGCCTGTAGCAATAATGATGAAAATGTTGAAGACAGAATTTTTAATCTTGTGAAACTAAATTCCCAGATTGTCAGTATTCTAGCTTAAACTACAATGTAGCACTATGATGACATAACGCTTTTACCATAATACACTAACAGCAAGCTAAGTGATTCAAGTACACTCATTATATACTGCTGTAATAATAACTATTGGAAATTACATTTTCATGAGTTGACACCATTTGTTGGGATGCATAAGTATTAGGTATAGAATAAGCAAGTGAGTAACGTGATGCATGCAGCCCCCTTTAACATTGTTTGAGGGGACCGTTAGTTGGCTTCCATTTTTTCAACTTCACATCACCACAAGGTATAGCAGTGCAGTGATGAATTTGAAAAAATGTATAACCCCACAGCATGGTGTTGGATTCATTTGTGTTTCTTTTAAAAAAAAAAAATTCTAATCTAGTGGTTTCTTCTACAAAAAAGGATCACTGAAAATGTTGACGAACTGCGTAATGTTTGACAAAGTCACCTATCAAAATGTTCCTACATTGATAACAACTGCAACAACAGGTGTGTTTGCCAATGTACAGTTGTTGCTGCTGGGCATGCAGACCTGACAGGGTTTCCAGATTTAATATGTCAAAACCTAATTTTGGCTGCATTTACATTGAATTCTGTGATTTGAAGTTAATGTTAAACTACTCTCTCAGAAGGATTTTTAATTCTGTTGTTAATCCTGTTAATAAATCACGGCTACAAATCTCAGACTGCCACAAACAATGGACTGCCTGATCTACAACACATCCCCTTACTGAAGTTCAGAGTTCTTCATCTGAATACAGAGACAATTCCATGGGTTAAGATTTTCATACCATGAATGTTTCAGATGTCTGTACCTTCATTTGAGGCTGAACACGATTCCAATATTCAGGAGTAGCTCAAAGTGAAGAATATATATTCCTTATCGCTAATGGCTTCAATAACATGAAAGTAATTTGTGCAATATGTTTATCCTGAGAGTTCATAAAAATTAACATTAATTCCCTAGTTGATGTTCACTGTGTTATAGCTTGAAGAAAGATGCGGCTTTTGGGTCAGCTATAGCCCAGGGGTTCTTTCTCAAGTTTACATGATTTAACTTGTTCAACCTTTCAATGGTTCTAGTCCTGCGGGTGCTCCCTGGCCTTTTTTTCCCATCATTTGTCAATTAATGAACTTCGCATCTTTACTTGCTTCATTCACTCTATTTGGTAAATATCGCCGATTTCCTCTTTCTCTTTCTACAAATGATCATTAAAGCATTGCCTACTAGCAGAGTGGGTTCTCAGCTACATAACTCAGCCTTTCCAGTGCTGTGTGATTGTCCCGACGCATAATAACATATTGAAAAAAAGTAATTCAGTGAGGTAAGGAAGGCATTTGTCCATCAAAACCAAACATCACCTTTTGATTGCTTTAGAACTAATTTTTTAAAACTTTTTTAACTTACAAGCCTGTTGCAATAATGATGATAATGTTGTAAACATAATTTAAAATGTTATGAAACTAAATTCCCAGATTGTCAGTATTCTAGCTTAAGCTAGAATGTATCACTATGATGACATAACGCTTTCACCATAATACACTAACAGCAAGTTAAGTAATTCAAGTAGACTCATTATATATTGCTGTAATAAGAGTAATAAGAACTATTGGAAATTACCTTTTTATGAGTTGACATAATTTGTTGGAATGCATAAATATTAGGTATAGAATAAGCAAGTGCAGTAACGTGGTGCATGCAGCCCCCTTTAACATTGTTTGAAGGGACCGTTAGTTGGCTTCCGTTTTTTCAACTTCACATCACCACAAGGTATATCAGTGCAGTGATGAATTTAAAAAAAATATATAACCCCACAGCATGGTGCTGGAATCATTTGTGTTTCTTTTTAAAAAATGAAATCCTAATTTTGTGGTTTCTTCTACAAAAAAGGAACACTGAAAATGTTGACGAACTGCATAATGTTTGACAAAGTCACCTAGCAAAATGTTCCTACATTGATAACAACTGCAACGACAGGTGTTTATGACAATGTACAGGTATTGCTGCTGGGGATGCAGACCTGACAGGGTTTCCAGGTTCAATATGTCAAAACCTAATTTTGGCTGCATTTACATTGAATTCTGTGATTTGAATTTAATGTTAAACTACTCTCTCAGAAGGATTTTTAATTCTGTTGTTAATCCTGTTAATAAATCACGGCTACAAATCTCAGACTGCCACAAACAATGGACTGCCTGATCTACAACACATCCCCTTACTGAAGTTCAGAGTTCTTCATCTGAATACAGAGACAATTCCATGGGTTAAGATTTTCATACCATGAATGTTTCAGATGTCTGTACCTTCATTTGAGGCTGAACACGATTCCAATATTCAGGAGTAGCTCAAAGTGAAGAATATATATTCCTTATCGCTAATGGCTTCAATAACATGAAAGTAATTTGTGCAATATGTTTATCCTGAGAGTTCATAAAAATTAACATTAATTCCCTAGTTGATGTTCACTGTGTTATAGCTTGAAGAAAGATGCGGCTTTTGGGTCAGCTATAGCCCAGGGGTTCTTTCTCAAGTTTACATGATTTAACTTGTTCAACCTTTCAATGGTTCTAGTCCTGCGGGTGCTCCCTGGCCTTTTTTTCCCATCATTTGTCAATTAATGAACTTCGCATCTTTACTTGCTTCATTCACTCTATTTGGTAAATATCGCCGATTTCCTCTTTCTCTTTCTACAAATGATCATTAAAGCATTGCCTACCAGCAGAGTGGGTTCTCAGCTACATAACTCAGCCTTTCCAGTGCTGTGTGATTGTCCCGACGCATAATAACATATTGAAAAAAAGTAATTCAGTGAGGTAAGGAAGGCATTTGTCCATCAAAACCAAACATCACCTTTTGATTGCTTTAGAACTAATTTTTTAAAACTTTTTTAACTTACAAGCCTGTTGCAATAATGATGATAATGTTGTAAACAGAATTTAAAATGTTATGAAACTAAATTCCCAGATTGTCAGTATTCTAGCTTAAGCTAGAATGTATCACTATGATGACATAACGCTTTCACCATAATACACTAACAGCAAGTTAAGTAATTCAAGTAGACTCATTATATATTGCTGTAATAAGAGTAATAAGAACTATTGGAAATTACCTTTTTATGAGTTGACATAATTTGTTGGAATGCATAAATATTAGGTATAGAATAAGCAAGTGCAGTAACGTGGTGCATGCAGCCCCCTTTAACATTGTTTGAAGGGACCGTTAGTTGGCTTCCGTTTTTTCAACTTCACATCACCACAAGGTTTATCAGTGCAGTGATGAATTTAAAAAAAATATATAACCCCACAGCATGGTGCTGGAATCATTTGTGTTTCTTTTTAAAAAATGAAATCCTAATTTTGTGGTTTCTTCTACAAAAAAGGAACACTGAAAATGTTGACGAACTGCATAATGTTTGACAAAGTCACCTAGCAAAATGTTCCTACATTGATAACAACTGCAACGACAGGTGTTTATGACAATGTACAGGTATTGCTGCTGGGGATGCAGACCTGACACGGTTTCCAGGTTCAATATGTCAAAACCTAATTTTGGCTGCATTTACATTGAATTCTGTGATTTGAATTTAATGTTAAACTACTCTCTCAGAAGGATTTTTAATTCTGTTGTTAATCCTGTTAATAAATCACGGCTACAAATCTCAGACTGCCACAAACAATGGACTGCCTGATCTACAACACATCCCCTTACAGAAGTTCAGAGTTCTTCATCTGAATACAGAGACAATTCCATGGGTTAAGATTTTCATACCATAAATGTTTCTGGTGTCTGTACCTTCAATTGAGGCTGAACACCCTTCCAATATTTAGGAGTAGCTCAAAGTGTAGAATATATATTCCTTATTGCTAATGGCTTCAATAACATGAAAGTAATTTGTGCAATATGTTTATCCTGAGTTCAAAAAATTAACATTAATTCCCTAGTTGATGTTCACTGTGTTATAGCTTGAAGAAAGGTGTTGCTGCTGGGTCAGCTATATCCCAGCGGTTCCTTCTCAAGTTTACATTATTTAACTTGTTCAACCTTTCAATGGTTCTAGTCCCGCGGGTGCTCTCTGGCCTTTTTCCCCATCATTTGTCAATTAATGAACTACGCATCTTTACTAGCTTCATTCACTCTATTTGGTAAATATTGCCTATTTCCTCTTTCTATTTCTACAAATGATCATTAAAGCATTGCCTACTAGCAGAGTGGGTTCTCAGCTACATAACACAGCCTTTCCAGTGCTGTGTGATTGTCCCGACGCATAATAACATATTGAAAAAAAGTAATTCAATGAGGTAAGGAAGGCATTTGTCCATCAAAACCAAACATCACCTTTTGATTGCTTTAGAACTAATTTTTTTAAACTTTTTTAACTTACAACCTTGTTGCAATAATGATGATAATGTTGAAGAATTTTAAATCTCATGAAACTAAATTCCCAGATTGTCAGTATTCTAGCTTAAACTAGAATGTATCACTATGATGACATAACGCTTTCCCCATAATACACTAACAGCAAGTTAAGTAATTCAAGTAGACTCATTATATATCGCTGTAATAAGAACTATTGGAAATTACCTTTTTTATGAGTTGACATCATTTGTTGGAATGCATAAGTATTAGGTATAGAATAAGCAAGTGAGTAACGTGATGCATGCAGCCCCCTTTAACATTGTTTGAGGGGACCGTTAGTTGGCTTCCAGTTTTTTCAACTTCACATCACCACAACGTATATCAGTGCAGTGATGAATTTGAAAAAATGTATAACCCCACAGCATGGTGTTGGAATCATTTGTGTTTCTTTAAAAAAAAAAAATCCTAATTTAGTGGTTTCTTCTACAAAAAAGGAACCCTGAAAATGTTGACGAAGTGCATAATGTTTGACATAGTCACCTAGCAAAATGTTCCTACATTGATAACAACTGCAACGACAGGTGTTTATGACAATGTACAGTTGTTGCTGCTGGGGATGCAGACCTGTCAGGGTTTCCAGGTTTAATATGTCAACACCTAGTTTTGGCTGCATTTACATTGAATTCTGTGATTTGAATTTAATGTTAAACTACTCACTCAGAAGGATTTTTAATTCTGTTGTTAATCCTGTTAATAAATCACGGCTACAAATGTCAGACTGCCACAAACAATGGACTGCCTGATCTACAACACATCCCCTTACAGAAGTTCAGAGTTCTTCATCTGAATACAGAGACAATTCCATGGGTTAAGATTTTCATACCATAAATGTTTCTGGTGTCTGTACCTTCATTTGAGGCTGAACACCCTTCCAATATTTAGGAGTAGCTCAAAGTGAAGAATATATATTCCTTATCGCTAATGGCTTCAATAACATGAAAGTAATTTGTGCAATATGTTTATCCTGAGAGTTAAAAAAATTAACATCAATTCCCTAGTTGATGTTCACTGTGTTATAGCTTGAAGAAAGATGTTGCTGTTGGGTCAGCTATAGCCCAGCGGTTCCTTCTCAAGTTTACATGATTTAACTTGTTCAACCTTTCAATGCTTCTAGTCCCGCGGGTGCTCTCTGGCCTTTTTCCCATCATTTGTCAATTAATGAACTACGCATCTTTACTTGCTTCATTCACTCTATTTGGTAAATATTGCCTATTTCCTCTTTCTATTTCTACAAATGATCATTAAATCATTGCCTACTAGCAGAGTGGGTTCTCAGCTATATAACACAGCCTTTCCAGTGCTGTGTGATTGTCCCGACGCATAATAACATATTGAAAAAAAGTAATTCAATGAGGTAAGGAAGGCGTTTGTCCATCAAAACCAAACAGCACCTTTTGATTGCTTTAGAACTAATTTTTTAAAACTTTTTTAACTTACAAGCCTGTTGCAATAATGATGATAATGTTGTAAACAGAATTTAAAATGTTATGAAACTAAATTCCCAGATTGTCAGTATTCTAGCTTAAACTAGAATGTATCACTATGATGACAAAATGCTTTCACCATAATACACTAACAGCAAGTTAAGTAATTCAAGTAGACTTATTATATATTGCTGTAATAAGAACTATTGGCAATTACCTTTTTTTGAGTTGACATCATTTGTTGGAATGCATAAGTATTAGGTATAGAATAATCAAGGGCAGTAACGTGATGCATGCAGCCCCCTTTAACATTGTTTGAGGGGACCGTTAGTTGGCTTTCGTTTTTTCAACTTCACATCACCACAAGGTATATTAGTGCAGTGATGAATTTGAAAAAAATATATAACCCCACAGCATGGTGTTGGAATCATTTGTGTTTCTTTTTAAAAAATAAAATCCTAATTTAGTGGTTTCTTCTACAAAAAAGGAACACTGAAAATGTTGACGAAATGCATAATGTTTGACAAAGTCACCTATCAAAATGTTCCTACATTGATAACAACTGCAACGACTGGTGTTTATGCCAATGTACAGTTGTTGCTGCTGGAGATGCAGACCTGACAGGGTTTCCAGGTTTAATATGTCTAAACCTAATTTTGTCTGCATTTACATTGAATTCTGTGATGTGAATTTAATGTCAAACTACTCTCTAAGAAGGATTTTTAATTCTGTTGCTAATCCTGTTAATAAATTACGGCTACAAATCTCGGACTGCCACAAAAAATGGACTGCATGATCTACAACACATCCACTTACAGAAGTTAAGAGATCTTCATCTGAATACAGAGACAATTCCATGGGTTAAGAAGTTCCTAACCTAAAAATGTTTCTGGTGTCTGTACCTTCATTTGAGTCTGAACACCCTACCAATATTCAGTAGTAGCTCAAAGTGAAGAATATATATTTCTTATCGCTAATGGCTTCAATAACATGAAAGTAATTTGTGCAATATGTTTATCCTGAGAGTTCAAAAAAATAAACATTAATTCCCTAGTTGATGTTCACTGTGTTATAGCTTGAAGAAAAATGTTGCTATTGGGTCAGCTATAGCCCAGCAGTTCCTTCTCAAGTTTACAGGACTTAACTCCTTCAACCATTCAATGGTTCTAGTGCCGCGGGTGCTCTCTGGCCTTATTTCTCCATTATTTGTCAATTAATAAACTACGCATCTTTACTTGCTTCATTCACTCTATTTGGAAAATTTCGCCTATTCCCTCTTTCTGTTTCTACAAATTATCATTAAAGCATTGCCTACTAGCAGAGTGGGTTCTCAGCTACATCACCCAGCCTTTCCAGTGCTGTGTGATTGTCCCAACGGATAATAACATATTGGAAAAAAGTAATTCAATGAGGTAAGGAAGGCATTTGTCCATCAAAACCAAACATCACCTTTTGATTGCTTTAGAACTAATTTTTTTAAACTTTGTTAACTTGCAAGCCTGTAGCAATAATGATGAAAATGTTGAAGACAGAATTTTTAATCTTGTGAAACTAAATTCCCAGATTGTCAGTATTCTAGCTTAAACTACAATGTAGCACTATGATGACATAACGCTTTTACCATAATACACTAACAGCAAGCTAAGTGATTCAAGTACACTCATTATATACTGCTGTAATAATAACTATTGGAAATTACATTTTCATGAGTTGACACCATTTGTTGGGATGCATAAGTATTAGGTATAGAATAAGCAAGTGAGTAACGTGATGCATGCAGCCCCCTTTAACATTGTTTGAGGGGACCGTTAGTTGGCTTCCATTTTTTCAACTTCACATCACCACAAGGTATAGCAGTGCAGTGATGAATTTGAAAAAATGTATAACCCCACAGCATGGTGTTGGATTCATTTGTGTTTCTTTTAAAAAAAAAAAATTCTAATCTAGTGGTTTCTTCTACAAAAAAGGATCACTGAAAATGTTGACGAACTGCGTAATGTTTGACAAAGTCACCTATCAAAATGTTCCTACATTGATAACAACTGCAACAACAGGTGTGTTTGCCAATGTACAGTTGTTGCTGCTGGGCATGCAGACCTGACAGGGTTTCCAGATTTAATATGTCAAAACCTAATTTTGGCTGCATTTACATTGAATTCTGTGATTTGAAGTTAATGTTAAACTACTCTCTCAGAAGGATTTTTAATTCTGTTGTTAATCCTGTTAATAAATCACGGCTACAAATCTCAGACTGCCACAAACAATGGACTGCCTGATCTACAACACATCCCCTTACTGAAGTTCAGAGTTCTTCATCTGAATACAGAGACAATTCCATGGGTTAAGATTTTCATACCATGAATGTTTCAGATGTCTGTACCTTCATTTGAGGCTGAACACGATTCCAATATTCAGGAGTAGCTCAAAGTGAAGAATATATATTCCTTATCGCTAATGGCTTCAATAACATGAAAGTAATTTGTGCAATATGTTTATCCTGAGAGTTCATAAAAATTAACATTAATTCCCTAGTTGATGTTCACTGTGTTATAGCTTGAAGAAAGATGCGGCTTTTGGGTCAGCTATAGCCCAGGGGTTCTTTCTCAAGTTTACATGATTTAACTTGTTCAACCTTTCAATGGTTCTAGTCCTGCGGGTGCTCCCTGGCCTTTTTTTCCCATCATTTGTCAATTAATGAACTTCGCATCTTTACTTGCTTCATTCACTCTATTTGGTAAATATCGCCGATTTCCTCTTTCTCTTTCTACAAATGATCATTAAAGCATTGCCTACTAGCAGAGTGGGTTCTCAGCTACATAACTCAGCCTTTCCAGTGCTGTGTGATTGTCCCGACGCATAATAACATATTGAAAAAAAGTAATTCAGTGAGGTAAGGAAGGCATTTGTCCATCAAAACCAAACATCACCTTTTGATTGCTTTAGAACTAATTTTTTTAAACTTTTTTAACTTACAAGCCTGTTGCAATAATGATGATAATGTTGTAAACATAATTTAAAATGTTATGAAACTAAATTCCCAGATTGTCAGTATTCTAGCTTAAGCTAGAATGTATCACTATGATGACATAACGCTTTCACCATAATACACTAACAGCAAGTTAAGTAATTCAAGTAGACTCATTATATATTGCTGTAATAAGAGTAATAAGAACTATTGGAAATTACCTTTTTATGAGTTGACATAATTTGTTGGAATGCATAAATATTAGGTATAGAATAAGCAAGTGCAGTAACGTGGTGCATGCAGCCCCCTTTAACATTGTTTGAAGGGACCGTTAGTTGGCTTCCGTTTTTTCAACTTCACATCACCACAAGGTATATCAGTGCAGTGATGAATTTAAAAAAAAATATATAACCCCACAGCATGGTGCTGGAATCATTTGTGTTTCTTTTTAAAAAATGAAATCCTAATTTTGTGGTTTCTTCTACAAAAAAGGAACACTGAAAATGTTGACGAACTGCATAATGTTTGACAAAGTCACCTAGCAAAATGTTCCTACATTGATAACAACTGCAACGACAGGTGTTTATGACAATGTACAGGTATTGCTGCTGGGGATGCAGACCTGACAGGGTTTCCAGGTTCAATATGTCAAAACCTAATTTTGGCTGCATTTACATTGAATTCTGTGATTTGAATTTAATGTTAAACTACTCTCTCAGAAGGATTTTTAATTCTGTTGTTAATCCTGTTAATAAATCACGGCTACAAATCTCAGACTGCCACAAACAATGGACTGCCTGATCTACAACACATCCCCTTACTGAAGTTCAGAGTTCTTCATCTGAATACAGAGACAATTCCATGGGTTAAGATTTTCATACCATGAATGTTTCAGATGTCTGTACCTTCATTTGAGGCTGAACACGATTCCAATATTCAGGAGTAGCTCAAAGTGAAGAATATATATTCCTTATCGCTAATGGCTTCAATAACATGAAAGTAATTTGTGCAATATGTTTATCCTGAGAGTTCATAAAAATTAACATTAATTCCCTAGTTGATGTTCACTGTGTTATAGCTTGAAGAAAGATGCGGCTTTTGGGTCAGCTATAGCCCAGGGGTTCTTTCTCAAGTTTACATGATTTAACTTGTTCAACCTTTCAATGGTTCTAGTCCTGCGGGTGCTCCCTGGCCTTTTTTTCCCATCATTTGTCAATTAATGAACTTCGCATCTTTACTTGCTTCATTCACTCTATTTGGTAAATATCGCCGATTTCCTCTTTCTCTTTCTACAAATGATCATTAAAGCATTGCCTACCAGCAGAGTGGGTTCTCAGCTACATAACTCAGCCTTTCCAGTGCTGTGTGATTGTCCCGACGCATAATAACATATTGAAAAAAAGTAATTCAGTGAGGTAAGGAAGGCATTTGTCCATCAAAACCAAACATCACCTTTTGATTGCTTTAGAACTAATTTTTTAAAACTTTTTTAACTTACAAGCCTGTTGCAATAATGATGATAATGTTGTAAACAGAATTTAAAATGTTATGAAACTAAATTCCCAGATTGTCAGTATTCTAGCTTAAGCTAGAATGTATCACTATGATGACATAACGCTTTCACCATAATACACTAACAGCAAGTTAAGTAATTCAAGTAGACTCATTATATATTGCTGTAATAAGAGTAATAAGAACTATTGGAAATTACCTTTTTATGAGTTGACATAATTTGTTGGAATGCATAAATATTAGGTATAGAATAAGCAAGTGCAGTAACGTGGTGCATGCAGCCCCCTTTAACATTGTTTGAAGGGACCGTTAGTTGGCTTCCGTTTTTTCAACTTCACATCACCACAAGGTTTATCAGTGCAGTGATGAATTTAAAAAAAATATATAACCCCACAGCATGGTGCTGGAATCATTTGTGTTTCTTTTTAAAAAATGAAATCCTAATTTTGTGGTTTCTTCTACAAAAAAGGAACACTGAAAATGTTGACGAACTGCATAATGTTTGACAAAGTCACCTAGCAAAATGTTCCTACATTGATAACAACTGCAACGACAGGTGTTTATGACAATGTACAGGTATTGCTGCTGGGGATGCAGACCTGACACGGTTTCCAGGTTCAATATGTCAAAACCTAATTTTGGCTGCATTTACATTGAATTCTGTGATTTGAATTTAATGTTAAACTACTCTCTCAGAAGGATTTTTAATTCTGTTGTTAATCCTGTTAATAAATCACGGCTACAAATCTCAGACTGCCACAAACAATGGACTGCCTGATCTACAACACATCCCCTTACAGAAGTTCAGAGTTCTTCATCTGAATACAGAGACAATTCCATGGGTTAAGATTTTCATACCATAAATGTTTCTGGTGTCTGTACCTTCAATTGAGGCTGAACACCCTTCCAATATTTAGGAGTAGCTCAAAGTGTAGAATATATATTCCTTATTGCTAATGGCTTCAATAACATGAAAGTAATTTGTGCAATATGTTTATCCTGAGTTCAAAAAATTAACATTAATTCCCTAGTTGATGTTCACTGTGTTATAGCTTGAAGAAAGGTGTTGCTGCTGGGTCAGCTATATCCCAGCGGTTCCTTCTCAAGTTTACATTATTTAACTTGTTCAACCTTTCAATGGTTCTAGTCCCGCGGGTGCTCTCTGGCCTTTTTCCCCATCATTTGTCAATTAATGAACTACGCATCTTTACTAGCTTCATTCACTCTATTTGGTAAATATTGCCTATTTCCTCTTTCTATTTCTACAAATGATCATTAAAGCATTGCCTACTAGCAGAGTGGGTTCTCAGCTACATAACACAGCCTTTCCAGTGCTGTGTGATTGTCCCGACGCATAATAACATATTGAAAAAAAGTAATTCAATGAGGTAAGGAAGGCATTTGTCCATCAAAACCAAACATCACCTTTTGATTGCTTTAGAACTAATTTTTTTAAACTTTTTTAACTTACAACCTTGTTGCAATAATGATGATAATGTTGAAGAATTTTAAATCTCATGAAACTAAATTCCCAGATTGTCAGTATTCTAGCTTAAACTAGAATGTATCACTATGATGACATAACGCTTTCCCCATAATACACTAACAGCAAGTTAAGTAATTCAAGTAGACTCATTATATATCGCTGTAATAAGAACTATTGGAAATTACCTTTTTTATGAGTTGACATCATTTGTTGGAATGCATAAGTATTAGGTATAGAATAAGCAAGTGAGTAACGTGATGCATGCAGCCCCCTTTAACATTGTTTGAGGGGACCGTTAGTTGGCTTCCAGTTTTTTCAACTTCACATCACCACAACGTATATCAGTGCAGTGATGAATTTGAAAAAATGTATAACCCCACAGCATGGTGTTGGAATCATTTGTGTTTCTTTAAAAAAAAAAAATCCTAATTTAGTGGTTTCTTCTACAAAAAAGGAACCCTGAAAATGTTGACGAAGTGCATAATGTTTGACATAGTCACCTAGCAAAATGTTCCTACATTGATAACAACTGCAACGACAGGTGTTTATGACAATGTACAGTTGTTGCTGCTAGGGATGCAGACCTGTCAGGGTTTCCAGGTTTAATATGTCAACACCTAGTTTTGGCTGCATTTACATTGAATTCTGTGATTTGAATTTAATGTTAAACTACTCACTCAGAAGGATTTTTAATTCTGTTGTTAATCCTGTTAATAAATCACGGCTACAAATGTCAGACTGCCACAAACAATGGACTGCCTGATCTACAACACATCCCCTTACAGAAGTTCAGAGTTCTTCATCTGAATACAGAGACAATTCCATGGGTTAAGATTTTCATACCATAAATGTTTCTGGTGTCTGTACCTTCATTTGAGGCTGAACACCCTTCCAATATTTAGGAGTAGCTCAAAGTGAAGAATATATATTCCTTATCGCTAATGGCTTCAATAACATGAAAGTAATTTGTGCAATATGTTTATCCTGAGAGTTAAAAAAATTAACATCAATTCCCTAGTTGATGTTCACTGTGTTATAGCTTGAAGAAAGATGTTGCTGTTGGGTCAGCTATAGCCCAGCGGTTCCTTCTCAAGTTTACATGATTTAACTTGTTCAACCTTTCAATGCTTCTAGTCCCGCGGGTGCTCTCTGGCCTTTTTCCCATCATTTGTCAATTAATGAACTACGCATCTTTACTTGCTTCATTCACTCTATTTGGTAAATATTGCCTATTTCCTCTTTCTATTTCTACAAATGATCATTAAATCATTGCCTACTAGCAGAGTGGGTTCTCAGCTATATAACACAGCCTTTCCAGTGCTGTGTGATTGTCCCGACGCATAATAACATATTGAAAAAAAGTAATTCAATGAGGTAAGGAAGGCGTTTGTCCATCAAAACCAAACAGCACCTTTTGATTGCTTTAGAACTAATTTTTTAAAACTTTTTTAACTTACAAGCCTGTTGCAATAATGATGATAATGTTGTAAACAGAATTTAAAATGTTATGAAACTAAATTCCCAGATTGTCAGTATTCTAGCTTAAACTAGAATGTATCACTATGATGACATAACGCTTTCACCATAATACACTAACAGCAAGTTAAGTAATTCAAGTAGACTCATTATATATTGCTGTAATAAGAGTAATAAGAACTATTGGAAATTACCTTTTTATGAGTTGACATAATTTGTTGGAATGCATAAATATTAGGTATAGAATAAGCAAGTGCAGTAACGTGATGCATGCAGCCCCCTTTAACATTGTTTGAAGGGACCGTTAGTTGCCTTCCGTTTTTTCAACTTCACATCACCACAAGGTATATCAGTGCAGTGATGAATTTGAAAAAAATATATAACCCCACAGCATGGTGCTGGAATCATTTGTGTTTCTTTTAAAAAAATGAAATCCTAATTTTGTGGTTTCTTCTACAAAAAAGGAACACTGAAAATGTTGACGAACTGCATAATGTTTGACAAAGTCACCTAGCAAAATGTTCCTACATTGATAACAACTGCAACGACAGGTGTTTATGACAATGTACAGGTATTGCTGCTGGGGATGCAGACCTGACAGGGTTTCCAGGTTCAATATGTCAAAACCTAATTTTGGCTGCATTTACATTGAATTCTGTGATTTGAATTTAATGTTAAACTACTCTCTCAGAAGGATTTTTAATTCTGTTGTTAATCCTGTTAATAAATCACAGCTACAAATCTCAGACTGCCACAAACTATGGACTGCCTGATCTACAACACATCCCCTTACAGAAGTTCAGAGTTCTTCATCTGAATACAGAGACAATTCCATGGGTTAAGATTTTCATACCATAAATGTTTCTGGTGTCTGTACCTTCATTTGAGGCTGAACACCCTTCCAATATTTAGGAGTAGCTCAAAGTGTAGAATATATATTCCTTATTGCTAATGGCTTCAATAACATGAAAGTAATTTGTGCAATATGTTTATCCTGAGAGTTCAAAAAATTAACATTAATTCCCTAGTTGATGTTCACTGTGTTATAGCTTGAAGAAAGGTGTTGCTGCTGGGTCAGCTATATCCCAGCGGTTCCTTCTCAAGTTTACATTATTTAACTTGTTCAACCTTTCAATGGTTCTAGTCCCGCAGGTGCTCTCTGGCCTTTTTCCCCATCATTTGTCAATTAATGAACTACGCATCTTTACTAGCTTCATTCACTCTATTTGGTAAATATTTCCTCTTTCTATTTCTACAAATGATCATTAAAGCATTGCCTACTAGCAGAGTGGGTTCTCAGCTACATAACACAGCCTTTCCAGTGCTGTGTGATTGTCCCGACGCATAATAACATATTGAAAAAAAGTAATTCAATGAGGTAAGGAAGGCATTTGTCCATCAAAACCAAACATCACCTTTTGATTGCTTTAGAACTAATTTTTTAAAACTTTTTTAACTTACAAGCTTGTTGCAATAATGATGATAATGTTGAAGAATTTTAAATCTTATGAAACTAAATTCCCAGATTGTCAGTATTCTAGCTTAAACTAGAATGTATCACTATGATGACATAACGCTTTCCCCATAATACACTAACAGCAAGTTAAGTAATTCAAGTAGACTCATTATATATCGCTGTAATAAGAACTATTGGAAATTACCTTTTTTATGAGTTGACATCATTTGTTGGAATGCATAAGTATTAGGTATAGAATAAGCAAGTGAGTAACGTGATGCATGCAGCCCCCTTTAACATTGTTTGAGGGGACCGTTAGTTGGCTTCCAGTTTTTTCAACTTCACATCACCACAACGTATATCAGTGCAGTGATGAATTTGAAAAAATGTATAACCCCACAGCATGGTGTTGGAATCATTTGTGTTTCGTTTAAAAAAATAAAATCCTAATTTAGTGGTTTCTTCTACAAAAAAGGAACCCTGAAAATGTTGACGAAGTGCATAATGTTTGACATAGTCACCTAGCAAAATGTTCCTACATTGATAACAACTGCAACGACAGGTGTTTATGACAATGTACAGTTGTTGCTGCTGGGGATGCAGACCTGACAGGGTTTCCAGGTTTAATATGTCAAAACCTAATTTTGGCTGCATTTACATTGAATTCTGTGATCTGACTACTCACTCAGAAGGATTTTTAATTCTGTTGTTAATCCTGTTAATAAATCACGGCTACAAATGTCAGACTGCCACAAACAATGGACTGCCTGATCTACAACACATCCCCTTACAGAAGTTCAGAGTTCTTCATCTGAATACAGAGACAATTCCATGGGTTAAGATTTTCATACCATAAATGTTTCTGGTGTCTGTACCTTCATTTGAGGCTGAACACCCTTCCAATATTTAGGAGTAGCTCAAAGTGAAGAATATATATTCCTTATCGCTAATGGCTTCAATAACATGAAAGTAATTTGTGCAATATGTTTATCCTGAGAGTTAAAAAAACTTAACATTAATTCCCTAGTTGATGTTCACTGTGTTATAGCTTGAAGAAAGATGTTGCTGTTGGGTCAGCTATAGCCCAGCGGTTCCTTCTCAAGTTTACATGATTTAACTTGTTCAACCTTTCAATGCTTCTAGTCCCGCGGGTGCTCTCTGGCCTTTTTCCCATCATTTGTCAATTAATGAACTACGCATCTTTACTTCCTTCATTCACTCTATTCGGTAAATATTGCCTATTTCCTCTTTCTATTTCTACAAATGATCATTAAAGCATTGCCTACTAGCAGAGTGGGTTCTCAGCTATATAACACAGCCTTTCCAGTGCTGTGTGATTGTCCCGACGCATAATAACATATTGAAAAAAAGTAATTCAATGAGTTAAGGAAGGCGTTTGTCCATCAAAACCAAACATCACCTTTTGATTGCTTTAGAACTAATTTTTTAAAACTTTTTTAACTTACAAGCCTGTTGCAATAATGATGATAATGTTGTAAACAGAATTTAAAATGTTATGAAACTAAATTCCCAGATTGTCAGTATTCTAGCTTAAACTAGAATGTATCACTATGATGACATAACGCTTTCACCATAATAAACTAACAGCAAGTTAAGTAATTCAAGTAGACTCATTATATATTGCTGTAATAAGAGTAATAAGAACTATTGGAAATTACCTTTTTATGAGTTGACATAATTTGTTGGAATGCATAAATATTAGGTATAGAATAAGCAAGTGCAGTAACGTGATGCATGCAGCCCCCTTTAACATTGTTTGAAGGGACCGTTAGTTGGCTTCCGTGTTTTTCAACTTCACATCACCACAAGGTATATCAGTGCAGTGATGAATTTGAAAAAAATATATAACCCCACAGCATGGTGCTGGAATCATTTGTGTTTCTTTTTAAAAAATGAAATCCTAATTTTGTGGTTTCTTCTACAAAAAAGGAACACTGAAAATGTTGACGAACTGCATAATGTTTGACAAAGTCACCTAGCAAAATGTTCCTACATTGATAACAACTGCAACAACAGGTGTTTATGTCAATGTACAGGTATTGCTGCTGGGGATGCAGACCTGACAGGGTTTCCAGGTTCAATATGTCAAAACCTAATTTTGGCTGCATTTACATTGAATTCTGTGATTTTAATTTAATGTTAAACTACTCTCTCAGAAGGATTTTTAATTCTGCTGTTAATCCTGTTAATAAATCACGGCTACAAATCTCAGACTGCCACAAACAATGGACTGCCTGATCTACAACACATCCCCTTACAGAAGTTCAGAGTTCTTCATCTGAATACAGAGACAATTCCATGGGTTAAGATTTTCATACCATAAATGTTTCTGGTGTCTGTACCTTCATTTGAGGCTGAACACCCTTCCAATATTTAGGAGTAGCTCAAAGTGTAGAATATATATTCCTTATTGCTAATGGCTTCAATAACATGAAAGTAATTTGTGCAATATGTTTATCCTGAGAGTTCAAAAAATTAACATTAATTCCCTAGTTGATGTTCACTGTGTTATAGCTTGAAGAAAGGTGTTGCTGCTTGGTCAGCTATATCCCAGCGGTTCCTTCTCAAGTTTACATTATTTAACTTGTTCAACCTTTCAATGGTTCTAGTCCCGCGGGTGCTCTCTGGCCTTTTTCCCCATCATTTGTCAATTAATGAACTACGCATCTTTACTTGCTTCATTCACTCTATTTGGTAAATATTGCCTATTTCCTCTTTCTATTTCTACAAATGATCATTAAAGCATTGCCTACTAGCAGAGTGGGTTCTCAGCTACATAACACAGCCTTTCCAGTGCTGTGTGATTGTCCCGACGCATAACATATTGAAAAAAAGTAATTCAATGAGGTAAGGAAGGCATTTGTCCATCAAAACCAAACATCACCTTTTGATTGCTTTAGAACTAATTTTTTTAAACTTTTTTAACTTACAAGCTTGTTGCAATAATGATGATAATGTTGAAGAATTTTAAATCTTATGAAACTAAATTCCCAGATTGTCAGTATTCTAGCTTAAACTAGAATGTATCACTATGATGACATAACGCTTTCCCCATAATACACTAACAGCAAGTTAAGTAATTCAACTAGACTCATTATATATCGCTGTAATAAGAACTATTGGAAATTACCTTTTTTATGAGTTGACATCATTTGTTGGAATGCATAAGTATTATGTATAGAATAAGCAAGTGAGTAACGTGATGCATGCAGCCCCCTTTAACATTGTTTGAGGGGACCGTTAGTTGGCTTCCAGTTTTTTCAACTTCACATCACCACAACGTATATCAGTGCAGTGATGAATTTGAAAAAATGTATAACCCCACAGCATGGTGTTGGAATCATTTGTGTTTCTTTAAAAAAAAAAAATCCTAATTTAGTGGTTTCTTCTACAAAAAAGGAACCCTGAAAATGTTGACGAAGTGCATAATCTCAGACTGCCACAAACAATGGACTGCCTGATCTACAACACATCCCCTTACAGAAGTTCAGAGTTCTTCATCTGAATACAGAGACAATTCCATGGGTTAAGATTTTCATACCATAAATGTTTCTGGTGTCTGTACCTTCATTTGAGGCTGAACACCCTTCCAATATTTAGGAGTAGCTCAAAGTGAAGAATATATATTCCTTATCGCTAATGGCTTCAATAACATGAAAGTAATTTGTGCAATATGTTTATCCTGAGAGTTAAAAAAATTAACATTAATTCCCTAGTTGATGTTCACTGTGTTATAGCTTTAAGAAAGATGTTGCTGTTGGGTCAGCTATAGCCCAGCGGTTCCTTCTCAAGTTTACATGATTTAACTTGTTCAACCTTTCAATGCTTCTAGTCCCGCGGGTGCTCTCTGGCCTTTTTCCCATCATTTGTCAATTAATGAACTACGCATCTTTACTTGCTTCATTCACTCTATTTGGTAAATATTGCCTATTTCCTCTTTCTATTTCTACAAATGATCATTAAAGCATTGCCTACTAGCAGAGTGGGTTCTCAGCTATATAACAATCAATCAATCAATCAATGGTATTTATAGAGCGCACTACATACCCGTAGGGTCTCAAGGCGCTGGGGGAGGGGGGGTGCCGCTACTGCTCGAACAGCCAGGTCTTCAGCTTCTTCCTGAAGGAGAGGTGGTCTTGGGTCAGGCGCAGGTCGGTCGGGAGGGAGTTCCAGGTCTTGGCGGCCAGGTAGGAGAAGGACCTTCCTCCTGTAGTCGCTCTTCGGATGCGGGGGACGGCGGCGAGGGCGTGGTTGGCTGATCGGAGGTGGCGTTTGGGAGCGTAGAAGTTGATTCGGCTGTTGAGGTAGCTCGGGCCTTGGTTGTGTAGGGCTTTGTGTGCGTGGGTGAGGAGGCGGAAGGTGATTCTTTTGTTGACGGGGAGCCAGTGAAGGTCTCCCAGGTGTCCGGAGATGTGGCTGGTTCGTGGGATGTCGAGGATGAGTCTGGCAGAGGCGTTCTGGATCCGCTGGAGTCTCTTCTGGAGCTTGGCGGTGGTACCGGCGTAGAGGGCGTTGCCGTAGTCCAGTCGGCTAGTAACGAGGGCCTGGGTGACGGTCTTCCTGGTCTCGGTGGGGATCCACCAGAAGATCTTCCGTAGCATGCGTAGGATGTTGAAGCACGCCGAGGAGACGTTGTTGACTTGCCTGGTCATGGAGAGGGAGGAGTCCAGGATGAAGCCCAGGTTGCGTGCATGGTCTGTTGGTTTGGGTACGGTGCCCAGGGCGGGAGGCCACCAGGAGTCGTCCCAGGCGGAGGGTGAAGAGCCCAGGATGAGGACCTCCGTCTTGTCGGAGTTCAGTTTCAGGCGGCTGGTCGTCATCCACTCGGCTACCTCTTTCATCCCTTCGTGCAGGTCGGCTCTGGCGGCGGCTGGGTCGTTGGTCAGGGAGAGGATCAGCTGGGTGTCGTCGGCGTAGGAGATTATGCTGAGGTTGTGTTGGCGTGCGATGGCCGCGAGGGGGCTCATGTAGACGTTGAAGAGGGTGGGGCTCAGAGAGGATCCTTGAGGGACGCCGCATATGACTTCGGATGCCTCTGACTTGTACGGTGTGAGGCGGACTCTCTGTGTTCTTCCGTCGAGGAAGGAGATGATCCATTCCAGCGCCTTGTCCTGGATTCCGACGTTGCTGAGGCGCTGTACTAGGGTGCGGTGGCAGACAGTGTCGAATGCCGCGGAGAGGTCTAGGAGGATGAGGGCCGCTGTTTCTCCGTTGTCCATCAGGGCTCGGATGTCATCGGTGGCGGCGATGAGGGCGGTCTCGGTGCTGTGATTGGCTCGGAAGCCGGTCTGTGAGGGGTCGAGGGATCCATTCGTCTCGAGGAAGGCGGCCATCTGCTTGTTGACGGTCTTCTCGATGACTTTGGCTGGAAATGGGAGGAGCGAGATGGGGCGGTAATTCTTGAGTTCGGTGGGGTCCGCTGTGGGTTTCTTGAGTAGAGCGCTGAGTTCGGCGTGCTTCCAGCTCTCAGGGAAGGTGGCGGTGTCGAAGGATGTGTTGATGATGTCTCGCAGGTGGGGTGCGATGACAGCGTCGGCCTTGTTGAAGACGTAGTGAGGGCAGGGGTCAGTCGGTGATCCGGAGTGGATGGAGTTCATCGTTTGGATGGTGTCTTCGGTGCTGATCGGGGTCCAGGCGTGGAGGGTGGTGGTGGGGGGTGGTTGTTCCGTCCTGGTGTGCGTTGGTTGGTTGTTGAAGCTGTTGTGTATGTCTGCGATCTTGTTGTGGAAGTATGAAGCGAGGGAGTTGCAGAGGTCTTGCGATGGGGTGATGTCGTTGTTTCCTGCGCTGGGGTTGGATAGCTCTTTCACGATATTGAAGAGTTCCTTGCAGTTGTGTGCGTTGTTGTCCAGCCGGTCCTTGAATGCAGTTTTCTTGGCGGCGCGGATCAGCTGGTGGTGCTTCCGGGTGGCCAGCTTGAAGGTGGTCCTGTTGTCCGGTGTAGGTTCCCTTCTCCAGACTTTCTCGAGGGCTCGGCAGTTCTTCTTGGAGCTCTTGAGTTCGTCGGTGAACCACGGGGCTTTCTTGCTGCCGGGTCTGCTGGGCGGGGTCCTTAGCGGGGCGAGCTCGTCCGCGCAGATGCTGATCCACTTCGTGAGGTTGTCGGCAGCCTGGCTGGGGTTCGCTGAGCTGGCAGGAGGGTGCTGGCTCAGGGAGGTGACGAGCTGGTCTGCTGTGATCTTGTTCCAGCTTCTGCGGGCGGTCTGTTGCTGGTGGTGATGGGTCGTCGTTCTCTTGAAGGTGAAGTGGACGCAGCTGTGGTCCGTCCATTGAAGCTCTGTGGCGTGGCTGAAGTCGATGTCTGGGCTGGAGGAGAAGACTGCGTCAAGTGTGTGTCCGGCGAGGTGGGTGGGGGTGGACACCAGCTGCTTGAGTCCAAGATTGGCGAAGTTGTCGAGCAAGGAGCTGGTGTTGCGGTCGTTGTTGTTCTCCAGGTGGAAGTTGAGGTCCCCCAGGAGGATGTAGTCGGCGGAGGGGAGGGCGTGCGGGCTGACGAAGTCGGCGATGTCCTCGCTGAATTGTGTGCGTGGTCCCGGGGGTCGGTAGATCAGGGTGCCTCTGAGGGTGGTCTTCGGGTCGGTGTGGATCTGGAAATGCAGGTGTTCGGCGGTGGTCAGGGTGTTGTCGGTGCTGGTCGTGAGCCGGATGGTGTTTCTGTGGATGATGGCGATGCCTCCTCCCATCTGGTTGGCGTTGCGGTCCCTCCGGACGATCTTGTAGCCTTCTGGCATAGCGATGGCGATGTCGGGAGCTGAGGAGTCGTTCATCCAGGTCTCCGTGAGGAAGGCGACGTCAGGGGCTGTGGCATCTAGGAGGTTCCAGAGTTCGATGGCGTGTCTGTGGACGGAGCGGGTGTTGAGCAGGATGCACTTGAGGTTGGTGCTGCTGGTGTTCGACTTGGCGGGTGCTGGTGTGAGGCAGGTCCGGGTGCAGGAGAATTTGCAGGCGTGGCAGCTGAAAGGTCTGTGGGTGCGTCGTGGTGAGGCTTGGTGGCATTCTGGGAGTCGGCCGGTGTTGAGTGCGATGAGGGTGGCGGCGGTGTACGTCAGGGGGGTCGGTCGGGGTCGGGGTCTTCGTGGGCCAGGGGTCCTGGCACTGGGCGCGGTCCAGGCGCAGACGGGCTTACCTTTGGCGCGCCTTCGGCGCACAATCGGCGCGCCCGCTGCGCGTCAACGCTGCGCGTTCGCACGGTCGCCATATAAGGCGAAGTGCGCGGGTGGGCGGAGCAGCTGGGAGGCGGGAGCGGGGAGGGAACAGAAGGAAAAAAGGGGCGGGGTCAGCGGTGGTGGCGGGAAGCGGGGAGCGGGGAGGGAAGACGGGGGCGGCGAGGAAGGCGGGAAACAGATAGGAGAACGCTAATACGAAAAATACAGGCACAAATGGCAGTCAAAAAACGCTAACACGGGCAAAAACTATTAACAAAACAAGCACAAATGGAAGACAAAACAAAACAAAACAAGCGACAGCAGGCAAAAACTATTAACAAAAACAAGCACAAATGGCGAACAAAACAAAACAAAACAAACGACAGCAGGGTCAGCCGGCAGCGAGGCAGAGGGCAAGGCAATGGGGCACGCGCAGCAGCTGGTGGCCGTGCGGCACGGGGGTGTCCCACAAGTGGCCTTTCCAGTGCTGTGTGATTGTCCCGACGCATAATAACATATTGAAAAAAAGTAATTCAATGAGGTAAGGAAGGCGTTTGTCCATCAAAACCAAACAGCACCTTTTGATTGCTTTAGAACTAATTTTTTAAAACTTTTTTAACTTACAAGCCTGTTGCAATAATGATGATAATGTTGTAAACAGAATTTAAAATGTTATGAAACTAAATTCCCAGATTGTCAGTATTCTAGCTTAAACTAGAATGTATTACTATGATGACATAACGCTTTCACCATAATACACTAACAGCAAGTTAAGTAATTCAAGTAGACTCATTATATATTGCTGTAATAAGAGTAATAAGAACTATTGGAAATTACCTTTTTATGAGTTGACATAATTTGTTGGAATGCATAAATATTAGGTATAGAATAAGCAAGTGCAGTAACGTGATGCATGCAGCCCCCTTTAACATTGTTTGAAGGGACCGTTAGTTGGCTTCCGTGTTTTTCAACTTCACATCACCACAAGGTATATCAGTGCAGTGATGAATTTGAAAAAAAGATATAACCCCACAGCATGGTGCTGGAATCATTTGTGTTTCTTTTTAAAAAATGAAATCCTAATTTTGTGGTTTCTTCTACAAAAAAGGAACACTGAAAATGTTGACGAACTGCATAATGTTTGACAAAGTCACCTAGCAAAATGTTCCTACATTGATAACAACTGCAACGACAGGTGTTTATGTCAATGTACAGGTATTGCTGCTGGGGATGCAGACCTGACAGGGTTTCCAGGTTCAATATGTCAAAACCTAATTTTGGCTGCATTTACATTGAATTCTGTGATTTTAATTTAATGTTAAACTACTCTCTCAGAAGGATTTTTAATTCTGCTGTTAATCCTGTTAATAAATCACGGCTACAAATCTCAGACTGCCACAAACAATGGACTGCCTGATCTACAACACATCCCCTTACAGAAGTTCAGAGTTCTTCATCTGAATACAGAGACAATTCCATGGGTTAAGATTTTCATACCATAAATGTTTCTGGTGTCTGTACCTTCATTTGAGGCTGAACACCCTTCCAATATTTAGGAGTAGCTCAAAGTGTAAAATATATATTCCTTATTGCTAATGGCTTCAATAACATGAAAGTAATTTGTGCAATATGTTTATCCTGAGAGTTCAAAAAATTAACATTAATTCCCTAGTTGATGTTCACTGTGTTATAGCTTGAAGAAAGGTGTTGCTGCTGGGTCAGCTATATCCCAGCGGTTCCTTCTCAAGTTTACATTATTTAACTTGTTCAACCTTTCAATGGTTCTAGTCCCGCGGGTGCTCTCTGGCCTTTTTCCCCATCATTTGTCAATTAATGAACTACGCATCTTTACTTGCTTCATTCACTCTATTTGGTAAATATTGCCTATTTCCTCTTTCTATTTTTACAAATGATCATTAAAGCATTGCCTACTAGCAGAGTGGGTTCTCAGCTACATAACACAGCCTTTCCAGTGCTGTGTGATTGTCCCGACGCATAATAACATATTGAAAAAAAGTAATTCAATGAGGTAAGGAAGGCATTTGTCCATCAAAACCAAACATCACCTTTTGATTGCTTTAGAACTAATTTTTTTAAACTTTTTTAACTTACAAGCTTGTTGCAATAATGATGATAATGTTGAAGAATTTTAAATCTTATGAAACTAAATTCCCAGATTGTCAGTATTCTAGCTTAAACTAGAATGTATCACTATGATGACATAACGCTTTCCCCATAATACACTAACAGCAAGTTAAGTAATTCAACTAGACTCATTATATGTCGCTGTAATAAGAACTATTGGAAATTACCTTTTTTATGAGTTGACATCATTTGTTGGAATGCATAAGTATTATGTATAGAATAAGCAAGTGAGTAACGTGATGCATGCAGCCCCCTTTAACATTGTTTGAGGGGACCGTTAGTTGGCTTCCAGTTTTTTCAACTTCACATCACCACAACGTATATCAGTGCAGTGATGAATTTGAAAAAATGTATAACCCCACAGCATGGTGTTGGAATCATTTGTGTTTCTTTTAAAAAAATAAAATCCTAATTTAGTGGTTTCTTCTACAAAAAAGGAACCCTGAAAATGTTGACGAAGTGCATAATGTTTGACATAGTCACCTAGCAAAATGTTCCTACATTGATAACAACTGCAACGACAGGTGTTTATGACAATGTACAGTTGTTGCTGCTGGGGATGCAGACCTGACAGGGTTTCCATGTTTAATATGTCAACACCTAATTTTGGCTGCATTTACATTGAATTCTGTGATTTGAATTTAATGTTAAACTACTCACTCAGAAGGATTTTTAATTCTGTTGTTAATCCTGTTAATAAATCACGGCTACAAATGTCAGACTGCCACAAACAATGGACTGCCTGATCTACAACACATCCCCTTACAGAAGTTCAGAGTTCTTCATCTGAATACAGAGACAATTCCATGGGTTAAGATTTTCATACCATAAATGTTTCTGGTGTCTGTACCTACATTTGAGGCTGAACACCCTTCCAATATTTAGGAGTAGCTCAAAGTGAAGAATATATATTCCTTATCGCTAATGGCTTCAATAACATGAAAGTAATTTGTGCAATATGTTTATCCTGAGAGTTAAAAAAATTAACATTAATTCCCTAGTTGATGTTCACTGTGTTATAGCTTTAAGAAAGATGTTGCTGTTGGGTCAGCTATAGCCCAGCGGTTCCTTCTCAAGTTTACATGATTTAACTTGTTCAACCTTTCAATGCTTCTAGTCCCGCGGGTGCTCTCTGGCCTTTTTCCCATCATTTGTCAATTAATGAACTACGCATCTTTACTTGCTTCATTCACTCTATTTGGTAAATATTGCCTATTTCCTCTTTCTATTTCTACAAATGATCATTAAAGCATTGCCTACTAGCAGAGTGGGTTCTCAGCTATATAACAATCAATCAATCAATCAATGGTATTTATAGAGCGCACTACATACCCGTAGGGTCTCAAGGCGCTGGGGGAGGGGGGGTGCCGCTACTGCTCGAACAGCCAGGTCTTCAGCTTCTTGCTGAAGGAGAGGTGGTCTTGGGTCAGGCGCAGGTCGGTCGGGAGGGAGTTCCAGGTCTTGGCGGCCAGGTAGGAGAAGGACCTTCCTCCTGTAGTCGCTCTTCGGATGCGGGGGACGGCGGCGAGGGCGTGGTTGGCTGATCGGAGGTGGCGTTTGGGAGCGTAGAAGTTGATTCGGCTGTTGAGGTAGCTCGGGCCTTGGTCGTGTAGGGCTTTGTGTGCGTGGGTGAGGAGGCGGAAGGTGATTCTTTTGTTGACGGGGAGCCAGTGAAGGTCTCTCAGGTGGCCGGAGATGTGGCTGGTTCGTGGGATGTCGAGGATGAGTCTGGCAGAGGCGTTCTGGATCCGCTGGAGTCTCTTCTGGAGCTTGGCGGTGGTACCGGCGTAGAGGGCGTTGCCGTAGTCCAGTCGGCTAGTAACGAGGGCCTGGGTGACGGTCTTCCTGGTCTCGGTGGGGATCCACCAGAAGATCTTCCGTAGCATGCGTAGAATGTTGAAGCACGCCGAGGAGACGTTGTTGACTTGCCTGGTCATGGAGAGGGAGGAGTCCAGGATGAAGCCCAGGTTGCGTGCATGGTCTGTTGGTTTGGGTGCGGTGCCCAGGGCGGGAGGCCACCAGTAGTCGTCCCAGGCGGAGGGTGAAGAGCCCAGGATGAGGACCTCCGTCTTGTCGGAGTTCAGTTTCAGGCGGCTGGTCGTCATCCACTCGGCTACCTCTTTCATCCCTTCGTGCAGGTCGGCTCTGGCGGCGGCTGGGTCGTTGGTCAGGGAGAGGATCAGCTAGGTGTCGTCGGCATAGGAGATTATGCTGAGGTTGTGTTGGCGTGCGATGGCCGCGAGGGGGCTCATGTAGACGTTGAAGAGGGTGGGGCTCAGAGAGGATCCTTGAGGGACGCCGCATATGACTTCGGATGCCTCTGACTTGTACGGTGGGAGGCGGACTCTCTGTGTTCTTCCGTCGAGGAAGGAGATGATCCATTCCAGCGCCCTGTCCTGGATTCCGACGTTGCTGAGGCGCTGTACTAGGGTGCGGTGGCAGACAGTGTCGAATGCCGCGGAGAGGTCTAGGAGGATGAGGGCCGCTGTTTCTCCGTTGTCCATCAGGGCTCGGATGTCATCGGTGGCGGCGATGAGGGCGGTCTCGGTGCTGTGATTGGCTCGGAAGCCGGTCTGTGAGGGGTCGAGGGATCCATTCGTCTCGAGGAAGGCGGCCATCTGCTTGTTGACGGTCTTCTCGATGACTTTGGCTGGAAATGGGAGGAGCGAGATGGGGCGGTAATTCTTGAGTTCGGTGGGGTCCGCTGTGGGTTTCTTGAGTAGAGCGCTGAGTTCGGCGTGCTTCCAGCTCTCAGGGAAGGTGGCGGTGTCGAAGGATGTGTTGATGATGTCTCGCAGGTGGGGTGCGATGACAGCGTCGGCCTTGTTGAAGACGTAGTGAGGGCAGGGGTCAGTCGGTGATCCGGAGTGGATGGAGTTCATCGTTTGGATGGTGTCTTCGGTGCTGATCGGGGTCCAGGCGTGGAGGGTGGTGGTGGGGGGTGGTTGTTCCGTCCTGGTGTGCGTTGGTTGGTTGTTGAAGCTGTTGTGTATGTCTGCGATCTTGTTGTGGAATTATGAAGCGAGGGAGTTGCAGAGGTCTTGCGATGGGGTGATGTCGTTGTTTCCTGCGCTGGGGTTGGATAGCTCTTTCACGATGTTGAAGAGTTCCTTGCAGTTGTGTGCGTTGTTGTCCAGCCGGTCCTTGAATGCAGTTTTCTTGGCGGCGCGGATCAGCTGGTGGTGCTTCCGGGTGGCCAGCTTGAAGGTGGTCCTGTTGTCCGGTGTAGGTTCCCTTCTCCAGACTTTCTCGAGGGCTCGGCAGTTCTTCTTGGAGCTCTTAAGTTCGTCGGTGAACCACGGGGCTTTCTTGCTGCCGGGTCTGCTGGGCGGGGTCCTTAGCGGGGCGAGCTCGTCCGCGCAGATGCTGATCCACTTCGTGAGGTTGTCGGCAGCCTGGCTGGGGTTCGCTGAGCTGGCAGGAGGGTGCTGGCTCAGGGAGGTGACGAGCTGGTCTGCTGTGATCTTGTTCCAGCTTCTGCGGGCGGTCTGTTGCTGGTGGTGATGGGTCGTCGTTCTCTTGAAGGTGAAGTGGACGCAGCTGTGGTCCGTCCATTGAAGCTCTGTGGCGTGGCTGAAGTCGATGTCTGGGCTGGAGGAGAAGACTGCGTCGAGTGTGTGTCCGGCGAGGTGGGTGGGGGTGGACACCAGCTGCTTGAGTCCAAGATTGGCGAGGTTGTCGAGCAGGGAGCTGGTGTTGCGGTCGTTGTTGTTCTCCAGGTGGAAGTTGAGGTCCCCCAGGAGGATGTAGTCGGCGGAGGGGAGGGCGTGCGGGCTGACGAAGTCGGCGATATCCTCGCTGAATTGTGTGCGTGGTCCCGGGGGTCGGTAGATCAGGGTGCCTCTGAGGGTGGTCTTCGGGTCGGTGTGGATCTGGAAATGCAGGTGTTCGGCGGTGGTCAGGGTGTTGTCGGTGCTGGTCGTGAGCCGGATGGTGTTTCTGTGGATGATGGCGATGCCTCCTCCCATCTGGTTGGCGTTGCGGTCCCTCCGGACGATCTTGTAGCCTTCTGGCATAGCGATGGCGATGTCGGGAGCTGAGGAGTCGTTCATCCAGGTCTCCGTGAGGAAGGCGACGTCAGGGGCTGTGGCATCTAGGCGGTTCCAGAGTTCGATGGCGTGTCTGTGGACGGAGCGGGTGTTGAGCAGGATGCACTTGAGGTTGGTGCTGCTGGTGTTCGACTTGGCGGGTGCTGGTGTGAGGCAGGTCCGGGTGCAGGAGAATTTGCAGGCGTGGCAGCTGAAAGGTCCGTGGGTGCGTCGTGGTGAGGCTTGGTGGCATTCTGGGAGTCGGCCGGTGTTGAGTGCGATGAGGGTGGCGGCGGTGTACGTCAGGCGGGTCGGTCGGGGTCGGGGTCTTCGTGGGCCAGGGGTCCTGGCACTGGGCGCGGTCCAGGCGCAGACGGGCTTACCTTTGGCGCGCCTTCGGCGCACAATCGGCGCGCCCGCTGCGCGTCAACGCTGCGCGTTCGCACGGTCGCCATATAAGGCGAAGTGCGCGGGTGGGCGGAGCAGCTGGGAGGCGGGAGCGGGGAGGGAACAGAAGGAAAAAAGGGGCGGGGTCAGCGGTGGTGGCGGGAAGCGGGGAGCGGGGAGGGAAGACGGGGGCGGCGAGGAAGGCGGGAAACAGATAGGAGAACGCTAATACGAAAAATACAGGCACAAATGGCAGTCAAAAAACGCTAACACGGGCAAAAACTATTAACAAAACAAGCACAAATGGAAGACAAAACAAAACAAAACAAGCGACAGCAGGCAAAAACTATTAACAAAAACAAGCACAAATGGCGAACAAAACAAAACAAAACAAACGACAGCAGGGTCAGCCGGCAGCGAGGCAGGCAGCGAGGCAGAGGGCAAGGCAATGGGGCACGCGCAGCAGCTGGTGGCCGTGCGGCGCGGGGGTGTCCCACAAGTGGCCTTTCCAGTGCTGTGTGATTGTCCCGACGCATAATAACATATTGAAAAAAAGTAATTCAATGAGGTAAGGAAGGCGTTTGTCCATCAAAACCAAACAGCACCTTTTGATTGCTTAAGAACTAATTTTTTAAAACTTTTTTAACTTACAAGCCTGTTGCAATAATGATGATAATGTTGTAAACAGAATTTAAAATGTTATGAAACTAAATTCCCAGATTGTCAGTATTCTAGCTTAAACTAGAATGTATTACTATGATGACATAACGCTTTCACCATAATACACTAACAGCAAGTTAAGTAATTCAAGTAGACTCATTATATATTGCTGTAATAAGAGTAATAAGAACTATTGGAAATTACCTTTTTATGAGTTGACATAATTTGTTGGAATGCATAAATATTAGGTATAGAATAAGCAAGTGAAGTACCGTGATGCATGCAGCCCCCTTTAACATTGTTTGAAGGGACCGTTAGTTGGCTTCCTTTTTTTCAACTTCACATCACCACAAGGTATATCAGTGCAGTGATGAATTTGAAAAAAATATATAACCCCACAGCATGGTGCTGGAATCATTTGTGTTTCTTTTTAAAAAATGAAATCCTAATTTTGTGGTTTCTTCTACAAAAAAGGAACACTGAAAATGTTGACGAACTGCATAATGTTTGACAAAGTCACCTAGCAAAATGTTCCTACATTGATAACAACTGCAACGACAGGTGTTTATGACAATGTACAGGTATTGCTGCTGGGGATGCAGACCTGACAGGGTTTCCAGGTTCAATATGTCAAAACCTAATTTTGGCTGCATTTACATTGAATTCTGTGATTTTAATTTAATGTTAAACTACTCTCTCAGAAGGATTTTTAATTCTGTTGTTAATCCTGTTAATAAATCACGGCTACAAATCTCAGACTGCCACAAACAATGGACTGCCTGATCTACAACACATCCCCTTACAGAAGTTCAGAGTTCTTCATCTGAATACAGAGACAATTCCATGGGTTAAGATTTTCATACCATAAATGTTTCTGGTGTCTGTACCTTCATTTGAGGCTGAACACCCTTCCAATATATAGGAGTAGCTCAAAGTGTAGAATATATATTCCTTATTGCTAATGGCTTCAATACCATGAAAGTAATTTGTGCAATATGTTTATCCTGAGAGTTCAAAAAATTAACATTAATTCCCTAGTTGATGTTCACTGTGTTATAGCTTGAAGAAAGGTGTTGCTGCTGGGTCAGCTATATCCCAGCGGTTCCTTCTCAAGTTTACATTATTTAACTTGTTCAACCTTTCAATGGTTCTAGTCCCGCGGGTGCTCTCTGGCCTTTTTCCCCATCATTTGTCAATTAATGAACTACGCATCTTTACTTGCTTCATTCACTCTATTTGGTAAATATTGCCTATTTCCTCTTTTTATTTCTACAAATGATCATTAAAGCATTGCCTACTAGCAGAGTGGGTTCTCAGCTACATAACACAGCCTTTCCAGTGCTGTGTGATTGTCCCGACCCATAATAACATATTGAAAAAAAGTAATTCAATGAGGTAAGGAAGGCATTTGTCCATCAAAACCAAACATCACCTTTTGATTGCTTTAGAACTAATTTTTTTAAACTTTTTTAACTTACAAGCTTGTTGCAATAATGATGATAATGTTGAAGATTTTTAAATCTTATGAAACTAAATTCCCAGATTGTCAGTATTCTAGCTTAAACTAGAATGTATCACTATGATGACATAACGCTTTCCCCATAATACACTAACAGCAAGTTCAGTAATTCAAGTAGACTCATTATATATCGCTGTAATAAGAACTATTGGAAATTACCTTTTTTATGAGTTGACATCATTTGTTGGAATGCATAAGTATTATGTATAGAATAAGCAAGTGAGTAACGTGATGCATGCAGCCCCCTTTAACATTGTTTGAGGGGACCGTTAGTTGGCTTCCAGTTTTTTCAACTTCACATCACCACAACGTATATCAGTGCAGTGATGAATTTGAAAAAATGTATAACCCCACAGCATGGTGTTGGAATCATTTGTGTTTCGTTTATAAAAATAAAATCCTAATTTAGTGGTTTCTTCTACAAAAAAGGAACCCTGAAAATGTTGACGAAGTGCATAATGTTTGACATAGTCACCTAGCAAAATGTTCCTACATTGATAACAACTGCAACGACAGGTGTTTATGACAATGTACAGTTGTTGCTGCTGGGGATGCAGACCTGACAGGGTTTCCAGGTTTAATATGTCAAAACCTAATTTTGGCTGCATTTACATTGAATTCTGTGATTTGAATTTAATGTTAAACTACTCACTCAGAAGGATTTTTAATTCTGTTGTAAATCCTGTTAATAAATCACGGCTACAAATGTCAGACTGCCACAAACAATGGACTGCCTGATCTACAACACATCCCCTTACAGAAGTTCAGAGTTCTTCATCTGAATACAGAGACAATTCCATGGGTTAAGATTGTCATACCATAAATGTTTCTGGTGTCTGTACCTTCATTTGAGGCTGAACACCCTTCCAATATTTAGGAGTAGCTCAAAGTGAAGAATATATATTCCTTATCGCTAATGGCTTCAATAACATGAAAGTAATTTGTGCAATATGTTTATCCTGAGAGTTAAAAAAATTAACATTAATTCCCTAGTTCACTGTGTTATAGCTTGAAGAAAGATGTTGCTGTTGGGTGAGCTATAGCCCAGCGGTTCCTTCTCAAGTTTACATGATTTAACTTGTTCAACCTTTCAATGCTTCTAGTCCCGCGGGTGCTCTCTGGCCTTTTTCCCATCATTTGTCAATTAATGAACTACGCATCTTTACTTGCTTCATTCACTCTATTTGGTACATATTGCCTATTTCCTCTTTCTATTTCAACAAATGATCATTAAAGCATTGCCTACTAGCAGAGTGGGTTCTCAGCTATACAACACAGCCTTTCCAGTGCTGTGTGATTGTCCCGACGCATAATAACATATTGAAAAAAAGTAATTCAATGAGGTAAGGAAGGCGTTTGTCCATCAAAACCAAACATCACCTTTTGATTGCTTTAGAACTAATTTTTTAAAACTTTTTTATCTTACAAGCCTGTTGCAATAATGATGATAATGTTGAAGACAGAAGTTTAAATTTTATGAAACTAAATTCCCAGATTGTCAGTATTCTAGCTTAAACTAGAATGTATCACTATGATGACATAACACTTTCACCATAATAAACTAACAGCAAGTTAAGTAATTCAAGTAGACTCATTATATATTGCTGTAATAAGAGTAATAAGAACTATTGGAAATTACCTTTTTATGAGTTGACATAATTTGTTGGAATGCATTAATATTAGGTATAGAATAAGCAAGTGCAGTAACGTGATGCATGCCGCCCCCTTTAACATTGTTTGAAGGGACCGTTAGTTGGCTTCCGTTTTTTCAACTTCACATCACCACAAGGTATATCAGTGCAGTGATGAATTTAAAAAAAATATATAACCCCACAGCATGGTGCTGGAATCATTTGTGTTTCTTTTTAAAAAATGAAATCCTAATTTTGTGGTTTCTTCTACAAAAAAGGAACACTGAAAATGTTGACGAACTGCATAATGTTTGACAAAGTCACCTAGCAAAATGTTCCTACATTGATAACAACTGCAACGACAGGTGTTTATGACAATGTACAGGTATTGCTGCTGGGGATGCAGACCTGACAGGGTTTCCAGGTTCAATATGTCAAAACCTAATTTTGGCTGCATTTACATTGAATTCTGTGATTTTAATTTAATGTTAAACTACTCACTCAGAAGGATTTTTAATTCTGTTGTTAATCCTGTTAATAAATCACGGCTACAAATGTCAGACTGCCACAAACAATGGACTGCCTGATCTACAACACATCCCCTTACAGAAGTTCAGAGTTCTTCATCTGAATACAGAGACAATTCCATGGGTTAAGATTTTCATACCATAAATGTTTCTGGTGTCTGTACCTTCATTTGAGGCTGAACACCCTTCCAATATTTAGGAGTAGCTCAAAGTGAAGAATATATATTCCTTATCGCTAATGGCTTCAATAACATGAAAGTAATTTGTGCAATATGTTTATCCTGAGAGTTAAAAAAATTAACATTAATTCCCTAGTTGATGTTCACTGTGTTATAGCTTTAAGAAAGATGTTGCTGTTGGGTCAGCTATAACCCAGCGGTTCCTTCTCAAGTTTACATGATTTAACTTGTTCAACCTTTCAATGGTTCTAGTCCCGCGGGTGCTCTCTGGCCTTTTTTTCCCATCATTTGTCAATTAATGAACTACGCATCTTTACTTGCTTCATTCACTCTATTTGGTAAATATCGCCTATTTCCGCTTTCTATTTCTACAAATGATCATTAAAGCATTGCCTACTAGCAGAGTGGGTTCTCAGCTACATAACACAGCCTTTCCAGTGCTGTGTGATTGTCCCGACGCATAATAACATATTGAAAAAAAGTAATTCAATGAGGTAAGGAAGGCATTTGTCCATCAAAACCAAACATCACCTTTTGATTGCTTTAGAACTAATTTTTTAAAACTTTTTTGACTTACAAGCCTGTTGCAATAATGATGATAAAGTTGAATACAGAATTTTAAATCTTATGAAACTAAGGGGCAGATTTATGTTAACTGGCGCATCCCCAGGGATGCGCCAGTTAACCTGCGCCACAGTGCGCCACTGCTCCGCCACCCATGGTGCGCCGAATTTATGATGCGGCGCACCATGGTGCAAGGCAGTGAGGATGCGTGACGCATCTCTCGGCGCACGGGCGGCGCATTGTAGGAGTCATGTCGCAAGTGCGACATGACTCCTGCAATGCACAGGAGCCACCTATCCAATGCATGCTGCGTCACCCTTACGCCTGCTTCAAGCAGGCGTAAGGAATTGACATAGAAAGTGACTCAGTGAAATCTCATAGATTTCACTCAGCCACTTTTAGGAGGCGTTCCTGCGCAGGAACGCCCCCCCCCTGCGCAGGAATGCCTCCTCATGGCGCAGGGGTTTCCGCGTCACGTTGTAAATAGGGCGCATTGTTAGCGCCACCATTGCGTCACATTACGTGACGCAATTGCGGCGCAAGGAGGCGCAGGAGCCTCATAAATCTGCCCCCTAATTCCTAGATTGTCAGTATTCTAGCTTAAACTAGAATGTATCACTATGATGACATAACGCTTTCACCATAATACACTAACAGCAAGTTAAGTAATTCAAGTAGACTCATTTTATATTGCTGTAATAAGAACTATTGGAAATTACCTTTTTTATGAGTTGACATCATTTGTTGGAATGCATAAGTATTAGGTATAGAATAAGCAAGTGAGTAACGTGATGCATGCAGCCCCCTTTAACATTGTTTGAAGGGACCGTTAGTTGGCTTCCAGTTTTTTCAACTTCACATCACCACAAGGTATATCAGTGCAGTGATGAATTTGAAAAAATGTATAACCCCACAGCATGGTGTTGGAATCATTTGTGTTTCTTTTTAAAAAATAAAATCCTAATTTAGTGGTTTCTTCTACAAAAAAGAAACCCTGAAAATGTTGACGAACTGCATAATGTTTGACAAAGTCACCTAGCAAAATGTTCCTACATTGATAACAACTGCAACGACAGTTGTTTATGACAATGTACAGTTGTTGCTGCTGGGGATGCAGACCTGACAGGGTATCCAGGTTTAATATGTCATAACCTAATTTTGGCTGCATTTACATTGAATTCTGTGATTTGAGTTTAATGTTAAACTACTCACTCAGAAGGATTTTTAATTCTGTTGTTAATCCTGTTTCTAAATCACGGCTACCAATCTCAGACTGCAACAAACAATGGACTGCCTGATCTACAACACATCCCTTTACAGAAGTTCAGAGTTCTTCATCTGAATACAGAGACAATTCCATGGGTTAAGATTTTCATACCATAAATGTTTCTGGTGTCTGTACCTTCATTTGAGGCTGAACACCCTTCCAATATTTAGGAGTAGCTCAAAGTGAAGAATATATATTCCTTATCGCTAATGGCTTCAATAACATTGTAGTGTAGTTCCTATCTTCCCAATAGGCTCTGCGCATTGGAATAATACCTACAGCAGTAAAGGCCTAGGCCAGACGTTAACTAGGTCTACTACTGTCGATACTAGACTTAAGTTTTGAATTTGCCAGCGTAGCTCAGAGTTCGCTAGAAACTTTCTCGAATGTTCAAGGAGGAGTTAACTTCCCTGATTAGACAAGAAGGGATTTAGTTTCTGACAACCATAGAACATGACAACTTTGCTCTCCCCTAATCAAGAGTCAATCTCGAGAGTCGTGTGAACAAAAGGCAAATTATTTTACTCAGTCAGTACGTGCATTCTTAGTCTCATCAGATTGTAGAGAAAAGGAAGAGACGGGCGTGTTCAATAAAAAGGTGTTATTTATTGATCAGTCTCTTTTCTCATACAAGAGAAATGGATCGACATTATTGCAATACTTATAGCTAAGTAAAGTGCATACATTAAAAGCAATAGTATAAAGTAATACTGTAAAAACATTGATATGGTTTCTAAGCCATAAGATGTTTAAAATGAATAAAATATATTTACATACAAATATACATTTGACTAAACGTACTCAACTGGTGTTTCTAAATACGCCTACCCCGTGTACCTGACCTAAGCCTAATACGTAGGCGGGAATAGAAAGTTACAGTTTAAGTTAAGTTTGTTTTTTGCCAAGTAAATAACTAAAGAATTCTCTGTGAGGGGTTATTCAGTTCTGTACCTGGAAGTTTAGGATGAATGAGGAATGGTATCTCTTTCTCTGGTCTCGATATTCCAGGCTGCCTGCGAGGGCTGCCCAGAAACGCCGGGGCTGGATTCTCGGCAGGAGAAAGCAGCTGCTCTCAGCGCGTCAGGAAGGCGGGGCTGCTGCCAGCGGGGTCTGCTCTGCTCTCAGCTTCGGCAAGTATGGCTGCTCCGTCTCGTCACCACGCGTGTGTTTGCATATGGCAAGATCGGTAATATTTATACCTTTAAGGTGCCGAGATTGACGTAAGGATGGACATAGATACGTCAATAAAGATGTCATATGACTTGCTCGTTAGCACATTCTTTTACTAAAGTTCTCGGTGAAATCAAAACACTTTCTGGCCTTTATTACTGACACATGCATGTGAATAGGGTAGGTTCTATGTTGTTTTAAGGTACCCCTTTCCCAATTTCTCGTACATGCCAGCCTGTATATATTTTTAGCAGTATTGAAACCTGAAGGTTGAGATTGGAATATTTATGATTCCGTGTATTATCCATTCACTGACAGGTCGTTCTGACATTGTCATTTGTAATCTTTCTAGTTTTTCAATGCTCAAGATTGTATAATCAGCACCCTTTTGCGCCATACCGATTTGTCTATCAGTAAGGTTAAAGATTTGGAATAGTGACGTTGTGTTGATTAAACGCCAAGGCACATAGCCTGAACGCAGATTTTGTAGCGTCCAGCCAAGCTGTACAATAGAACGCAATTGTGACTGACCATGTTGTAATAACAGTAAGTCTAGCGATAATATATCGATTGCTGAAGACACAATGCTGTCCAATGAAAAAATTCTGGAGGACAGAGTCATTAACCCATTGTCCACTACAGAAAGTGATTTTTCCAAATTGATACGGTCAATTTCCCGTATTCTCTCTGCTGTTTCAATTTGAGTAACCTTCCAGGCCTCATTGTATGCTGCATATACAGAGGCTGCTATGAAACGCTTTTGACGCTGTTTGCGTGGCCCCAAAGTGAAATCACGCAAGTCAGCACCATCAGTAAGTAAAGTTAGGTGTTGCTTAATTTCTGCCAGTGTGGAAGTTTGTAGCCATTGAAGGCATAATTTGCCCACACTGTAGGTGGTTATTATCCCTGGGTGATGTCTTTGAGGATATCTAGGGTCTGGCCTGGTCATTTTGAACCCCTGTGTTTTGTTCAGGAATCTGTCTTGACAGTTATTAGTAACTGGTAGCAAACCTTGGTGTTCTGCTACTTATTGGGAGTCCACTTGGCCTACTGTTTGTTATCGGCCACATGTTGTGGTTTTACCAGGTCGATGGATACAACTCGGTTCTCCTTTTTACCAGCAAGTGGCGGTAGTACAACTGATCTTGTCCCGTTGACAGACAAGACAGGAACTGCTTTTCTGTAAGAAGGCCCAAATTCCTTCTTTACCGCGATCTTTTCCCTGACTAGATCCCCGACTTTTGGAATCCAGACAGGTCTTGCTGGGACAGGTGGTGGTTCTTCAGTGGTTGTTGGCTGTTGTTTCAACTTTATGTTGCTCAGGTTTTTTCTTGTTTTGTTTAAGTCCTGAAAAATAGCCAAACGGTCTTTGATATCAAAGGTTTTTTCTTTCACCGCTGAAGTCTGACTATCAATGTCAGAGATCATGATCCTAGTTCCAAATAATAATTCGTACGCACTGAATCCCTTCAGAGAATTTCTTGGCAAGTTATTGAGACTACGTTGGACACTTATTAGATGTTTGACCCACCCAGCTCCCGAACCTAATATCCTTTCCGTTATAGATTGCTTTATGCCTTGGTTTTTTCTTTACACCATCCCGTACCCTCAGGAAGGAAGTGAGAAGATTCCCGCTGGGCTGTGCTCATTTGGTCATTTTTTCCCCTCAGGCTGGTGGGCTAGAGTGAAAACAATGGTCAAACGTAGCATGCTCTTAGCGTATATGCCATTTAGACTCGCAAATCTTGTATAACAGTCCGGACGTCAGCCGAGTGCTGGTGATTTACATTATAAGTGGAAACTAGCCTGTATATGTTAATCGCAAGCCATTCTTTTTACTGGTAATATTATCTGCCGTAATACGACGAGGTATCAAACTGTTTCTCTCCCCACTGCGATCTCTATTGCAGTTTGGGCAACGTTTTACAAACATGGTGTGTCGCAGGCTCATGCCTGGCCACCAGTACCGTGATTGCAATTCTTCCAGAGAATCTTTTAATTTAAGGTGTCTGAGACCCTCGCCCATGTGTGCGTCTGCGATTAACAAGTTTCTCCTGTCCATGTTTGGAATCACTCTATCCCCCACTCCAGGGATTCGAGCAAAAGGGACGGAGTTTGCATCGATTATGTATGTATAATTGAGTGGATAGTTGATCGGTAATGCTGAGCAGTCGCCTTTTGATGACGTTTTCACCGCCAGCACTGTTTCACCGTCAATGTATTTTAATGTACGCTTTTTTCGAACTACGGGAGCCGATTTAGTGGCTGCCGCTGCGGCTGTTTCAGCCAATGAATTCCCTACAACGTGAACGCCATCACGCTGATGACTCAGTGAGTGTGTCACGTCAGTCTTTGGTAGTTCTTTTTGTAAAAGAGCTATTTGTTCCCAGAGCGGTTTCTGCTTTATTGGTGCATCTGTGAAATCTTTGTAACCGTTTTGAATCCATGTCTGCAAATCCTTGTTGTATGATTTGACGCAGTAATATGAATCTGACACTATAAGTGTCGGGAATTCGCGATCCGCATTATCTAGCGCCATTTTCAATGCTATTATTTCAGTTTGTTGTTCTGAATTAGTTTCTACTGAGTGTGATTTTGTTAATAGAGGTTTTAGTTTACCTCCGCGCCACACTTCTTTTGTAATCTCACATGTGGGGTTGTATGCTTGTTCTCCCCAAACGGAGGGTTGAGCATGTCCGTCTGTATAGATTACACAGGCGTAATGTCGTAGAGGCAGAATGTCGATTGGCAGAGGATATGTTTTTTCATATTCTAGATTTTCCATTTCTTCTAGCTCTGGATCAAAGTAGTAGTATACTTTGTCCGTTGTGATTGAATTCACCCATTGTATCCATTCCGGATTCAATGTTGTTGTTGGTAAATTACACGGTGTTGTTAATGCCTCAAAGGCTGATTCAACTGTTCTGACTGTGATATGTCTACCATCTGCTTGATCTTTTTCTCTAGCTATTGCGGTTTGAACTGCATGAACAATTTTTTCTTTGTTGCTGAATTTCTGTTCAGCTTCTGTGTACAAGTGTGATTTGAATGCAATTGGTACCGTTTCTCCCTCATTAGAGGTCAGGTATGTGAATCCGCATCTCCCTGGGATGACTCGAATCACAAGATTGCGTGTGTTATCACGTGTTTCTAATTTTGTTTTAATTAGCATGTCTGTTTGTAGGGATCTCAAAATTTCTGTGTGTATTTGAGTCCAACTGGATCTTTTAAAGTCTGGTTTAATTAGATCATAAAGGGGTTTGACCCTTTCTGCGTAATTTGCAATGTATGTTCTTCCGAAATTTAGGAAGCCTAGAATCGACTGAAGATTTTTTAGTGTTCTAGGTGCTTGGATTACGGCGCATTTCTCTAGGAAATTGTCAGCCAGGCTTTTGCCTTCACTTGATAATTCATATCCTAAGAACAGGACTGTCAGATGGGCAATTCTGGATTTTTTAAAGTTGAATTTGTAACCCTCTGCAGCGAACCCAAGTATTATGGTGTTCACTCTCTTCAAGTGAGTATCCAAGTCATCATCTGTTAAGTAAATGTCATCGACATAAGATAATGCTTCATCATCATATAGTTGTAGTAATTCTGTTACTCTCGCTGAGAATACCCCCGGGCTGTTCTTGTACCCCTGGGCTAACCGACAGAATTGCTTTTGAGTGCCATTTACTGAGAATGCAGTTAAATATCTGCTCTCTGGTGCTATGTTTTGACAAAAGAATCCATTGGAGATGTCCAAGGTTGTTTTGTATTTTTTGCGCACTATGTTATTCATTAGTGCAGCACTGTGTGAGTTTTGCACTGCAAAGGTTTTGCAACATGTGTTAAGGTGTCGGTATTCCAAAACTAGACGATATGAATTGTCTGGTTTGGAGACCGGAAACAAAGGATTGTTCATTTGTGAGGTGCAAGTTTCAATCACCCCCTGGTATTCTAGCTGATCTAGTATTTCAATTACCTGTTTTTTAGCTTCCTGCTTAATTGGGTACTGCCTTTGTGCAGTAGGTTGTGATTTTAACTGGATTTTGTGAGGAGGAGAATCCTCATCTCATCCTACGTGATTTTTATATAAAGCAGGAGCTAGAGCCACTGCCCATTTTCTGGCAAGTGTGTATTTTTTATGAATTGGAATTTGATTTGAGAAGGCAGGCATAATTACTTCTTCGCCATGAGGGCACTCCCTGACAAACTCTGGTTGCCAGTCTTTTTCAGCTAGAAGGATATCATAGCCCTTGGAGAGATTATCCCAAAATAGTCCCCTTATTTTCCTAGTCTTATCTCCCTCTATACGTAATGTTATCTCGTATATCTTGTGGGGTTTGCTAACTCTGGTGTCTGCAGTTTCCACTTGAAGATATTCATTCGTGTCCACGGTCTCCTGATGATTCATAAGGACTTTGCGAGCTATGCTCACTTCTGCTGCGCTGTCTAGCATTGTCTGAGCCCACTCTCCGTTTTTCAGTTGTGTCCTCAGTATTCTCGGCATTGTTAACTACCTTGATACTGGCTACCTTCTTTTTTGGAAATTGTAATTTCTTTTTTAGCTGAGCAGGTTCCTTGTCTTTGGACTTGGCGTGCTCTTCTCTTTGTTCTGATCGTCCTCTTCTTTCCGATTTCTGCGAGGAATTCTGAAAAGATTGAGAGGGACGTGTATCAATGTCTTGATATCTATCAGGCTTTTTTAGATTATCCCTATTTCTAAGGTTATATCTATTCCCAGAGGGGTCACTCTGGGGTGTCCTGTGTCTCTGGTTCGGAGATTTCTCCCTTCGCCTAGGAGACCTTCCTCGGGACTGGAATTTCTTTTCTTTTGGATTGGATTGTTTGTTTCCATCCCAGTTCTTTTTTGGTGATGTATTATTAAAAAATATTTTTTCTGGACTTTCAGTCAGTTGCGGTTTTACTGGTATTCCACCTAAACTATCTCTACCTAGTTCCTCATAGGATTTTTCTATGATTCTGGCAATTTCAGCTGGTTGGTCTGCTATATCTGTCTCTTTTAACCCCTGGAGGATCGCCACGTTCGCTGCTTCACCTTTTATGTTGGCTAATAGTATAGCCGAGACCTGCTTGAAGTCTTTCAGTAACTTCATACCAAGAGTTAAAGCAGGTTCTGGACCGTATTCGTCTTGAATTTGTTTTAGCACATCTGGTATCACCGAAATGGATGGAACACCGTGCGTTTTTGTGTAGATGGAAGCAAAGACTGTACCCCAAGTGTCACAGTCCTCAATGTGTGGTGCGATTCCCATTGGAAGACAGATAGTCAGAATCCTGTGTTTTTCTAGTGGGGTGGTGTCAGGAAACACCGCCTCTATTTGGGTAATTTTCTGTGCCAACCAGAATGGTATTTGTTCCCGTTTAGCCGGTACTTTACCTAGGCAGGATTGAATGTTCTGTGGTGTAATTTTATTTGTGTTCCCCTGGTGAGGGGTCAGCTGTGGAAGTTTAATCGCTGGCTGAATTGTTGAAGTCCGCATCACATACTGGACTAATTGTCTATGAATTTTTATTAATTGTTTTAGTTGTACTAAAAGATCTGCTGCAGGCATTCTTTCGAAGTCTGGATGTGGTGTGTATCCGGCTAGTACCGGCCACGTTGCTCCTGGTCTACCTAAAGGACCGAGCCTGGTGATGTGATTATTATGTTTTAGGGCGCCATCAAATAAGAGCAAATGCTCTTGGAATTTGAGTGGTACTTCCACCTCCTCGAAAGGAGTGTACATTTCAGGAGGTTCCTCTATTTTGTAATAGTGGAAGTACTTTGTTACAGCATTTGCTGCTGGAAAATGTATCCATGAATAGTATACCTCTGTCTGCCGATATTCGTGTGCCTCAATTACGAATATGACTGTGCCACCTCTAGGTGTCAGTCCATTTTCTATAAGTTTTAGAGTTATATATCTCCTTTTGATGACCGGAATGAGTATTATAACCACGTCTGCTGCTTGCATGGTAGCATCAGCATCTGCGAGTTCAGTTGCTAATCTTACTGCCTCTCTTTCATCATCACTCTCTGCCATTTTACCGACAGGAAGCTTATGTCTTTTGTTTGTTTGCAGATCAGGTTTCTTATGGAAACAGAGATTAGATGCACAATATTTTGGAACTGTTTATCCTTCAACGTTGACTATACCAAGAACCATACATAGGAGTTCCCTCTTGCGAGGTTTTGGAGGATATAACCTTTCACCCACTCCAGACGTCTTTGGAGTATAATGGGAAAAGGGGTCTGAGTGAGAAAGCACGACTGAGTTACTCTAAATGTCTTACGTTAGTTTTATCGCCCTTTCCAAACGCGTTGGGCGCCATGTAGTGTAGTTCCTATCTTCCCAATAGGCTCTGCGCATTGGAATAATACCTACAGCAGTAAAGGCCTAGGCCAGACGTTAACTAGGTCTACCACTGTCGATACTAGACTTAAGTTTTGGGTTTGCCAGCGTAGCTCAGAGTTCGCTAGAAACTTTCTCGAATGTTCAAGGAGGAGTTAACTTCCCTGATTAGACAAGAAGGGATTTAGTTTCTGACAACCATAGAACATGACAACTTTGCTCTCCCCTAATCAAGAGTCAATCTCGAGAGTCGTGTGAACAAAAGGCAAATTATTTTACTCAGTCAGTACGTGCATTCTTAGTCTCATCAGATTGTAGAGAAAAGGAAGAGACGGGCGTGTTCAATAAAAAGGTGTTATTTATTGATCAGTCTCTTTTCTCATACAAGAGAAATGGATCGATATTATTGCAATACTTATAGCTAAGTAAAGTGCATACATTAAAAGCAATAGTATAAAGTAATACTGTAAAAACATTGATATGGTTTCTAAGCCATAAGATGTTTAAAATGAATAAAATATATTTACATACACATATACATTTGACTAAACGTACTCAACTGGTGTTTCTAAATACGCCTACCCCGTGTACCTGACCTAAGCCTAATACGTGGGCGGGAATAGAAAGTTACAGTTTAAGTTAAGTTTGTTTTTTGCCAAGTAAATAACTAAAGAATTCTCTGTGAAGAATTCAGTTCTGTACCTGGAAGTTTGGGATGAATGAGGAATGGTATCTCTTTCTCTGGTCTCGATATTCCAGGCTGCCTGCGAGGGCTGCCCAGAAACGCCGGGGCTGGATTCTCGGCAGGAGAAAGCAGCTGCTCTCAGCGCGTCAGGAAGGCGGGGCTGCTGCCAGCGGGGTCTGCTCTGCTCTCGGCTTCGGCAAGTATGGCTGCTCCGTCTCGTCACCACGCGTGCATTTGCATATGGCAAGATCGGTAATATTTATACCTTTAAGGTGCCGAGATTGACGTAAGGATGGACATAGATACGTCAATAAAGATGTCATACGACTTGCTCGTTAGCACATTCTTTTACTAAAGTTCTCGGTGAAATCAAAACAATGGCCGCAGGGTTTTGCCCAGGTTGTCATAGGTTTGATTTGTTATGAGAACTCCGTATGCCTTATCAGGGACTGGAGGAATATCGCTTGTCTAATTAGATCGCAAGCGTTATGACCTAATCAGATAACACGTTCCTGTGCCATAGTGTGACTGCGTCAGATAACGGTATCTGCATCATGGGGATTTTCTGCCTCATGGGCTGACTGCTAGTTAACTTGTTGGTTTGTTTAACTAGAATAGGGTCAGGAATAGGGGGATCGATTCAGGACCTATAGGAATACATGACAACATGAAAGTAATTTGTGCAATATGCTTATCCTGAGAGTTCAAAAAATTAACATTAATTCCCTAGTTGATGTTCACTGTGTTATGGCTTGAAGAAAGATGTTGCTGTTGGGTCAGCTATAGCCCAGCGGTTCCTTCTCAAGTTTACATCATTTAACTTGTTCAACCTTTCAATGGTTCTAGTCCCGCGGGTGCTCTCTGGCCTTTTTTTCCCATCATTTGTCAATTAATGAACTACGCATCTTTACTTGCTTCATTCACTCTATTTGGTAAATATCGCCTATTTCCTCTTTCTATTTCTACAAATGATCATTAAAGCATTGCCTACTAGCAGAGTGGGTTCTCAGCTACATAACACAGCCTTTCCAGTGCTGTGTGATTGTCCTGACGCATAATAACATATTGAAAAAAAGTAATTCAATGAGGTAAGGAAGGCATTTGTCCATCAAAACCAAACATCACCTTTTGATTGCTTTAGAACTAATTTTTTAAAACTTTTTTGACTTACAAGCCTGTTGCAATAATGATGATAATGTTGAAGACAGAATTTTAAATCTTATGAAACTAAGGGGCAGATTTATGTTAACTGGCGCATCCCCAGGGATGCGCCAGTTAACCTGCGCCACAGTGCGCCACTGCTCCGCCACCCACTGTGCGCCGCATTATTTATGATGCGGCGCACCATGGTGCAAGGCAGTGAGGATGCGTGACGCAACTCTCGGCGCACGGGCGGCGCATTGCAGGAGTCATGTCGCAAGTGCGACATGACTCCTGCAATGCACAGGAGCCACCTATCCAATGCATGCTGCGTCACCCTTATGCCTGCTTCAAGCAGGCGAAAGGAATTGACATAGAAAGTGACTGAGTGAAATCTCATAGATTTCACTCAGCCACTTTTAGGAGGCGTTCCTGCGCAGGAACGCCCCCCCCCTGCGCAGGAATGCCTCCTCATGGCGCAGGGGTTTCCAGCGTGACGCATCTCCTAGATGCGTCACGTTGTAAATAGGGCGCATTGTTTGCGCCGCCGTTGCGTCACATTATGTGACGAAATTGCGGCGCAAGGAGGCGCAGGAGCCTCATAAATCTGCCCCCTAATTCCTAGATTGTCAGTATTCTAGCTTAAACTAGAATGTATCACTATGATGACATAACGCTTTCACCATAATACACTAACAGCAAGTTAAGTAATTCAAGTAGACTCATTTTATATTGCTGTAATAAGAACTATTGGAAATTACCTTTTTTATGAGTTGACATCATTTGTTGGAATGCATAAGTATTAGGTATAGAATAAGCAAGTGAGTAACGTGATGCATGCAGCCCCCTTTAACATTGTTTGAAGGGACCGTTAGTTGGCTTCCAGTTTTTTCAACTTCACATCACCACAAGGTATATCAGTGCAGTGATGAATTTGAAAAAATGTATAACCCCACAGCATGGTGTTGGAATCATTTGTGTTTCTTTTTAAAAAAAAAAAATGCTAATTTAGTGGTTTCTTCTACAAAAAAGAAACCCTGAAAATGTTGAAGAACTGCATAATGTTTGACAAAGTCACCTAGCAAAATGTTCCTACATTGATAACAACTGCAACGACAGTTGTTTATGATAATGTACAGTTGTTGCTGCTGGGGATGCAGACCTGACAGGGTTTCCAGGTTTAATATGTCATAACCTAATTTTGGCTGCATTTACATTGAATTCTGTGATTTGAATTTAATGTTAAACTACTCACTCAGAAGGAGTTTTAATTCTGTTGTTAATCCTGTTAATAAATCAGGGCTACAAATCTCAGACTGCCACAAACAATGGACTGCCTGATCTACAACACACCCCCTTACAGAAGTTAAGAGTTCTTCATCTGAATACAGAGACAATTCCATGGGTTAAGATTTTCATACCATAAATGTTTCTGGTGTCTGTACCTTCATTTGAGGCTGAACACCCTTCCAATATTTAGGAGTAGCTCAAAGTGTAGAATATATATTCCATATCGCTAATGGATTCAATAACATGAAAGTAATTTGTGCAATATGTTTATCCTGAGAGTTCAAAAAATTAACATTAATTCCCTAGTTGATGTTCACTGTGTTATAGCTTGAAGAAAGATGTTGCTGTTGGGTCAGCTATAGCCCAGCGGTTCCTTCTCAAGTTTACATCATTTAACTTGTTCAACCTTTCAATGGTTCTAGTACCGCGGGTGCTCTCTGGCCTTTTTTTCCCCATCATTTGTCAATTAATGAACTACGCATCTTTACTTGCTTCATTCACTCTATTTGGTAAAAATCGCCTATTTCCTCTTTCTAATTCTACAAATGATCATTAAAGCATTGCCTACTAGCAGAGTGGGTTCTCAGCTACATAACACAGCCTTTCCAGTGCTGTGTGATTGTCCCGACGCAAAATAACATATTGAAAAAAATTAATTCAATGAGGTAAGGAAGGCATTTGTCCATCAAAACCAAACATCACCTTTTGATTGCTTTAGAACTAATTTTTTCAAAACTTTTTTAACTTACAAGCCTGTTGCAATAATAATGATAATGTTGAAGACAGAATTTTAAATCTTATGAAACTAAATTCCCAGATTGTCAGTATTCTAGCTTAAACTAGAATGTATCACTATGATGACATAACGCTTTCCCCATAATACACTAACAGCAAGTTAAGTAATTCAAGTAGACTCATTATATATTGCTGTAATAGGAACTATTGGAAATTACCTTTTTTATGAGTTGACATCATTTGTTGGAATGCATAAGTTTAGGTATAGAATAAGCAAGTGAGTAACGTGATGCATGCAGCCCCCTTTGACATTGTTTGAGGGGACAGTTGGTTGGCTTCCAGTTTTTTCAACTTCACATCACCACAAGGTATATCAGTGCAGTGATGAATTTCAAAAAATGTATAACCCCACAGCATGGTGTTGGAATCATTTGTGTTTCTTTTAAAAAAATAAAATCCTAATTTAGTGGTTTCTTCTACAAACAAGGAACCCTGAAAATGTTGAAGAACTGCATAATGTTTGACAAAGTCACCTAGCAAAATGTTCCTACATTGATAACAACTGCAACGACAGGTGTTTATGACAATGTACAGTTGTTGCTGCTGGGGATGCAGACCTGACAGGGTTTCCAGGTTTAATATGTCAAAACCTAATTTTGGCTGCATTTACATTGAATTCTGTGATTTGAATTTAATGTTAAACTACTCACTCAGAAGGATTTTTAATTCTGTTGTTAATCCTGTTAATAAATCACGGCTACAAATCTCAGACTGCCACAAACAATGGACTGCCTGATCTACAACACATCCCCTTACAGAAGTTCAGAGTTCTTCATCCGAATACAGAGACAATTGCATGGGTTAAGATTTTCATACCATAAATGTTTCTGGTGTCTGTACCTTCATTTGAGGCTGAACACCCTTCCAATATTTAGGAGTAGCTCAAAGTGTAGAATATATATTCCTTATCGCTAATGGCTTCAATAACATGAAAGTAATTTGTGCAATATGTTTATCCTGAGAGTTCGAAAAATTAACATTAATTCCCTAGTTGATGTTCACTGTGTTATAGCTTGAAGAAAGATGTTGCTGTTGGGTCAGCTATAGCCCAGCTGTTCCTTCTCAAGTTTACATGATTTAATTTGTTCAACCTTTCAATGGTTCTAGTCCTGTGGGTGCTCTCTGGCCTTTTTTTCCCATCATTTGTCAATTAATGAACTACGCATCTTTACTTGCTTCATTCACTCTATTTGGTAAGTATTGCCTATTTCCTCTTTCTATTTCTACAAATGATCATTAAAGCATTGCCTACTAGCAGAGTGGGTTCTCAGCTACATAACACAGCCTTTCCAGTGCTGTGTGATTGTCCCAACGCATAATAACACATTGAAAAAAAGTAATTCAATGAGGTAAGGAGGGCATTTGTCCATCAAAACCAAACATCACCTTTTGATTGCTTTAGAACAAATTTTTTTAAACTTTTTTAACTTACAAGCCTCTTGCAATAATGATGATAATGTTGAAGACAGAATTTTAAATCTTATGAAACTAAATTCCCAGATTGTCAGTATTCTAGCTTAAACTAGAATGTATCACTATGATGACATACCGCTTTCCCCATAATACACTAACAGCAAGTTAAGTAATTCAAGTAGACTCATTATATATTGCTGTAATAAGAACTATTGGAAATTACCTTTTTTTATGAGTTGACATCATTTGTTGGAATGCATAAGTATTAGGTATAGAATAAGCAAGTGAGTAACGTGATGCATGCAGCCCCCTTTTACATTGTTTGAGGGGACCGTTAGTTGGCTTCCAGTTTTTTCAACTTCACATCACCACAAGGTATATCAGTGCAGTGATGAATTTGAAAAAATGTATAACCCCACAGCATGGTGTTGGAATAATTTGTGTTTCTTTTAAAAAAATAAAATCCTAATTTAGTGGTTTCTTCTACAAACAAGGAACCCTGAAAATGTTGAACAACTGCATAATGTTTGACAAAGTCACCTAGCAAAATGTTCCTACATTGATAACAACTGCAACGACAGGTGTTTATGACAATGTACAGTTGTTGCTGCTGGGGATGCAGACCTGCCAGGGTTTCCAGGTTTAATATGTCAAAACCTAATTTTGGCTGCATTTACATTGAATTCTGTGATTTGAATTTAATGTTAAACTACTCACTCAGAAGGAGTTTTAATTCTGTTGTTAATCCTGTTAATAAATCAGGGCTACAAATCTCAGACTGCCACAAACAATGGACTGCCTGATCTACAACACACCCCCTTACAGAAGTTCAGAGTTCTTCATCTGAATACAGAGACAATTCCATGGGTTAAGATTTTCATACCATAAATGTTTCTGGTGTCTGTACCTTCATTTGAGGCTGAACACCCTTCCAATATTTAGGAGTAGCTCAAAGTGTAGAATATATATTCCATATCGCTAATGGATTCAATAACATGAAAGTAATTTGTGCAATATGTTTATCCTGAGAGTTTTAAAAAATTAACATTAATTCCCTAGTTGATGTTCACTGTGTTATAGCTTGAAGAAAGATTTTGCTGTTGGGTCAGCTATAGCCCAGCGGTTCCTTCTCAAGTTTACATCATTTAACTTGTTCAACCTTTCAATGGTTCTAGTACCGCGGGTGCTCTCTGGCCTTTTTTTCCCATCATTTGTCAATTAATGAACTACGCATCTTTACTTGCTTCATTCACTCTATTTGGTAAATATCGCCTATTTCCTCTTTCTAATTCTACAAATGATCATTAAAGCATTGCCTACTAGCAGAGTGGGTTCTCAGCTTCATAACACAGCCTTTCCAGTGCTGTGTGATTGTCCCGACGCATAATAACATATTGAAAAAAAGTAATTCAATGAGGTAAGGAAGGCATTTGTCCATCAAAACCAAACATCACCTTTTGATTGCTTTAGAACTAATTTTTTAAAACTTTTTTAACTTACAAGCCTGTTGCAATAATGATGATAATGTTGAAGACAGAATTTTAAATCTTATGAAACTAAATTCCCAGATTATCAGTATTCTAGCTTAAACTAGAATGTATCACTATGATGACATAACGCTTTCCCCATAATACACTAACAGCAAGTTAAGTAATTCAAGTAGACTCATTATATATTGCTGTAATAAGAACTATTGGAAATTACCTTTTTTATGAGTTGACATCATTTGTTGGAATGCATAAGTATTAGGTATAGAATAAGCAAGTGAGTAACGTGATGCATGCAGCCCCCTTTAACATTGTTTGAGGGGACGTTAGTTGGCTTCCAGTTTTTTCAACTTCACATCACCACAAGGTATATCAGTGCAGTGATGAATTTGAAAAAATGTATAACCCCACAGCATGGTGTTGGAATCATTTGTGTTTCTTTTAAAAAAATAAAATCCTAATTAAGTGGTTTCTTCTACAAAAAAGGAACCCTGAAAATGTTGAAGAACTGCATAATGTTTGAGAAAGTCACCTAGCAAAATGTTCCTACATTGATAACAACTGCAACGACAGGTGTTTATGACAATGTACAGTTGTTGCTGCTGGGGATGCAGACCTGACAGGGTTTCCAGGTTTAATTTGTCAAAACCTAATTTTGGCTGCATTTACATTGAATTCTGTGATTTGAATTTAATGTTAAACTACTCACTCAGAAGGAGTTTTAATTCTGTTGTTAATCCTTTTAATAAATCACGGCTACAAATCTCAGACTGCTACAAACAATGGACTGCCTGATCTACAACACATCCCCTTACAGAAGTTCAGAGTTCTTCATCTGAATACAGAGACAATTCCATGGGTTAAGATTTTCATAACTTTAATGTTTCTGGTGTCTGTACCTTCATTTGAGGCTGAACACCCTTCCAATATTTAGGAGTAGCTCAAAGTGTAGAATATATATTCCATATCGCTAATGGCTTCAATAACATGAAAGTAATTTGTGCAATATGTTTATCCTGAGAGTTCAAAAAATTAACATTAATTCCCTAGTTGATGTTCACTGTGTTATAGCTTAAGGAAAGATGTTGCTGTTGGGTCAGCTATAGCCCAGCGGTTCCTTCTCAAGTTTACATGATTTAATGTGTTCAACATTTTAATGGTTCTAGTTCTGCGGGTGCTCTCTGGCCTTTTTTTCCCATCATTTGTCAATTAATGAACTACGCATCTTTACTTGCTTCATTCACTCTATTTGGTAAATATTGCCTATTTCCTCTTTCTATTTCTACAAATGATCATTAAAGCATTGCCTACTAGCAGAGTGGGTTCTCAGCTTCATAACACAGCCTTTCCAGTGCTGTGTGATTGTCCCGACGCATAATAACATATTGAAAAAAAGTAATTCAATGAGGTAAGGAAGGCATTTGTCCATCAAAACCAAACATCACCTTTTGATTGCTTTAGAACTAATTTTTTAAAACTTTTTTAACTTACAAGCCTGTTGCAATAATGATGATAATGTTGAAGACAGAATTTTAAATCTTATGAAACTAAATTCCCAGATTATCAGTATTCTAGCTTAAACTAGAATGTATCACTATGATGACATAACGCTTTCCCCATAATACACTAACAGCAAGTTAAGTAATTCAAGTAGACTCATTATATATTGCTGTAATAAGAACTATTGGAAATTACCTTTTTTATGAGTTGACATCATTTGTTGGATTGCATAAGTATTAGGTATAGAATAAGCAAGTGAGTAACGTGCTGCATGCAGCCCCCTTTAACATTGTTTGAGGGGACCGTTAGTTGGCTTCCAGTTTTTTCAACTTCATATCACCACAAGGTATATCAGTGCAGTGATGAATTTGAAAAAATGTATAACCCCACAGCATGGTGTCGGAATCATTTGTGTTTCTTTTTAAAAAATAAAATCCTAATTTAGTGTTTTCTTCTACAAAAAAGGAACCCTGAAAATGTTGAAGAACTGCATAATGTTTGACAAAGTCACCTAGCAAAATGTTCCTACATTGATAACAACTGCAACGACAGGTGTTTATGAAAATATACAGTTGTTGCTGCTGGGGATGCAGACCTGACAGGGTTTCCAGGTTTAATATGTCAAAACCTAATTTTGGCTGCATTTATATTGAATTCTGTGATTTGAATTTAATGTTAAACTACTCACTCAGAAGGAGTTTTAATTCCGTTGTTAATCCTGTTAATAAATCACGGCTACAAATCTCAGACTGCCACAAACAATGGACTGCCTGATCTACAACACATCCCCTTACAGAAGTTCAGAGTTCTTCATCTGAATACAGAGACAATTCCATGGGTTAAGATTTTCATACCATAAATGTTTCTGGTGTCTGTACCTTCATTTGAGGCTGAACACCCTTCCAATATTTAGGAGTAGCTCAAAGTGTAGAATATATATTCCATATCGCTAATGGCTTCAATAACATGAAAGTCATTTGTGCAATATGTTTATCCTGAGAGTTCAAAAAATTAACATTAATTCCCTAGTTGATGTTCACTGTGTTATAGCTTAAGGAAAGATGTTGCTGTTGGGTCAGCTATAGCCCAGCGGTTCCTTCTCAAGTTTCCTTGATTTAATTTGTTCAACATTTTAATGGTTCTAGTCCTGCGGGTGCTCTCTGGCCTTTTTTTCCCATCATTTGTCAATTAATGAACTACGCATCTTTACTTGCTTCATTCACTCTATTTGGTAAATATTGCCTATTTCCTCTTTCTATTTCTACAAATGATCATTAAAGCATTGCCTACTAGCAGAGTGGGTTCTCAGCTACATAACACAGCCTTTCCAGTGCTGTGTGATTGTCCCGACGCATAATAACATATTGAAAAAAAGTAATTCAATGAGGTAAGGAAGGCATTTGTCCATCAAAACCAAACATCACCTTTTGATTGCTTTAGAACTAATTTTTAAAAACTTTTTTAACTTACAAGCCTGTTGCAATAATGATGATAATGTTGAAGACAGAATTTTAAATCTTATGAAACTAAATTTCCAGATTATCAGTATTCTAGCTTAAACTAGAATGTATCACTATGATGACATAACGCTTTCCCCATAATACACTAACAGAAAGTTAAGTAATTCAAGTAGACTCATTATATATTGCTGTAATAAGAACTATTGGAAATTACCTTTTTTATGAGTTGACATCATTTGTTGGAATGCATAAGTATTAGGTATAGAATAAGCAAGTGAGTAACGTGATGCATGCAGCCCCCTTTAACATTGTTTGAGGGGACCGTTAGTTGGCTTCCAGTTTTTTCAACTTCACATCACCACAAGGTATATCAGTGCAGTGATGAATTTGAAAAAATGTATAACCCCACAGCATGGTGTTGGAATCATTTGTGTTTCTTTTAAAAAAATAAAATCCTAATTTAGTGGTTTCTTCTACAAAAAAGGAACCCTGAAAATGTTGAAGAACTGCATAATGTTTGACAAAGTCACCTAGCAAAATGTTCCTACATTGATAACAACTGCAACGACAGGTGTTTATGACAATATACAGTTGTTGCTGCTGGGGATGCAGACCTGACAGGGTTTCCAGGTTTAATATGTCAAAACCTAATTTTGGCTGCATTTACATTGAATTCTGTGATTTGAATTTAATGTTAAACTACTCACTCAGAAGGATTTTTAATTCTGTTGTTAATCCTGTTAATAAATCACGGCTACAAATCTCAGACTGCCACAAACAATGGACTGCCTGATCTACAACACATCCCCTTACAGAAGTTCAGAGTTCTTCATCTGAATACAGAGACAATTCCATGGGTTAAGATTTTCATACCATAAATGTTTCTGGTGTCTGTACCTTCATTTGAGGCTGAACACCCTTCCAATATTTAGGAGTAGCTCAAAGTGTAGAATATATATTCCTTATCGCTAATGGCTTCAATAACATGAAAGTAATTTGTGCAATATGTTTATCCTGAGAGTTTTAAAAAATTAACATTAATTCCCTAGTTGATGTTCACTGTGTTATAGCTTGAAGAAAGATTTTGCTGTCGGGTCAGCAATAGCCCAGCGGTTCCTTCTCAAGTTTACATCATTTAACTTGTTCAACCTTTCAATGGTTCTAGTACCGCGGGTGCTCTCTGGCCTTTTTTTCCCATCATTTGTCAATTAATGAACTACGCATCTTTACTTGCTTCATTCACTCTATTTGGTAAATATCGCCTATTTCCTCTTTCTAATTCTACAAATGATCATTAAAGCATTGCCTACTAGCAGAGTGGCTTCTCAGCTACATAACACAGCCTTTCCAGTGCTGTGTGATTGTCCCGACGAATAATAACATATTGAAAAAAAGTAATTCAATGAGGTAAGGAAGGCATTTGTCCATCAAAACCAAACATCACCTTTTGATTGCTTTAGAACAAATTTTTTAAAACTGTTTTTAACTTACAAGCCTGTTGCAATAATGATGATAATGTTGAAGACAGAATTTTAAATCTTATGAAACTAAATTCCCAGATTATCAGTATTCTAGCTTAAACTAGAATGTATCACTATGATGACATAACGCTTTCCCCATAATACACTAACAGCAAGTTAAGTAATTCAAGTAGACTCATTATATATTGCTGTAATAAGAACTATTGGAAATTACCTTTTTTATGAGTTGACATCATTTGTTGGAATGCATAAGTATTAGGTATAGAATAAGCAAGTGAGTAACGTGATGCATGCAGCCCCCTTTAACATTGTTTGAGGGGACCGTTAGTTGGCTTCCAGTTTTTTCAACTTCACATCACCACAAGGTATATCAGTGCAGTGATGAATTTGAAAAAATGTATAACCCCACAGCATGGTGTTGGAATCATTTGTGTTTCTTTTAAAAAAATAAAATCCTAATTTAGTGGTTTCTTCTACAAAAAAGGAACCCTGAAAATGTTGAAGAACTGCATAATGTTTGAGAAAGTCACCTAGCAAAATGTTCCTACATTGATAACAACTGCAACGACAGGTGTTTATGACAATGTACAGTTGTTACTGCTGGGGATGCAGACCTGACAGGGTTTCCAGGTTTAATTTGTCAAAACCTAATTTTGGCTGCATTTACATTGAATTCTGTGATTTGAATTTAATGTTAAACTACTCACTCAGAAGGAGTTTTAATTCTGTTGTTAATCCTTTTAATAAATCACGGCTACAAATCTCAGACTGCTACAAACAATGGACTGCCTGATCTACAACACATCCCCTTACAGAAGTTCAGAGTTCTTCATCTGAATACAGAGACAATTCCATGGGTTAAGATTTTCATACCTTTAATGTTTCTGGTGTCTGTACCTTCATTTGAGGCTGAACACCCTTCCAATATTTAGGAGTAGCTCAAAGTGTAGAATATATATTCCATATCGCTAATGGCTTCAATAACATGAAAGTAATTTGTGCAATATGTTTATCCTGAGAGTTCAAAAAATTAACATTAATTCCCTAGTTGATGTTCACTGTGTTATAGCTTAAGGAAAGATGTTGCTGTTGGGTCAGCTATAGCCCAGCGGTTCCTTCTCAAGTTTACATGATTTAATTTGTTCAACATTTTAATGGTTCTAGTTCTGCGGGTGCTCTCTGGCCTTTTTTTCCCATCATTTGTCAATTAATGAACTACGCATCTTTACTTGCTTCATTCACTCTATTTGGTAAATATTGCCTATTTCCTCTTTCTATTTCTACAAATGATCATTAAAGCATTGCCTACTAGCAGAGTGGGTTCTCAGCTACATAACACTATTTTCTATTTCTATTTTAAATTATTTATTAAGCGCACGTTCGCCAGCGGCTTCATGGCGCTACAACCAACAGATAACAGGGCAGGAAGGCAGCCTACTCTAAAGGATAAGAAAAGCTGGGGAGCTAATCAAAGGCCTTAGTGAATAGGTGGGCTTTAAGTTGTTTCCTGAATTGCAGGTAGAGGGTCGAGGCTCTAAGCTCTGGGGGCAGGGAGTTCCAAAAGAGTGGGGCAAGGGTCGCAAATTTCGATCCTCCCCATTTCTTCCTCCGAAACCGCGGGACTGAGAGAAGGGATTTGGTAGATGAGCGTAGCTCTCTGGTAGGGACATAGGGAGTGATCTCAGAAGAGATGAAGGCCGGAGCCGTGCCCAGTCGAGCTTGAAAGGTGATGGAGGCGAGCTTGAACTGGACACGCTCACGGACTGGAAGCCAGTGCAAAGATTTCAGGAGAGGGGTGACATGGTGAAATTTTGGCAGTTTGAACACAAGGCGCGCCGCCTGGTTTTGAATCTGCTGCAACCGCCTTAAACTATATGCAGGTATACTTGCATATAGGGCGTTGCCGTAATCCAGGCGGGAGATGACCATTGCCAAGGTGATCAATTTCAGAGCCTCAAAAGAAAAAAAACGGGACACCTTGCGTATAGTGCGCAGTGAAAGGAAAGAAGAGGACACCACAGAACTAACCTGGGAGTGAAGGGTGAGTTGGGAATTAAGTTTAATGCCTAAAGTTTTGACTGAGGTACAGGGGACAGGAGGGAGACCTAAGGAAGGGGGCCAGAACAGGGAAGACCAGGGACTGGATGAACCACCTGTCAACACCAGCTCAGTCTTGTCTGGGTTGAGTTTAAGATGATTGTGGTTCATCCAGTCACAGATATAAATCATAATAGATTGAAAATTAGAAACAGATGAAGGAGAAGAAGATAGATTGAAAACAAGTTGGAGGTCGTCCGCATAGTTATATACGGAGACCTCCATTTGTTGCAGAGAAAAAATAAGAGGGGCAATGTAAAGGTTGAACAAAAGAGGTGAGAGGGAAGAACCCTGGGGGACCCCGCACTGAACTTTCCGGAAGTCCGCAGAAAAATCACCCAGGCGAACCGCCTGGGTGCGGCCCCTCAGGAAGGAGGACAACCATACCAGGGCGGTGCCCCCGATCCCCGCCGCCCCGACACGGGAAAGTAAGATGGTGTGGTCAACCGTGTCAAAGGCGGCTGAGAGATCGAGGAGGACCAAGGCCTGGGTCTGGTTGGTGTCCATTCCCTCCCTGAGGTTGTCCAGGACCGAAAGTACTACGGACTCCGTAGAGTGTGCGGGGCGAAAACCGGCCTGACGGGGGGCTAGGACCCCATGAGTCTCCACAAAAGAGCTCAGAGTGCGGGTGACGTGGCGCTCGAGCACTTTTGCCAGGAATGGCAAAAGGGAGATGGGGCGATAGTTAGCGGGGACTGAGGGATCCGCGCCTGGTTTCTTAAGGATAGGGACAATGACTGCAGTTTTCAATGGGACAGGTACAACGCCCTGGGAAAGAGAGCTATTCAGGAGATGCAGGGCAGGATCGGGGCAAGAAGAAAAAATATGACGGAGAATATGGGAAGGGCAGGGATCTAAAGGGGAGCCAGATTTGACTAACGGGATTAATGAGATCAGGGATTCCTTGGACAAAAGAGGAAAGGTATCGAGATGTCCTCCAGGAGGGGGGCACAGAGGGTCCACAAAGGTAGGAGAGGGGGGAGGGATATTGGCTTTAATAATAGCAATTTTCTGGATAAAAAAGTTATTGAGGGAGTGACAGAGTTCTGGGGAGGGGGTGGGCTTGAGAGTGGTTCTGTCGGAGAATGCCAGGTTGTGCACAATCGAGAAGATTTCCTTCGATTGGTTCTCCGCAGCGAGGATTTTGGAGGAGAAATAGGCTGTTTTCGCCGCCAGAATGGCCAGTTTGTATTGGCTCAAGGTGTTGATAAACTCCAGTCGGAGTAAGGGGCAGTAGTTTCTCCTCCAGGCACGCTCCGCTCTGCGTACCGCTAATTTGATGGCCTTGAGGTCATCGTTGAACCACCGGTTAGCGTCCTTCTCCCGCTTTGAAGTGACCCGTTTCAGGGGAGCGATAGAATCGCAACCTGAGATGAGCCACTGATCGATAGAAGTAACCTGGGAGAGGGTGGGTAATCCGTGTAGAGGAGGGTAAGATGCAGAGAGGAGAGTAGATAAGTTGTCAGGATCTACTCGCCCCCAAGCTCGAACCCAGACATTTTTAGGACGAGGGGGCTTGATTGGGGGGTGGGTAGGGAGAGCAAATGAGATTAGGTGATGGTCTGACCAGGAACAGGGTGCAATGGAGACAGATTGTACAGGACAGTTCAAGGACCAAATCTGGTCTAGGACATGTCCTTTTATGTGAGTGGGGGAGTGAATATGGGGTATGAAATTAAGGGAATGGAGGGTTTCTGAAAACTCCTTAGAGGAAGGGCATTCTGCGGGGTCAGCTGGCCAGAAATTAAAGTCACCCAGAAGCAGAATGGAGGAGTTGTTGATCGTGATTGTGGCCAGTACTTCCAGAAAGGTAGAGAGAAACAGTGAGGGCGATTGAGGAGGACGGTAAATAAGTACACAGGTGAGAGGAGGGGTGGTAGAGGTAGTGCGAATAGCCAGGTACTCCGTGGTAGCGATATCTGGGAAGGGGAGAATTTGAAAAGGGAAATCCCCTCGGGCGATAACCGCAACACCTCCCCCAGTCCTGCCATTCAGGCGATCTGAACGCAGAGCATAGTATGGGGCTGGTAGGGTGGCCAATAGTGCCGGGAGGGAGTCCTCGCAGAACCAGGTTTCTGTCAGAAACAGAATATCTGGGGCATGGAGGTCCAACAGCACCGATAGTTCGTGCGAGTGGGCTACAGCGGATCGGGTATTGAGATAGTAGGCTGAAAGGGTTTTGATGGGTCCAGAATTGACAGCATCTCTAAGGGAATTGAGGGGAGTGTGAATAGGGGGAGGAATGACAGAGGCCGGAGACAGGCCAAGGGAGGAAATACGAGAACAGGTTATGGCATCCAGAGGCCAAGAGCCCTGGAGACCAAGGAGTTCTGCTGGAGAGTAGGTGGTACTTGGGGCAGAGTGACGTGCCCCTTGCCCCGGCAGGCCGCGGACGGGCGCAGACGGGCTTGACTTGTGCGCGACTTCGGCGCGAAGTCGGCGCTCCCGCTGCGCTCGTCCGCTGCGCTTACTCCAAGTCCCCATTTATATCTAGTTGTTGTGAACCACTAGTCCGCTGACCTGCACGGTGGAGAGGCAGGGCGGAAGTGGTGCAGGACCAGACAGGAAGTGTCGCTCATGGGCTGACCCTCCGCTCAAACGGCACACAGCCGGGGCGGACCGGGGTCGGGAGCGAAGAAAATGAAGGTAAGTACAATCTTGCAAAGTAGTATGCAGGCGCTATGCTTTTAGTCAGCAAACAAAGATTTTACACAAACACACATAAAAACGCTATGCCAGTGGTCAGGACAAAGCAATTTAAGAGACCCAAGAGAGCGCGATGCTTTTAATCAGCAAAGAACAGTTTTAAAAAGACCAGAGTGCGCAACGCAGCTATTAGTCAGCTGGGTTGTGCAGTTTTAAAAAGCAAATATATCCAGCGTGGGAGTGCGCCAATAACCAGCCTACCGCTACGGTCTGCCTTAGTTGTCTGCACGTAGGGGGAACAGGAAGCAAGATAAGCAATCAGGTACTGCAGCCACTAGTCCGCTGACCTGCACGGTGGAGAGGCAGGGCGGAAGTGGTGCAGGACCAGACAGGAAGTGTCGCTCATGGGCTGACCCTCCGCTCAAACGGCACACAGCCGGGGCGGACCGGGGTCGGGAGCGAAGAAAATGAAGGTAAGTACAATCTTGCAAAGTAGTATGCAGGCGCTATGCTTTTAGTCAGCAAACAAAGATTTTACACAAACACACATAAAAACGCTATGCCAGTGGTCAGGACAAAGCAATTTAAGAGACCCAAGAGAGCGCGATGCTTTTAATCAGCAAAGAACAGTTTTAAAAAGACCAGAGTGCGCAACGCAGCTATTAGTCAGCTGGGTTGTGCAGTTTTAAAAAGCAAATATATCCAGCGTGGGAGTGCGCCAATAACCAGCCTACCGCTACGGTCTGCCTTAGTTGTCTGCACGTAGGGGGAACAGGAAGCAAGATAAGCAATCAGGTACTGCAGCCACTAGTCCGCTGACCTGCACGGTGGAGAGGCAGGGCGGAAGTGGTGCAGGACCAGACAGGAAGTGTCGCTCATGGGCTGACCCTCCGCTCAAACGGCACACAGCCGGGGCGGACCGGGGTCGGGAGCGAAGAAAATGAAGGTAAGTACAATCTTGCAAAGTAGTATGCAGGCGCTATGCTTTTAGTCAGCAAACAAAGATTTTACACAAACACACATAAAAACGCTATGCCAGTGGTCAGGACAAAGCAATTTAAGAGACCCAAGAGAGCGCGATGCTTTTAATCAGCAAAGAACAGTTTTAAAAAGACCAGAGTGCGCAACGCAGCTATTAGTCAGCTGGGTTGTGCAGTTTTAAAAAGCAAATATATCCAGCGTGGGAGTGCGCCAATAACCAGCCTACCGCTACGGTCTGCCTTAGTTGTCTGCACGTAGGGGGAACAGGAAGCAAGATAAGCAATCAGGTACTGCAGCCACTAGTCCGCTGACCTGCACGGTGGAGAGGCAGGGCGGAAGTGGTGCAGGACCAGACAGGAAGTGTCGCTCATGGGCTGACCCTCCGCTCAAACGGCACACAGCCGGGGCGGACCGGGGTCGGGAGCGAAGAAAATGAAGGTAAGTACAATCTTGCAAAGTAGTATGCAGGCGCTATGCTTTTAGTCAGCAAACAAAGATTTTACACAAACACACATAAAAACGCTATGCCAGTGGTCAGGACAAAGCAATTTAAGAGACCCAAGAGAGCGCGATGCTTTTAATCAGCAAAGAACAGTTTTAAAAAGACCAGAGTGCGCAACGCAGCTATTAGTCAGCTGGGTTGTGCAGTTTTAAAAAGCAAATATATCCAGCGTGGGAGTGCGCCAATAACCAGCCTACCGCTACGGTCTGCCTTAGTTGTCTGCACGTAGGGGGAACAGGAAGCAAGATAAGCAATCAGGTACTGCAGCCACTAGTCCGCTGACCTGCACGGTGGAGAGGCAGGGCGGAAGTGGTGCAGGACCAGACAGGAAGTGTCGCTCATGGGCTGACCCTCCGCTCAAACGGCACACAGCCGGGGCGGACCGGGGTCGGGAGCGAAGAAAATGAAGGTAAGTACAATCTTGCAAAGTAGTATGCAGGCGCTATGCTTTTAGTCAGCAAACAAAGATTTTACACAGCCTTTCCAGTGCTGTGTGATTGTCCCGACGCATAATAACATATTGAAAAAAAGTAATTCAATGAGGTAAGGAAGGCATTTGTCCATCAAAACCAAACATCACCTTTTGATTGCTTTAGAACAAATTTTTTAAAAGTTTTTTAACTTACAAGCCTGTTGCAGTAATGATGATAATGTTGAAGACAGAATTTTAAATCTTATGAAACTAAATTCCCAGATTATCAGTATTCTAGCTTAAACTAGAATGTATCACTATGATGACATAACGCTTTCCCCATAATACACTAACAGCAAGTTAAGTAATTCAAGTAGACTCATTATATATTGCTGTAATAAGAACTATTGGAAATTACCTTTTTTATGAGTTGACATCATTTGTTGGATTGCATAAGTATTAGGTATAGAATAAGCAAGTGAGTAACGTGCTGCATGCAGCCCCCTTAAACATTGTTTGAGGGGACCGTTAGTTGGCTTCCAGTTTTTTCAACTTCATATCACCACAAGGTATATCAGTGCAGTGATGAATTTGAAAAAATTTATAACCCCACAGCATGGTGTCGGAATCATTTGTGTTTCTTTTAAAAAAATAAAATCCTAATTTAGTGTTTTCTTCTACAAAAAAGGAACCCTGAAAATGTTGAAGAACTGCATAATGTTTGACAAAGTCACCTAGCAAAATGTTCCTACATTGATAACAACTGCAACGACAGGTGTTTATGAAAATATACAGTTGGTGCTGCTGGGGATGCAGACCTGACAGGGTTTCCAGGTTTAATATGTCAAAACCTAATTTTGGCTGCATTTATATTGAATTCTGTGATTTGAATTTAATGTTAAACTACTCACTCAGAAGGAGTTTTAATTCTGTTGTTAATCCTGTTAATAAATCATGGCTACAAATCTCAGACTGCCACAAACAATGGACTGCCTGATCTACAACACATCCCCTTACAGAAGTTCAGAGTTCTTCATCTGAATACAGAGACAATTCCATGGGTTAAGATTTTCATACCATGGTGTTGGAATCATTTGTGTTTCTTTTTAAAAAATAAAATCCTAATTAAGTGTTTTCTTCTACAAAAAAGGAACCCAGAAAATGTTGAAGAACTGCATAATGTTTGACAAAGTCACCTAGCAAAATGTTCCTACATTGATAACAACTGCAACGACAGGTGTTTATGGAAAGGGGCGACCATTCGGTCCCCCCAAACGTATGGTGGAGTACCACGATCCCCCCGGGAAGCCATCTTGGGCGGGAGGCGAGTCTCGGCTGGTATGCCCGAAGCGGCGTAGCCGGGCGCGCCTTTTTCCGCCCTGGAGTGGGTTGTCCTAGACACTGACGCACTCGGCCACGCCCTCGGTGGCGGTCGGGGGCGGGTTAACGCCCGCCCCGAAGACGGATAAAAGAAGCAACAAGCCAAGAAAACATCCTCTTGTTCCTGTGCTCTGAAGCTGCACCTCCCCACAGCACGTGAGCTCAGGACGGAACGAAGAGCCAATTTTGAGCGTTGTAATCTTTCTTTTTGTCTTACAGATATCCCGTCTGGGAATGCCTAAGAAAGTCGGAAAGCGGGTCAGTACCGATCAGATGCTCCGCATGCTCATGAAGGAGGTAGCCGATTTGAAGAAGCAGATGGCGGCTAAGAATGGGGAGGGAGGACCGAAACGGCCTTTGCCGGGAGTAGTCCCCGGTGGGAGAGGCAAGAGGTCCAGAAAGGGGGCGCTTGGGGGTGAAACTCCGGTCCCTGATACCCCACTTGAGGAGCCAACCCCGGTGCCGAAGGGGGGGAATCCGATCCCCGTGGTGGTCACCCCCGTGACCAGGGAAGATATGCCTCCCGAGTTAGCGGCACAATTGGCAGCGTGGTTGGGAAAAGATAACGAGGGCACCACGGCTGACGACGCCCGGGCAGTAATGAGACAACTGCGGGAATCTAGGGAGGCTGCGAAGACACCAGCTTCTGTTACCCCGCCAGTTACGGCGGCAGAAAATGCAACGGGCCCAGTTTCGGCGGCAAATGCAGCTTCTGGTTCAGGTAAGCGGCCATTGCCGATCGCGGGGGAAGGGTCCGTACCTTCACGAAGGGAGAAGGTGGCTCAGCATGTTCCACTGGAAATTAAGGAAAAGATTTGGGCGAATAAGTATGTTAATATTTTTTCTTTGCTGACCGACCATTACGAGATGGAGCATGTTAAGAGCCAAAAGGAGCTCATGCATCCGAGTGTTTGGCGCGCAAAAATGGCCGCCTTTAAGGTTGACGAAAACATTGGTACTTGGGGCAGAGCGTGGGGCATTTTTACCTCCATCATGGGTGAGCGCAGGCCCGAGTTGCTGACCGAGTTGCCTATTTATCAATCGCGTATCATGGAGTACTCCGTAGCGTATGGGGGCAATCAGTGGTTCTGCTATGACAATATTTTTAGAAAAGCTAAGGAACATGACCCAGTTTTGACTTGGGATTGTTACGACTCCGTGTCATGGCAAAAAATGGAGAGTACTGGAATGTTAAAAGTACCATTGTCAGGGAGTAGCGGGGGTGAATCTTCCCGCCAATACTCTGGGACATCCTTTCGGACGGGTGCAGGTAGCGAGTACCACTCGAAGACGAGTGGCAACGCAGGTAAAAGGGGGATCTGTTGGAATTTTAACAGAGGTAAATGTACGAGGCCCCAGGGGTCATGCAAGTTCAGACATGAATGTGGGGGGTGTGGGCAGCCATCCCATCCTGAGTCCATGTGCAGAGCCAAAACGGGTGATAACGGTGGTAAGGGAAGCGCCAAACAGGTCTGAAATAGTCCGAGGGGCGACTTTACCTACTCCGATTGATACCATGGCAATGATTCCTTGGCTCAGTGAATACCCGGATCATGCTTCCGCTGGGGTGTTGCGGAACGGGTTTTCATATGGTTTCCGCATCCCAGTGGGGGATTTTCAGGGTGTAGCTAACTGTACGAATCAACTATCGGTCTTACAGCATTCGGCTGTGGTACAGGCAAAGATTGGGAAGGAGGTGACTCGAGGTCGTGTCGCCGGTCCATTTGACTTGCCACCGGTTGATAATTTTGTTTGTTCCCCTCTAGAGGTGGTCCCCAAGAAGGACCCGGGTGAGTTTCGGCTGATACATAACTTGTCAGCCCCACGTGGTCTTTCCGTGAATGATGCGATAGACCCGGAGGTGTGTTCGGTGCGGTACGCATCTTTCGATGAGGCCGTCGCCATGTTGCATCGCCTGGGGCCCGGGGCGCTGATGGCAAAATCAGATATCGAGTCAGCGTTCCGGTTGCTCCCGGTACACCCAGACGATCAGCGTCTCCTTGGTTTTAGGTTTCAGGGTCGCTATTACATGGACAGATGTATGCCAATGGGATGTTCTATATCTTGTGCCTATTTTGAAATGTTCAGTTGTTTTTTGCAATGGGTCTTCACAAAGAAGACGGGTTTTCAACATGTTATGCATTATCTCGATGATTTTTTGTTCTTGGGGGCAGCCGGGGATCCAGCATGTGGACAGGCTTTAAATGAATTTTGTGTCTTGATGAACCAATTTGGTGTGCCATTGGCGCCAGGTAAGACCGTGGGTCCCTCGACTTCCCTCGAGTTTCTGGGGATCGAGCTCGACTCGGTAGAGGGTTGTTTTCGACTACCAAGAGACAAGGTTTTGAAATTCAGGGCATCCCTTGAAACATGTATCAGTGAGACTAAAGTAAAACTGCATCAATTACAACAAGTGGTGGGCCAGTTGAATTTTGCCCTGAGAGTAATGCCGATGGCCCGCCCCTTTTCCCGCTCGATTGCACAAGCCATGGTCGGCCTGAAGGAGGGTCATCACCGCACGAGGCTCTCGGCAGAGGTTCGCCAGGACATGCGCATTTGGTTGGCATTTCTTGCGGATTTCAATGGTCGAATTTTCTGGATAAAACCGGCGGTGTCCTCTGAGGAGCTGGGGCTGTGGACAGATTCGGCGGGGAGTATAGGTTTTGGCGCCATATTCGGCACACAATGGACGGCTCAAAAATGGCCGTCATCGTGGCATGAGTGCGGATTGACGAGGAACATTGCTTTTCTCGAACTTTTCCCTATTTTGGTGGCCCTGAAAACTTGGCCTGAGGGGTTCCGGGATCAGTCTGTGGTGTTTTGGTCTGACAACATGACCGTGGTAGAGTGTATCAATAATCAGGCAGCACGTTGCAAATGGATGCTGAGACTGCTTAAAGAAATTGTGTTATTGTGCATGCAGTTGAATGTGCTCTTTAGGGCAAGACATGTCCCGGGGGTATTGAACCAAGCGGCTGATGCGCTTTCTCGTTTCCGTATGCAGGCCTTCTGGGGTTTTCTGCCCGCAGCGGACCCGGTGGCAGCACCCTTTCCCGAAGCTCTCTGCTCTCTCGGTGCCCCGAACTACAAAACCTCGTGGGAGAGAGTTTAGCGCCCAGGACAAGGAAGGCATACGAAGGGGCGTTCCGTTCCTATTGGTCCTTTTTGGGTTCTGCTAGGGGGGAGCTTTGGGGCCAGGAGGAGCTTGTCGTTAAATTTTTGCTGTCTTTACATCAGGCAGGCAAATCAGTAGCTACGGCCCAGAGGCATCGGGCCGCCATTTCCTTTATGGCAAGGGCTCATGGGATCCAGGACCCGACAGCGTCTTTCGTAGTCCAGAAAGCGCTACGGGGGTGGCAACGCCTGGAGGGTCGCAAAGCAGATGAGAGGCGCCCGATAGGTCTGGATAGGTTGGCCCTGTTATTTTCCGTACTCCCGGCAACGTGTTCATCACAGTATGAGACAGTGTTATTCCGAGCCGCTTTTGCGCTAGCATTCCATGGGGCTATGCGGGTAAGCGAACTAGTGGCGAGGAACAAGCGGGATACGATGGGGGGATTGTGCCAAGAGCACGTTCAGGTCAAGGGGGAGACAATGACTGTCTCGTTTGTCAGGTCCAAAACCGATCAGGGTGCGTTTGGGGACTGCATAATCATACAGAGGATTCCCGGGTCCCCCATGTGCCCTGTGGTTTGCGTGGAGGAATATTTAGCGCAGAGAGTGGCATCATGGGGGGGGACCTTTTTGAGACACGCTGACACCACCCCACTGACAAGGTTTCAGTTCCAGCGGGTGCTTGCGATGTCGATTTCGGCCGCGGGCTTGAACCCCGGCAACTTTGGGACCCATTCTTTTCGGATAGGGGCTGCTACAGAGGCTACAGCCAGGGGTCTGAGTGTAGAAGAAGTAAAACGTGTAGGGCGTTGGTCCTCGAACTGTTATAAAAGGTATGTGCGCTTGCACATGTTATGAAGCTGTAATGATGTACTCACGCTTCTTGTTTTGTTTGGTTTTCAGTTGCGCAAGCCTACGAGGCGGGGCGGACTGTGCAGTCGACCCGACACATGGGGACCAGCGGTCAGACATCACCGGCTGGGAAAAAGGAGGTGTGGGTCGTGGGCCACTCATACGTGAGGCGTGCCGCGGACGTATTCAAAGCAGGTGACATGATTCACGTGGCTGGGGAATACGGGTACAGTGTGTCCTTCTACGGAAAGGGCGGGCTCTGTATTGACCAGTTTCAATCCTTTTTCGAGGGTTTGTTAGGGCGGACAAGGTCACCGCCGTCTATAATCATAGTCCATCTTGGGGGCAACGATTTGGTGGCCACTGGTAGACGACTTCTTCTTGAGGCAATGCTTTCCACAGTAAGTTGGTTGGCAAGGAGAGTTCCAGGGTGCACAATTGCATGGTCCCACATGATCCCACGAAAAGTGTGGCGGGGGGCTATTTCTGTTTCTGCTCTGAATCATTCAGTAAGGAAAATAAATAACAAAGTGAGTAGATTGTTTCGTTCAAGTTCTCTGCATTCTGTCTCGCATGGTTGTATCAGAGGGGACAGTATGTATTTGGGGGACGGTGTTCATTTGTCCCGGGTGGGGAATGAGTTACTCATAGGAGACCTCATAGCTTGGTTAAAGAGTTTATAACATGACCTTTAGGCAGGAGTTGTTGTGGGGGGTCCGGATAGCCGGTCAACTATCCGGCCTGTGGCGGTAAGGTCATGATCGGTGAGCAGTAATTGGAAGATCCCTATGGGGGGGCGTCACCCATTACGGATGGGAGCGCTCGGGGGAGGTGGCCATTGGCCCCTCAACGGGGAGGCGGTCCCGTCTAAGGATAGGCCGCCGGAAGGAAAGGAAAGGTGGTCAAGGCCCCTTCCTGGATAGGAGGGGCTACGGGCCCTCCTGGGGAATTTCCCGGGGCCAGGACATCTGCGACGGCAGATGGGTAAGTTGTGTGGGGTTCGGGAGGGGGTTTACGCTACCTCTTAGACACCTCACACGAGTCCTCGGACGACCGTTAAATGGCGTCGAGTTCATTGGGGCCCCCGTCAAGTCCAAGGGAAATTGGTAGATGCACTTGAGGTACGCCTCTGTGCGGTTGGTCCTCTCACAAGTGAGGGTTGTATTTATGGTTTAGGGATCTGACACCGGTTACGACCTTGCCGTTGGCCCTTAACGTTAGGATGTACAATTTCAAGTCAAATGTTTTGTAGGATGTTGGATCGGCTAGGAGAATCTTTGTATTAGAGATCTGTTAAGGTTAGCCAAACATCGTAATGTGGAAATGAAATTGTACATAATATGAAACTGTTATTTTAATGTTTTGATTTTGTTTCATATTTTAATAAATACGGCCGGGAGGGTCACTCCCTCCCGCCTTCCAAAAGTTCAGAACCGTTTCGGTTTCCCATCCTTGGGGATTGTGTCGAGAGGGGGTGGCCGGTATCTCAGCCATATGGAAAGGGGCGACCATTCGGTCCCCCCGAACGTATGGTGGAGTACCACGATCCCCCCCGGGAAGCCATCTTGGGCGGGAGGCGAGTCTCGGCTGGTATGCCCGAAGCGGCGTAGCCGGGGCGCGCCTTTTTCCGCCCTGGAGTGGGTTGTCCTAGACACTGACGCACTCGGCCACGCCCTCGGTGGCGGTCGGGGGCGGGTTAACGCCCGCCCCGAAGACGGATAAAAGAAGCAACAAGCCAAGAAAACATCCTCTTGTTCCTGTGCTCTGAAGCTGCACCTCCCCACAGCACGTGAGCTCAGGACGGAACGAAGAGCCAATTTTGACCCACCCACCAGCCCCTGAGGACAGCTAGTTGTTTTGAAATAAAGTTTTGATGTGGTAACCCTATTTTTTTTACAGGTTATGACGATTGTCGTGATAATTTTTTGAGTATGCAATAAAGATGGTCACTTTCAGTATGTTGTGCAAATAAAGGATTTTGCAGTGGTGTTGATCAGTAATCATGCTTTTAATAGGCTATAATTCTTTCGTGATTTAGTAATTTAGGTAGATTTGTCGTATTTATTGTCAGGCGGTAAGGTCATGATCGGTGAGCAGTAATTGGAAGATCCCTATGGGGGGGCGTCACCCATTACGGATGGGAGCGCTCGGGGGAGGTGGCCATTGGCCCCTCAACGGGGAGGCGGTCCCGTCTAAGGATAGGCCGCCGGAAGGAAAGGAAAGGTGGTCAAGGCCCCTTCCTGGATAGGAGGGGCTACGGGCCCTCCTGGGGAATTTCCCGGGGCCAGGACATCTGCGACGGCAGATGGGTAAGTTGTGTGGGGTTCGGGAGGGGGTTTACGCTACCTCTTAGACACCTCACACGAGTCCTCGGACGACCGTTAAATGGCGTCGAGTTCATTGGGGCCCCCGTCAAGTCCAAGGGAAATTGGTAGATGCACTTGAGGTACGCCTCTGTGCGGTTGGTCCTCTCACAAGTGAGGGTTGTATTTATGGTTTAGGGATCTGACACCGGTTACGACCTTGCCGTTGGCCCTTAACGTTAGGATGTACAATTTCAAGTCAAATGTTTTGTAGGATGTTGGATCGGCTAGGAGAATCTTTGTATTAGAGATCTGTTAAGGTTAGCCAAACATCGTAATGTGGAAATGAAATTGTACATAATATGAAACTGTTATTTTAATGTTTTGATTTTGTTTCATATTTTAATAAATACGGCCGGGAGGGTCACTCCCTCCCGCCTTCCAAAAGTTCAGAACCGTTTCGGTTTCCCATCCTTGGGGATTGTGTCGAGAGGGGGTGGCGGGTATCTCAGCCATATGACAATGTACAGTTGTTGCTGCTGAAGATGCAGACCTGACAGGGTTTCCAGGTTTAATATGTCAAAACCTAATTTTGGCTGCATTTACATTGAATTCTGTGATTTGAATTTAATGTTAAACTACTCACTCAGAATGAGTTTTAATTCTGTTGTTAATCCTGTTAATAAATCATGGCTACAAATCTCAGACTTCCACAAACAATGGACTGCCTGATCTACAACACATCCCCTTACAGAAGTTCAGAGTTCCTCATCTGAATACAGAGACAATTCCATGGGTTAAGATTTTCATACCATAAATGTTTCTGGTGTCTGTACCTTCATTTGAGGCTGAACACCCTTCCAATATTTAGGAGTAGCTCAAAGTGTAGAATATATATTCCTTATCGCTAATGGCTTCAATAACATGAAAGTAATTTGTGCAATATGTTTATCCTGAGAGTTCAAAAAATTAACATTAATTCCCTAGTTGATGTTCACTGTGTTATAGCTTGAAAAAAGATGTTGCTGTTGGGTCAGCTATAGCCCAGCGGTTCCTTCTCAAGTTTACATGATTTAATTTGTTCAACCTTTCAATGGTTCTAGTCCTGCGGGTGCTCTCTGCCCTTTTTTTTCCATCATTTGTCAATTAATGAACTGCGCATCTTTACTTGCTTCATTCACTCTATTTGGTAAATATTGCCTATTTCCTCTTTCTATTTCTACAAATGATCCTTAAAGCATTGCCTACTAGCAGAGTGGGTTCTCAGCTACATAACACAGCCTTTCCAGTGCTGTGTGATTGTCCCGACGCATAATAACATATTGAAAAAAAGTAATTCAATGAGGTAAGGAAGGCATTTGTCCATCAAAACCAAACATCACCTTTTGATTGCTTTAGAACTAATTTTGTAAAACTTTTTTTAACTTACAAGCCTGTTGCAATAATGATGATAGTGTTGAAGATAGAATTTTAAATCTTATGAAACTAAATTCCCAGATTGTCAGTATTCTAGCTTAAACTAGAATGCATCACTATGATGACATAACGCTTTCCCCATAATACACTAACAGCAAGTTAAGTAATTCAAGTAGACCCATTATATATTGCTGTAATAAGAACTATTGGAAATTACCTTTTTTATGAGTTGACATCATTTGTTGGAATGCATAAGTATTAGGTATAGAATAAGCAAGGGAATAGCGTGATGCATGCAGCACCCTTTAACATTGTTTGAGGGTACCATTAGTTGGCTTCCAGTTTTTTCAACTTCACATCACCACAAGGTATATCAGTGCAGTGATGAATTTAAAAAAATGTATAACCCCACAGCATGGTGTTGGAATCATTTGTGTTTCTTTTAAAAAAATAAAATCCTAATTTAGTGGTTTCTTCTACAAAAAAGGAACCCTGAAAATGTTGACGAACTGCATAATGGTTGACAAAGTCAACCAGCAAAATGTTCCTACATTGATAACAACTGCAACGACAGGTGTTTATGACAATGTACAGTTGTTGCTGCTGGGGATGCAGACCTGACAGGGTTTCCAGGTTTAATTTGTCAAAACCTAATTTTGGCTGCATTTACATTGAATTCTGTGATTTGAATTTAATGTTAAACTACTCACTCAGAAGGATTTTTAATTCTGTTGTTAATCCTGTTAATAAATCATGGCTACAAATCTCAGACTGCCACAAACAATGGACTGCCTGATCTACAACACATCCCCTTACAGAAGTTCAGAGTTCTTCATCTGAATACAGAGACAATTCCATGGGTTAAGATTTTCATACCATAAATGTTTCTGGTGTCTGTACCTTCATTTGAGGCTGAACACCCTTCCAATATTTAGGAGTAGCTCAAAGTGTAGAATATATATTCCTTATCGCTAATGGCTTCAATAACATGAAAGTAATTTGTGCAATATGTTTAAACTGAGAGATCAAAAAAATTAACATTAATTCCCTAGTTGATGTTCACTGTGTTATAGCTTGAAGAAAGATGTTGCTGTTGGGTCAGCTATATCCCAGCGGTTCCTTCTCAAGTTTACATTATTTAACTTGTTCAACCTTTCAATGGTTCTAGTCCCGCGGGTGCTCTCTGGCCTTTTTCCCCATCATTTGTCAATTAATGAACTACGCATCTTTACTTGCTTCATTCACTCTATTTGGTAAATATCGCCTATTTCCTCTTTCTATTTCTACAAATGATCATTAAAGCATTGCCTACTAGCAGAGTGGGTTCTCAGCTACATAACACAGCCTTTCCAGTGCTGTGTGATTGTCCCGACGCATAGTAACATATTGAAAAAAAGTAATTCAATGAGGTAAGGAAGGCATTTGTCCATCAAAACCAAACCTCACCTTTTGATTGCTTTAGAACGGATTTTTTAAAACTTTTTTAACTTACAAGCCTGTTGCAATAATGATGATAATGTTGAAGACAGAATTTTAAATCTTATGAAACTAAATTCCCAGATTGTCAGTATTCTAGCTTAAAATAGAATGTATCACTATGATGAAATAACGCTTTCACCATAATACACTAACAGCAAGTTAAGTAATTCAAGTAGACTCATTATATATTGCTATAATAAGAACTATTGGAAATTACCTTTTTTATGAGTTGACATCATTTGTTGGAATGCATAAGTATTAGGTATAGAATAAGCAAGTGAGTAACGTGATGCATGCAGCCCCCTTTAACATTGTTTGAGGGGACCGTTACTTGGCTTCCAGTTTTTTCAACTTCACATACCACAAGGTATATCAGTGCAGTGATGAATTTGAAAAAACGTATAACCCCGTAGCATGGTGTTGGAATCATTTGTGTTTCTTTTAAAAAAATAAAATCCCAATTTAGTGGTTTCTTCTACAAAAAAAGAACCCTGAAAATGTTGAAGAACTGCATAATGTTTGACAAAGTCACGTAGCAAAATGTTCTTACATTGATAACAACTGCAACGACAGGTGTTTATGACAATGTACAGTTGTTGCTGCTGGGGATGCAGACCTGACAGGGTTTCCAGGTTTAATATGTCAAAACCTAATTTTTGGCTGCATTTACATTGAATTCTGTGATTTGAATTTAATGTTAAACTACTCACTCAGAAGGATTTTTAATTCTGTTGTTAATCCTGTTAATAAATCACGGCTACAAATCTCAGACTGCCACAAACAATGGACTGCCTGATCTACAACACATCCCCTTACAGAAGTTCAGAGTTCTTCATCTGAATACAGAGACAATTCCATGGGTTAAGATTTTCATACCATAAATGTTTCTGGTGTCTGTACCTTCATTTGAGGCTGAACACCCTTCCAATATTTAGGAGTAGCTCAAAGTGTAGAATATATATTCCTTATCGCTAATGGCTTCAATAACATGAAAGTAATTTGTGCAATATGTTTATCCTGAGAGTTCAAAAAATTAACATTAATTCCCTAGTTGATGTTCACTGTGTTATAGCTTGCAGGAAGATGCTGCTGTTGGGTCAGCTATAGCCCAGCGGTTCCTTCTCAAGTTTGCATGATTTAATTTGTTCAACCTTTCAATGGTTCTAGTCCTGCGGGTGCTCTCTGGCCTTTTTTTCCCATCATTTGTCAATTAATGAACTACGCATCTTTACTTGTTTTATTCACTCTATTTGGTAAATATTGCCTATTTCCTCTTTCTATTTCTACAAATGATCATTAAAGCATTGCCTACTAGCAGAGTGGGTTCTTAGCTACATAACACAGCCTTTCCAGTGCTGTGTGATTGTCCCGACGAATAATAACATATTGAAAAAAAGTAATTCAATGAGGTAAGGAAGGCATTTGTCCATCAAAACCAAACATCACCTTTTGATTGCTTTAGAACACATTTTTTAAAACTTTTTTAACTTACAAGCCTGTTGCAATAATGATGATAATGTTGAAGACAGAATTTTAAATCTTATGAAACTAAATTCCCAGATTATCAGTATTCTAGCTTAAACTAGAATGTATCACTATGATGACATAACGCTTTCCCCATAATACACTAACAGCAAGTTAAGTAATTCAAGTAGACTCATTATATATTGCTGTAATAAGAACTATTGGAAATTACCTTTTTTATGAGTTGACATCATTTGTTGGAATGCATAAGTATTAGGTATAGAATAAGCAAGTGAGTAACGTGATGCATGCAGCCCCCTTTAACATTGTTTGAGGGGACCGTTAGTTGGCTTCCAGTTTTTTCAACTTCACATCACCACAAGGTATATCAGTGCAGTGATGAATTTGAAAAAATCTATAACCCCACAGCATGGTGTTGGAATCATTTGTGTTTCTTTTTAAAAAATAAAATCCTAATTTAGTGTTTTCTTCTACAAAAAAGGAACCCAGAAAATGTTGAAGAACTGCATAATGTTTGACAAAGTCACCTAGCAAAATGTTCCTACATTGATAACAACTGCAACGACAGGTGTTCATGACAATGTACAGTTGTTGCTGCTGGGGATGCAGACCTGACAGGGTTTCCAGGTTTAATATGTCAAAATCTAATTTTGGCTGCATTTACATTGAATTCTGTGATTTGAATTTAATGTTAAACTACTCACTCAGAATGAGTTTTAATTCTGTTGTTAATCCTGTTAATAAATCATGGCTACAAATCTCAGACTGCCACAAACAATGGACTGCCTGATCTACAACACATCCCCTTACAGAAGTTCAGAGTTCTTCATCTGAATACAGAGACAATTCCATGGGTTAAGATTTTCATACCATAAATGTTTCTGGTGTCTGTACCTTCATTTGAGGCTGAACACCCTTCCAATATTTAGGAGTAGCTCAAAGTGTAGAATATATATTCCTTATCGCTAATGGCTTCAATAACATGAAAGTAATTTGTGCAATATGTTTATCCTGAGAGTTCAAAAAATTAACATTAATTCCCTAGTTGATGTTCACTGTGTTATAGCTTGAAAAAAGATGTAGCTGTTGGGTCAGCTATAGCCCAGCGGTTCCTTCTCAAGTTTACATGATTTAATTTGTTCAACCTTTTAATGGTTCTAGTCCTGCGGGTGCTCTCTGCCCTTTTTTTCCCATCATTTGTCAATTAATGAACTGCGCATCTTTACTTGCTTCATTCACTCTATTTGGTAAATATTGCCTATTTCCTCTTTCTATTTCTACAAATGATCCTTAAAGCATTGCCTACTAGCAGAGTGGGTTCTCAGCTACATAACACAGCCTTTCCAGTGCTGTGTGATTGTCCCGACGCATAATAACATATTGAAAAAAAGTAATTCAATGAGGTAAGGAAGGCATTTGTCCATCAAAACCAAACATCACCTTTTGATTGCTTTAGAACTAATTTTGTAAAACTTTTTTTAACTTACAAGCCTGTTGCAATAATGATGATAATGTTGAAGATAGAATTTTAAATCTTATGAAACTAAATTCCCAGATTGTCAGTATTCTAGCTTAAACTAGAATGCATCACTATGATGACATAACGCTTTCCCCATAATACACTAACAGCAAGTTAAGTAATTCAAGTAGACCCATTATATATTGCTGTAATAAGAACTATTGGAAATTACCTTTTTTATGAGTTGACATCATTTGTTGGAATGCATAAGTATTAGGTATAGAATAAGCAAGGGAATAGCGTGATGCATGCAGCACCCTTTAACATTGTTTGAGGGTACCGTTAGTTGGCTTCCAGTTTTTTCAACTTCACATCACCACAAGGTATATCAGTGCAGTGATGAATTTAAAAAAATGTATAACCCCACAGCATGGTGTTGGAATCATTTGTGTTTCTTTTAAAAAAATAAAATCCTAATTTAGTGGTTTCTTCTACAAAAAAGGAACCCTGAAAATGTTGACGAACTGCATAATGGTTGACAAAGTCAACCAGCAAAATGTTCCTACATTGATAACAACTGCAACGACAGGTGTTTATGACAATGTACAGTTGTTGCTGCTGGGGATGCAGACCTGACAGGGTTTCCAGGTTTAATATGTCAAAACCTAATTTTGGCTGCATTTTCATTGAATTCTGTGATTTGAATTTAATGTTAAACTACTCACTCAGAAGGATTTTTAATTCTGTTGTTAATCCTGTTAATAAATCACGGCTACAAATCTCAGACTGCCACAAACAATGGACTGCCTGATCTACAACACATCCCCTTACAGAAGTTCAGAGTTCTTCATCTGAATACAGAGACAATTCCATGGGTTAAGATTTTCATGCCATAAATGTTTCTGGTGTCTGTACCTTCATTTGAGGCTGAACACCCTTCCAATATTTAGGAGTAGCTCAAAGTGTAGAATATATATTCCTTATCGCTAATGGCTTCAATAACATGAAAGTAATTTGTGCAATATGTTTATAGTGAGAGTTCAAAAAATTAACATTAATTCCCTAGTTGATGTTCACTGTGTTATAGCTTGAAGAAAGATGTTGCTGTTGGGTCAGCTATAGCCCAGCGGTTCCTTCTCAAGTTTACATTATTTAACTTGTTCAACCTTTCAATGGTTCTAGTCCCGCGTGTGCTCTCTGGCCTTTTTTTCCCATCATTTGTCAATTAATGAACTACGCATCTTTACTTGCTTCATTCACTCTATTTGGTAAATATCGCCTATTTCCTCTTTCTATTTCTACAAATGATCATTAAAGCATTGCCTACTAGCAGAGTGGGTTCTCAGCTACATAACACAGCCTTTCCAGTGCTGTGTGATTGTCCTGACGCATAGTAACATATTGAAAAAAAGTAATTCAATGAGGTAAGGAAGGCATTTGTCCATCAAAACCAAACATCACCTTTTGATTG